>NC_083323.1:78927624-79240607 GCF_963455315.2 Globicephala melas
AAAGCCATATACAACAAACCTACAGCAAACTTCATTCTTAATGGTGAAAAACTAAAAGCACTTCCTCTAAGATCAGGAACAAGACAATGATGTCCACTCTTGTCACTATTATTCAATATAGTATTGGTAGTCCTAGCCACAGCAATCAGAGAAGAAAAAGAAATAAAAGGAATCCAAATTGGAAAAGAAGTAAATATTTTGCTGTTTGCCAATGACATGATACTATACATAGAAAACCCTAAAGATGCCACCAGAAAACTATTAGAACTAATCAATGAATTTGGTAAGGTTGCAGGGTACAAAATTAATGCACAGAAATCTCTTGCTTTCCTAAACACTAACAACAAAAGAACAGAAAGAAAAATTAAGGAAACAATCTCATTTACCATTGTAAAAAAAGAATAAAATACCCAGGAATAAACTTATCTAAGGAGGCAAAATACCTGTGCTCAGAAAACTATAAAACACTGATGAAAGAAATCAAAGATGACATAAACAGATGGAGAGATATACCATGCTCCTGGATTGGGAGAATCAATATTGTGAAAATGACTATACTACCCAAAGCAATCTACAGGTTCAATGCAACCCCTATCAAATTACCAATGGCAGTTTTCACTGAACTAGAACAAAAAATTTTACAATTTGTATGGAAACACAAAAGACTCCAAATAGCCAAAGCAAACTTGAGAAAGAAAAATAGACCTGGAGGATCAGGCTCCCTGACTTCTGACTATACTACAAAGCTAAAGTAATCAAGACAGTATGGTACTTGCACAAAAACAGAAATATAGATCAATGGAACAGGATAGAGAGCCCAGAGATAAACCCACGCACATATGGTCACCTTATCTTTGACAAAGGAAGCAAGAGTATACAGTAGAGAAAAGACAGCCTCTTCCATAAGTGGTGCTGGGAAAACTGGACAGCTACATGTAAAAGAATGAAATTAGAACACTCTGTAACACCAAACACAAAAATAAACTCAAAATGGATCAAAGACCTAAATGTAAGGCCAGACACTATAAGACTCTTAGAGGAAAACATAGGCAGAACAGTCTATGACATAAATCACAGCACGATCCTTTTTGACCCACCTCCTAGAGTAATGAAAATAAAAACAAAAATAAACAAATCAGACCTCATTAAACTTAAAAGCTTTTGCACAGCAAAGGAAACCATAATCAAGATGAAAAGACAACCCTCAGCGTGGGAGAAAATATTTGCAAATGAAGTAACGGACAAAGGATTAATCTCCAAAATATACAAGCAGCTCATGCAGCTCAGTTTCAAAAAAACAAACAACCCAATCCAAAAATGGGTGGAAGATCTAAGTAGACATTTCTCCAAAGAAGACATACAGATGGCCAACAAATACATGAAAAGATGCTCAACATCACTAATCATTAGAGAAATGCAAATCAGAACCACAATGAGGTATCACTTCACACCAGTCAGAATGGCCTTCATCAAAAAAATCTACAAACAATAAAGGCCAGAAGGGATCTGGAGAAAAGTGAACCCTCCTGCACTGTTGGTGGGAATGAAAATTGCCACAGCCACTGTGGAGAACAGTATGGAAGTTCCTTAAAAAACGAAAAATAGAACTACCACATGATTCAGCAATCCCACTACTGGGCATATACCCTGAGAAAACCATAATTCAAAAAGAGTCTTGTACCAAAATGTTCATTGCAGCACTATTTACAATACCCAGGACATGAAAACAGCCTAAATGTCCATCAACAGATGAATAGATAAGGAAGATGTGGCACATATATACAATGCGATATTACTCAGTCATGAAAAGGAATGAAATTCAGTTATTTGTAGTGAAGTGGATGGACCTAGAGTATGTCATACAAAGTGAAGTAAGTCAGAAAGAGAAAAGCAAATATCATTTGCTAACACATATATATGGAATATAAAAAAGAAGTACTGATGAACCTATGGCAGGACAGGAATAAAGATGCAGACATAGAGAATGGATTTGAAGACATTGGTGGGGGGGAAGCTGGGATGAAGTGAGAGAATAGCACTGACATATATACACTACCAAATGTAAAATGGATGGCTAGTGGGAAGCTGCTGCGTAGCCCGGGGAGATCAACTCAATGCTTTGTGACGACTTAGAGGGATGGGTTAGAGAGGGTGGGAGAGAGATGCACGAGGGAAGAGATATGGGGATATATGTATATGTATAGCTGATTCAATTTGTTGTACAGCAGAAACTAACATAACATTGTAAAGCAATTATACTCCAATAAAGATGTGAAAAAAAATTTTTTTAATATTGGCTACAATATAATAAGATAAAATAAAAAAGAAATCAAGGCAAAAGTAAAATAAAAACAGGAAGTTAATACAAAGAACTACATGTTTCAAGGTAATGTATAAATATTACAATCTGGCCCCAAAATTTTCACTGAATTTCCTAATACTGAAAACAAAAAGGTCACATTACAAAATTCACATTTTCTATAAGATTTTTTTAAAAAGCCAAGTGTTTGCTTGTTTGTTTGTTGTAAGAAACCTGAGAGGTTTAATAATTTACCTAAGGGAATATAGTCACTAATTAGAGGAGATTGTTTAATGTAGGTTGTTTGTATCACCATGTTCCACACATTATGCTCATGTGTCACAAAGTCTAACAATAAACAAATAAAGGTAAGATTAGATAAAGGTGACGGAGCAACTGGATGACTTGTATGAATTCTGGGGCTTTGGCAAATGTGCACCAGTCCCTGAATATTGACTAGAGAAGCCTCACATGCCAATCATCAAAAGAAAGGCAAAAAATTGTAAACATGGGTTCTTGTTTAGATCACAATTATGAAGACTGAAATTATCATTCACATTTATGGTAGGTATACATACATTTTTCTGAAACAATCTCAGTGTCAACTATTCTGTTCCTGGGTACCCATAAACTATTCAAATGATCTGGAATTTCCAATAATATTACTCTAAAGTAAAACTAAACTGAATCAATCAAGTCAATAAGTATTATAATTCAAAACAAATTTTAGGGACAAAACACTCCTTCCCCACTCGTAATGTTTTCTTTCATATGAAAGTAGTCCCACTAATATAATAAGCCTTTTAATTCAATAAAACTCGTTTGGAAGAAGAAACTGAGATAAATTGTTGGGTTTCAATCTTTACTTTGCCTCAGAATCATCTGGAGGACTTGTTAAATAGATTTTCTGCATCCTCTCCCCAGGATTTTTGATTCAGAATGTCTTAGAAGGCTTCTGATAATTTGCATTTCTAACAACTTCCCAGATGATGCAAATGTTGCTCATCCTAGAAGCACACTTTGAGACTGCTGTCCTAGACCTTTCATATCTTTTTTCTCTTGGGGAATAGCTACCTTGCAGAAAGCTTGAATTGGGTTCAGTACTCCATGCAGGGAGGAGGGAGCTTGATTTTTCCACTACTGCTTGTGTCTGGGTGACTAATTCTGCCTAATTTTGGAATTGAGTATTAAAGGTCTACTTGCCCATAGATAAAAGCCTAATTATCCAATAACAGCTTTACATATAATAAATGTGATATTATGATTTCCACCTGATTTATTATGTTTTGTTTCATTTCTCAACTGATTCAGAACTCAAGGAGAATACAGAAGTGTAATATTTGGGTTGCCTTTATCCCAATATAACATAGGCCTAAAAAAAGAAAATCCAGAAATAGCATTATTACTCACAAAAACAAAGATATATTATCAAAATATGATGAATATATTTTGTGTGTATGTTTTAGTGGTGCTCTTTTCCCCTCCAAATCAATGGGTCTCAAATACAATGTAAAATAAATGCCTATGCATATAGGATCATGTAGAGATAATTTTATTTCTTCCTTTCTGATTTTGTTGCCTTTTATTTCCTTTTCTTACCTTATTGCTCTTGCCAGTACTTCCGGTACTATGTTGAATAAAAGTGGCAAGAGTGGGTGTCTTTGCCTTGTATCAAATCCTCGTACGAAAGGAAAAACTTTCAATTTTCCCCATTGATCATGATGTTAGATGTGGGATTCTCATAAACAGCCTTTATTATGTTAAGGAAAAAAATTTCCTTTTATACTTATTTTGTTGAGAGTTTTTATCATGCATGTATGTTTGACTTTGTAAGCTGCTTTTTCTGTGTCTATTTCAAGAATCATGTGGTTTTTATCTTTCATTCTGTTAAAGTGATGTATTACATTAATTGATTTACAAATGTTAAACCAACCTTGCATCCCAGGGATAAATCCCACTTGATCCTGGTGTATAATCCTTTTGATACTATTGTTGTTAAAATACACATACTTCTCAAAGCAATATACAGATTCAGTGCAACCCTTATAAAAGTTCCAGTGGTATTCTTCACAGAAATAGAAAAAACAATTCTAAAATCTGTATGGAGCTACAAAATACTCTGAATAGCTAAAGCAATCTTGAGAAAGAAGACCAGAGTTGGAGGCTCCATACATCCTGACTTCAAATTACACTACAAACATATAGTAATCAAAACATTATTGTAGTGACATTAAAAACAGATATTTAGACCAGTGGAACAAAAAGAGAGCCCAGAAATATATCCAAGCATATATGGTCAAATAATTTTTGGCAAGGGTTCCAAGAATACACAATGGGGAGAGGATAGTCTCTTCAACAAATAGTGGTGGGAAAAATAGAGATCCACATATAAAACAATGAAACTGGACTCTTATACCATACACAAAATTTGACTCAAAATAGATTAAAGATTTAAGTATAAGACTTGAAGTCATAAAATTCCCAGGAGAAAATGTAGGGGAAAATCTCCTTGACATTAGTTTTAGCAACAAGTTTTTGGGATGACACCAAAGCTCAGGCAAAAAAAGCAAAAATAAACAAGTGGGATAACATAAAACTAGAAAAAATCTACACAGCAAAGGAAACAATCAACAAAGTGAAAAGACAAACAATGGAATGGTAGTAAATATTTGCAAACCATATATTTGATAAGAGATTAATATCTAAAATATATAAGGAACACATATAACTCAACAGCAATAAAACAAATAACCCAATTAAAAAATGGACAAAGGACCTGATTAGATATTTTTCCAAAGAATACATATGGAAGGACAACAAGCATATGAAAATGTGTTCAAAATCACTAATCATCGGGATTATGCAACTCAAAATCACAATCAGATAGCACCTCACACCTGTTAGGATGGCTATTATTTAAAAATATTAAAATAAATGATAAGTGTTGGTGAGGTTGTGGAGAAAATGAAACCCTCGTACACTGTTCATGGGAATATAAATTAGTATAGCCATTATGGAAAATAGTACGGAAGTTCCTCAAAAACTAAAAAAAGACCTTCCGTATGATTCAATAATCCCTCCCCTGGTATATACCCAAAGGAAATGAATCTCTATGAGTACTTCAAAGAGAAAACTGTACTCCCATATTAATTGCAGCATTACTCACTATAGCTAATATATGGAAACAATCTAAGTGTCCATCAGTGGATGAATGGATAAAGAAACACAATGGAAAAGTATTCAGCCTTAAAAAACGAAAGAGATCCTGAAACTTGCAACAACATGTATGAAACTGGAGGACATTATGCTAACTGAAATAAGCCAGATCCAGGGCGGGGAAAAAAAAAAAGCACAGTCTCACTTATATGTGGAATCTGAAAAAGTTGAATACTTAGAAGCAGAGAGTAGAATGGTGGTTACCAAGCATGCAGAGATGGGGGAAATGGAGATATGTTGGTCAAAGTGTACAAAGCTGCAGTTATAGAGAATGGATAAGTCTAGAGATCTAATGTACAGAATGATGACTATAGTTAAAAATATTGTATTGAATACTGGAGATTTACTAAGACAGTAGATCTCAGGTACTCTCATCACCAAAATATATGGTAACTATGTGAGCAGATAATATGTGAACTAGCTTGATTGTAGTAATCCTTTCATTATGTATATGTACATCAAATCATCATATTGTACCTCTTAAATATATACAGACTTTATTTTAGAAATAAAATTAACTTTATTTTAATTTATATAATACACAAGATTGTTTGTCTTAAAAAATAAATGAATATGCAATTGTAAGACGGCAAACCTAATGGGATGACAAAAATGATGAAGGTGTGTTTCTAGGCATTAACCTTCAAGACAAATTTTTGCCTGTGGTTTGCAATTGTTTGATGTACGTTTGAAATTAGTGGTGAACTTTTCTTTTAACGACAAAGCAAGTGCTAAGGGCAATTTAAGTCTACTCTGATTTTATTACTTTTTAAATTTAAGTATAGTTGATTTACAATGTTGTGTTTGTTTCTGGTGTATAGCAAAGTGATTCGGTTACATACATATGTGTATATATATATATATATATATATATACACATACATATATATTCTTTTTCATATTCTTTAAATGAGGCTAAGAAAAAGAAATCTTTGAAAAAGAAGTGTAATACCCCCAGGTAACATTAGCATCCAAATTAGTAAGTAAACTTCTTCTTATAGTTGGAATCTATCTAGACTTTACCAGTACATGTGATATCCAACAAATATTTGTTCAGTTTCAGCTCTTTTGACTGATTCAATGAAGATAATTAGATTAAAATAGAAGTTGTGGCAAAGAAAACCAAAGCTGAATATCTTGCCATTAGCTTGGTTACCACGTCAAATCTACAGATCGCCCCACCAGCAAATTTTCACTTTGGCTGAGAATTTTATTTCACTCAAACAAAAAAATCAAATAATTGTGCATGATGCTATAGAAGCTCCAACAGTTTGGCAACAAGGATTGGGAAAAACTCTATGTTTTACTATTTTATCAGATTCATTTGCCACAAATATAAAAGAGCCATTTTTTCTTCTTTTAGTAAGATATTTCTATAAAAGTCCTGGAATTAATGTGTTGCCCTGTCAGGTGAAAGATTTTGCTTTCTGGCATTCTGAGAAATAGCAGACTTGTTGATAAAATCATTAGCATACCCACTAAAAATGATGAGTTCAAAAAAGCAAAAATAAAGTTTCTGAGACTCTTTCTTAAAAAAACAATTAATTGTGATTGTACATTAGTGAAAACTAGATAGTATATATTTCTAAAATTGTGTTAATCTAATTGTATTTGTTATTTTACTAGATGAGAAAAGTACTTAAATATAATTATACCAAGAGAGATATATAAATCATTTTTTAAAATTTTATTCAAACAAAATACAGGAAAATTTATCTATAAACATAATTTCTAAGAAACTGGACCACATTTGAGAGGGAACTAATAATGATCAAATCCTTATTGTTATTATTTTTTTTTGCAGTTAAAACACGTCATTTTTTTTAAACATCTTTATTGGAGTATAATTGCTTTACAATGGTGTGTTAGTTTCTGCTTCATAACAAAGTGAATCAGCTATACGTATATATATATTTTTCAATAGGTTTTGAAGATTATATTTCAGAATTTTCCTCCCAGTTCTTCCAATGTTACCAATCTCTTCCACTGGGGCTATTTTCAAAGTGTAATATAGTATCAAAATGGAAAGTCTATGCAAAATATTATTATAATTCTCATACCAAAATTTAGAAAAAAGAAAAAACTTCTAAAATTTTGTGACACAGAGTAAAAGAATTTAGGATAAATATGGCTAATAATGTATGCACAGCTATTTGTACCTGTTATATAACATGTAGACTATTGCTGTGTAAACTGTCTACTTTATCCAATTTAAATCTTTGGAAGAATAAACTTAATTGTCTCTATCATTTATTCTAAGATTCATAAGGAAATAAACAAAGATTAAATGGGATACCCTTAGAAAGAAAGGGAGATATTTTTAGTGAGTTTTCCAACTTTTTTCTGCAGTTATCTTGGAAATGAGTTTGTGTTCAAAGCTTTATCTTAACAACTACTTGCTAAAAAGATGATCGAAGAAGAAAAAGTGTTTATTTATCAGAGTGCTTCCATGTTTTTTAATATTTTTTTGTGTGTATGAGGACATTAAAACAGCCATTTATTTCTTCTACTGTCTGAGTACTTGCAACATGAATAGTTATAATTAGACCTAATAGTGAGCACAAATTACATTATGTGGGGCATTCTATTACTCAGAAGGTCATAGGGATCTAGGACTTGCAACTGACATCTAGGAAAAAAAGGCAAAAACAAAAATAAACATAAAAACAATAACATCCACAGCAAAATCTGTTATCCAATATAGCAGTTTTGTTTGTGATTTGGGGCTTTATTTACCATAGCAAAGGAGAATTATAAGTGATAAAGAAACACTGATTAGTGCTGATGGTTAATAGGAAAACACATTGCTCTTGTAGGAAGGGAAGATGTAATGAGAGCCTTATTTTACTCAGTAATTGTAGCTTTTGTAGATATATACTTGTGGTTTGAAGAAAACTTCATTAAAATTCCTGCATAAAAAAATTTAATTGCGAATCTGAAACTCTCTAGGTTCTATCCCCTTTGCACTTCATTGAAACTGTGTTTGCTGGGGGGTTTTTTTGAAAACAAAATGTATTAGGATGTTAAATATTGGGTTAGAATAGAACAGACTGTATTTAAAACTAAAGAAAAAGAAATAAATCAAGTTCTCACTGCAAGTAGTATAATCATTTCCAATGATTTAAAATTTGTGGGGATGAGAAGAGTCATTTGATAATTTGTTTAATACTGCTTATTCATCCAAAAGAATTAGAAAGTTGCTTTGAGATATTTGAAAAAAATGAAGAAAAGCTACTCTTGAGTTTGTTAAGTTCTTCAAACAAGTCTAAGGGAACAATATCCTATCAACATCAGCAATAGATGAGTGAAGAAATCAAGTGACCGTTAAGTATTGTATGAACTGTTGAGAGGTGACGTGTGGTGGCAGAGCTCCCACTTCACAGCCAGCCACCTGCGAGCAAATCCCAGTACTGCTGTCACCACCATGTGATCCTGGGCAGTTCCTTCCCTTCCCAAGCCTCAGTTTCTTCATTTTTCTTCAATGACAGAGTTGTTATGAGAATTCATGTAATGTGGGGATCCCTGAGAATCTTTCAGTGGAGTCCCTGACATTGAAACTATTTTCATAATAATGCTAAAACGTCATTTGCCTTGTTCGCATTCTTTCCTGAGGGTCCAGTGAAGTTTTTCAGAGCCTAGATCATGTGAGATATCACAACAGATTGAATGCCAAGAAGAGAGAGAATCCATCTGTCTCCTATTAACCCAGACATTTAAAAGACTTACAAAATGAAAGAGTGCCTCTCCTCTCATGAAACTGTTTTGTTTTTGAAAATATAGTTATTGTTTATAAAACTATGCTCTTGGTGTTAGCATGTAATGGGTTTGTTAATGTTATTTTAAAATAAATTAATACAAAATATATTTAAAGTGTCTCAGTTTTAATTTATAAAACAGTAATACAGTAAATATCCATGGAAATAACACACATATACAAAAACTCTTTGGATCCTCAATAATATTTAAAACTGTAATGGGTCCTGAGACCAAAGAGATTGAGAACTACTGATTTAAAACAATTGCTTGACAAAAATGTTTTCTGTATAACTAAATTCACAAGTCAGAAAATACTTCTGTTAAGCTATATAGCCCAAATTTGTTTACAGGATATGTAGTGACTATAGCTATATTATTTCTCTACTTTTTAGTAAATTGTTGAGAGCAGTGGTTCTCAACTCTGACTGTACATTAGAGTCCTCTGTGAAAATTTTTAATAAAATACTATCATTTAGGGCCTCACATGCTGTCACTGATATTCTATAAAAGCTCTTTGTACGTATGGATTAATTTTATCGTTAAATAACAGCTTTAAGAATTACCTTATCTAAGTAGGCATCTCATCCCCAAAGCAAAATGCACCAGATTCCACTTTCTGTTATAGCTGTTTAGGTTTGTGCCTAACTTCCCAGTAGACCCTGAGCAGCCCCAGGGCAGCTCCAATGTGCAAAGCATTTTTCCCTTTTGGCCCCTTTGAATGTAGCAGATTGTGTAAGTGTTCAACTATGGTTAACTGAATAAATGACTGAATGAAAGAATGCCTAACTAAAGACTTCTACTTACTTTGTAGAGCAAACAGAATGCCCCAAGTTGTCCCCAGGGTGCAGTGCTTAATGTCCCTCATTCCACAGAGAACAGCAATGTGCAAAATCCCATTCTAACTTCCTTCAAGTCTCTATCCATTCAGGAAGCCCTGATAGTTTATGAATGTCCAGTGTGCTGGCCCTTCAAAGCCCAGAGGCACTGGCTGCCCTGCAGAAACCAACACTGATGAGTCACGTCAGAAGGTGGAATGGGGACCAAATAAGAGTAACAGTGTTGGGGAGACCTTGTCCTAGTCGCAGCCTTTCTTCAAAGACAGGAGACTCATTGCTACTGAGCTAAGTGAGAAGATTTGGAAATATGGTTACGTGTGTCTGAGGCACACGTGACTACTCAGAAACATAGTGGCCGAGGCACCTCTGTGAGAGAGGCCACAGCTCACAGGGAGAAGTCTCATCATGCCAGTAAAGCCAGCCCCAGAGGCCGTGCCCAGAGGACAGCTTCACTCCATTGCCTTTTGTGTGAGGTCAAAGTAGAGCCTCCTTCTGCAGTGACTTCTCAGTGAGAATGTCACTCTCTGTAAACTTGAACCCTAAGGATTACAGCTCTTGGTCAAATTTCCTTGAATTCACTTGTGCTGCCACTTAATGAGATGCAAACAAACCTTTGGAGGCAATTCCTGAGGTCCCATCACACAGACCCTCAAATTCCAACCCCTGGGCTTCCCTGGTGGCGCAGTGGTTGAGAGTCCGCCTGCCGATGAAGGGGACACGGGTTCGTGCCCCGGTCCGGGAAGATCCCACATGCCGCGGAAAGGCTGGGCCTGTGAGCCATGGCCGCTGAGCCTGCGCGTCCGGAGCCTGTGCTCCGCAACGGGAGAGGTCACAACAGTGAGAGGTCCGCATACAGAAAAAAAAAAAAAAAAATTCCAACCCCTTCCTCCCAGTAGCCAACCCTTGACTGAGGGACTAGAGATGTGTGTGTGGGGTGGGGTGGGGGGGTTGTTTTTGTTTTTTATATAACATCTTTATTGAGATAAAATTTGCATGCCAAAAATTCACCCACTTAAATTCTATAGCTCACTGGTTTTTAGTAACTCACAGTTTTATACAACCATAATCAATCTTAGAATATATTTGTCACTCTAGTGAGAACATTAGCAGTCAGTCTGCATTATCCCCCAACCCTCTCTACCCCTAGTCCTAGGTGTTGACCTAAAACAAATAGACTGCTGGTTATTTCTCCAGCAAAAATGGGTTTACTCAAGATCAGCCAAGAACTGCAATTTGGGGTCTGTAACCAAGGCCAGCCACCTGCAAGTCCTCCTCCCCCACCACACACACACACACACACAGAGCAAGGGGAAAAGAACTCTCTTAAAGAAGGAAAAAGAACTTTGAGACGGCTATAGTAAACAAAGTATCCATTGGAGGAATTGAGAGTTCAAACTACAGTGGCTTTACATTGACTGAGTTGTGACAATTTCTCACTTGCTCTTTCCAGGCAAGAAGAGGGAGTCTCTCCTCTTCCTATTGGGCTCTACTATCATCATAGGGCATGAGAGCTCCCCCTTCTGGCCTCCTGACTCTATTTTAATTGGGGTTTCTGTTCATTAATTTTTACATTTCCCTCTTTTGATCAAGATCTTTCTCTGAAAACATCACTGATCAAGTCTGACTTTTCAGTTCCAGCAGCTTTTTGTCCTTCAGTGTCAGGAAGGACCTTTCCTGAGGGTAGTGTTCCACACCGGAGGGAAAGTGCACAGATGGAAAACAATTGAGGTCACACTGGAGTAGCAAGGAGGAGTAGAGGGGAGAACTCTCAGGCACTTTTTGTCTAAAACCCTTATGTTATCAAGATCATAGACACTGGAGATCATCTGAAGTGTTATGTCATCATCAAAGGCTGGCAGACAGATGTACAACAAGCTTGGTCCAGATATCTTGGGAAAGCTGTCTTATCAATTATCTGCTCAGATTCCAGGAGGTCCAGTCAGAGTTTGGTGCTTTCTTTAGGTATGTCATGTGAATCCAACAGTCTATTTCCTTGGAGTTTGACAGCACAAGTATTGGTTAGCAGTACCTGATAGGGGCCTCTCCAGAGAGGTTGAAAACAGTTCTTGCAGTGTCTTTTCCAATAGAAAAAATCTTCAGATTGCAAGGTGTGACAATAAGGTCTTCATCTCCCAAGAGCTCACCATGAAAAGATTGCTCTACCAAAGCATCATTATTTCTTTCTTTCTTTTTTTTTTTTTTTTTTAAGATGTTGGGGGTAGGAGTTTATTAGTTAATTTATTTATTTTTGCTGTGTCGGTTCCTCGTTTCTGTGCGAGGGCTTTCTCTAGTTGTGGCAAGCGGGGGCCACTCTTCATCGCGGTGCACGGGCCTCTCACTATTGCGGCCACTCTTGTTGTGCAGCACAGGCTCCAGACGCGCAGGCTCAGTAGTTGTGGCTCACGGGTCTAGTTGCTCCGCGGCATGTGGGATCCTCCCAGACCAGGGCTCGAACCTGTGTCCCCTGCATTAGCAGGCAGATTCTCAACCACTGTGCCACCAGGGAAGCCCAGCATTGTTATTTCTAATAGAAGCAATTTCAGCCTTCTAATATTGGAGTATCCCTCCTTTTATCCTATCTGGGTCAAAAAGGCAAGATCATTGGGCATCCTGTGACTATATCAAAGGGTGAGAGTTTATGAGTTTCAAAATCTGAGATTTTGAAAAGGATCTGGGATTTAGAAAGAAAAATGGCAATGTTTTTGACAATGCCTTTTGGAAAGACTCTACAATTTCTTTTCCAGTGAGTCTTAATAATACCATTAGCTCATTCAACTCAGTCAGAGGACTGATGGTGGTAAGCACAGTGAAAGTGCTGTAAAACCAGCCAAACAGCACAGACTTGTTGAAGTAAGTAAAATGGGTTCCTTAATCACTATGAAGTATGAAGGAATTACTCAGGTAGGGATAATCTTTTCCAAAAGGACGTTAGGCACATAAGAGTCAGTAGCCTGTCTGCTCGGGAAGGTCTCAGTCCAGTGTGAAAACACACAGACCATGACTAAAACATATTTGTATCTATGAGGCAAAAGAAGTTGTATGAAATCCAATTGCCAGACCTCAAATGGTTCATTAGGCAGTTTAAAATGTCCAAGAGCAGTACAATCAGTCTTCCACAAGCTGTAGTTTAGACAAGTGGGACAAGTAAGGTAGGCACTTTTTCGTGATCATTTTAAATTTTATTTCCACTGGAAGTAAGGAAGCACATTGCTTCTACAGCATTCCAAAATCATGAGCTAGTCTGAAAGCATAATCTACTACAGCATAAATATTGGCCGTTTTGTCCTTGGATAAAGTATAATCCCATATAAGAGCATATAATTCGGCCTGTTGGGCTGAAGTAGTTATAGGTAAATATGCTGCCTCAACAACATCAAAAGGAGTTGTAGTAGCATACCAGCACTATATTTGCCATTGTCATCTTTTAAATAAGAACCATCAGTGAACCATGGGAAGTCAGCATTACCTAAAGGAATTCACTGCAGATTATCAAGAGGAGTCAGGAGATGATCCGTCGGTTTTAGATAGTCGTGAGGGACTCCATTAGTGATGGAGGGGAGAAGAGTAGCAGGGTTAAGGGTATTACAACGCAGAAGAGGTATATGTGAGGAGCGGTTAACTAAAGGACTTCATAGGAGGTGAGGTGGCTGGCTGAGAAATGTTGAGTGTGATGAGAATTCAGGAGAGCTTCTACTGCATGAGGTACAAAAATAGTTAAAGGGGACCCCACAATGGTTTTCTTGGTGGTCTTAACCAAAAGGGCAGTGGTCATAAAGGCCCTAAGGCAAAGGGGGTATCCCTGTGCCACAGGGTTCAGTTACTGTCTATAATACCCTACAGGTCAATGGTGGCCCCTGTGTTTGGGGGGTGAGTACCCCAAAGGCATTCCCTTCCTTTTCCTACACAAAAAGGAAAAAAGGATAATTGGGATGCCCTAGGGCATGTGGGTTTATCAAACTCTCCTTTAAGGCCTTAAAGCCTATGTTGCTCTATTCTTCCCATAAAATTGGGTGGGAGTAGTTATTGTTGAGTAAAACAACCAGAGGTTTGGGCTTAAGAGAAAAATTTGGAATCCAATTTTAGCAATAACGAGCTAGCTCAAGAAAACCTTGCAGTTAGCACTTAGTTTTGGGTTTAGGGAAATTTATGACACCGAGAAGTCTATCTGGATCTAGCTGTAGCATATATTCTGATATCAGATGCCCTAAATATTGGACCTGGGTTTGGGTAAACTGCAATTTTTCCTCAGCAACCGTAGGTCCCTTTAAGGCTAAAAGCTTTAGCAAGTGAATGCTGTGTTCCTGTGAGGAGGCTTGAGAAGGAGAGAAAAGAAGCTAATCACCCACATATTGCAACAAAGTAGAACCTCTAGGGAACTTTATATCATCCAGATCAGCCTTCAGGATTTGTGAGAAATAAGGACTCTCATTAAAATCCTGAGGTGCTTAAATTTGTAACAATCTTTTTTCCAATGCCCTGGCTCTTTGTAATAATAGCAGAAACTAGGAGGGTTCTGGTATCATTTAGGGGCCTTAATTTGCTGAAGTTGAAGGTTAAAAATTTTAGTAGTCAGAGCTTCCCTGGTGGCGCAGTGGTTGAGAGTCCGCCTGCCGATGCAGGGGACGTGGGTTCGTGCCCCAGTCCAGGAAGATCCCACATGCCACGGAGCGGTTGGGCCCGTGAGCCATGGCCGCTGAGCCTGCGCGTCCAGAGCCTGTGCTCTGCAACAGGAGAGGCCACAACAGTGAGAGGCCCGCGTATTGCCAAAGGAAAAAAGAAAAAAATTTAGCAGTCTTCCTTTTAGATGACTCATCTAGAGTGTGAGAGAGCTGATTTGCCAGATTAACTAAATCTGGAGTGGACATAGTTTCCTATTCCACCTTGGTTCCTTTTACTAGAAGGGAAAGGTCCCAGTCCATTAATAAACAGAGTTAAAAGATACATGGATGGGATCAACCTCTACAGGAAGACCAGAATTTAAAGAATAATAATAATATAAAGTTGATTGCAAAAAAATTTAAAAAAATAAAGTTGATTGCAGTAGTCATGAACATGTTCATCTGATTTTTATGTGCAAGCCTGAATTCTGTTCCAATCAACAGACCTTGGGAAAGCCCTAAGAATTAATTAGCCTATGAAGTCACCAAGAGATCACTTGAGCCTGATCATATAAGTTAGCAGACTGGTCTCCCAGTTGTAATTCTAGAGACATTTTAGGATTTTCCCAATCAGTGGTTTTCATCTAACACTGGGGTCTGGCCTTTGCCAACAAACATATGAACTAGATGATGTAAGTCAGAGAAACCTGGCTGATAAGTTTAAATGCCTATATTAAATTGCTCATCAAATCTGTGAGGATTTTCAGTTACTTTGGGGGAAATCTTTGAGTATGGCTTGCAGTTCAGATTTAGTCCAGGAAATATAAAAATTAAGGGTTTAGCCTCTGGGTCCTCAGAAGGATTAATTTTAAAGGGACAGATTCTGACAAGTTCAGAAGAAAAGGGAGTAGACAGAGCTTGAGGGGAAAATGGAAGTTCAGTGAGAGAACCATTGTGGGGGAACTGAGGTTATGGGGAGGTGTAGGTGGTATTAGAAGGAAAGGAGGAAGATGGTACTGGAAAAAGAACCTGAGGCAGAGGTGCTGGGAGAGAGGAGGATGAGGCTTTGGATGCTATTTTATCTTTTTTTTTTTTGCAGTACGTGGGCCTCTCACTGCTGTGGCCTCTCCCGTTGTGGAGCACAGGCTCTGGACGCGCAGGCTCAGCAGCCATGGCTCACGGGCCCAGCCGCTCCGCGGCATGTGGGATCTTCCCGGACCAGGGCAGGAACCCGTGTCCCCTGCATCGGCAGGCAGACTCTCAACCACTGCGCCACCAGGGAAACCCTATTTTATATTTCTTTAATCATTTGCTTGTGTCAATCTTAAAATTTTATTTTGCTAAGAAGCAACTTTAGACTCCTGATAACATTTGGAAGCCTGAGAATACTAATCAGAATAGGCGTTCCATTCAGTTTTGGAAATTTTAGAGCTGTGGTTGTCCAATTCAGTTTTATGAAAAGTAAGTTTGGGAATTTCAGAAGTTCTCCATGATAGCTATTGATGTTCTAAATTGCCTTTGATTAGATTGGTCCATTTAGTTAGAAATGCACTTGAGGAAGGACCATGACTTTTAAACATAAAATCAACTGGGATCCCTTTAGGGAGGGAGGCGCCCTCAAATATTTAGATAACTCAGATTCCATTTCCAAGAGGTTTTTCTCTTGAGTAAAAGAAAAATTTTTGTACAACCCAAATAGCCAAAACAGGCTATTTGCCAGGCCTAACACCAGAAAGTTCTACGGGAACAGTCTAGTCCCTGAGGAGCAGGATGGAGTCTTCAGTGGAACAGCCCCTCTACCAAAAGCAATCAAGCTGAAAGCTAACAGAGTTCCAGTTGAAACAGCCTGAGTTCGAAGAGTCAAGCCAATGTATCAAATAAGTACTTGAAGACAGAACAAGGCCTTAACCGAAAGGACGAAGCTTTAAAGGTGATCCCAAATAAAACCTGGAGAGTCTCAAAATGCAAAGAGGAAGGAAGCTTGGATCCAAGAGAAAGACTCACCCTCAGGGCTTCCCTGGTGGCACAGTGGTTGAGAATCTGCCTGCTAATGCAGGGGACACGGGTTCGAGCCCTGGTCTGGGAGGATCCCACATGCCGCGGAGCAACTAGGCCCGTGAGCCACAACTACTGAGCCTGCGCGTCTGGAGCCCGTGCTCCACAACAAGAGAGGCCGAGACAGTGAGAGGCCCGCGCATCGCGATGAAGAGTGGCCCCCGCTTGTCACAACTAGAGAAAGTCCTCGCACAGAAACGAAGACCCAACACAGCAAAAATAAATAAATTAATTAATAAACTCCTACCCCCAACATCTTATTTAAAAAAAAAACAACTCACCCTCAAACTCCAGGGCTTGGGAGAAAAGCAGTGAGCAACAACGGGTTCAGTGTGGGTACGGCACCTGTTTGCTCACCAGCCTCAGAGCTGTCGGGGGTTTCTCTGGCTCCCCATACTGATCACCAAAGTCTTGACCTAAAACCAATAGACTGCCAGTTATTTCTCCAGCCCACATGGGTGTATTCAGGAGCAGCAAAGAACTGAAGTACAAGATCTGCAACAATGGCGAGTCACCTGCAAGTCCCTGAACAGAAAGGAGAGAAGAACTCTTTCAAATAGGGGAAAAGGAAGTTGGGAGTGTTCTAGCAAGCAAAGAGTCAACTGGAGGAATTGAGAGTTCAAGGTATAGTGGCTGTTCATGGGCTGAGTTGTGACAGTCTCTCACTGGCTGTGCTCTTGCCAGGCAAGTAGAGGAAGTCTTTCTTCCTCCTGTGGGGCTCTGTTATCACCTTAGGGTGTAAGAGCTTTGCCTTCTGGCCTCCTGACTCTATTTTGATGATGTTTCTGTTTATCAATGTTTACATTGGCAAACACTAATCTAATTCCTGTCTCTATGGATTTGCCTATTCTTGATGTTTCATGTAAATGGAATCGTACAGTATGTGGTCTTCTGTGTCTGGCTTCTTTCATTCAGAATGTTCTGAAGATTCACTCATGTTGTAGCATATATCAGTACTTCATTTCTCTTTATTGCCAAATAACATTACATTGTGCGGATATACCACATTTAATTTATTCATTCATCAGTTAATGGACATTTAGATTGTTTAACTTTGGGGCTGTTGTGAATAATGTGGAGACATATTTTTTAGCCACTAAAACCACAACCAGTTTTCTCTACATACATCTCCCTGACTCATATGTGTATGTAATCAAGAGATTCTTTCATGAGGTGGGATGGGGGGGTGGTTAGAATCGTAAAGATAAAATTTTTACTTTTACCCCTTGACGCTGTTGATAATGTCTCTCATGAAGACAGAAATAAAGATGCAGACCATACACAGGAATATAAAATGGATTTACTGGATTCAATCACAGAATCATAGAATGTTCAATGAAAATAACGTGAGAGGAGAACTAATCCATTTTACCAGTAAGGAAACCTGAGTTCCAGAAATGTTACATGACTTACTTAAGATCCTGTGTCTTTCTTGACTTCCAGTGCTGAAGGGTTAAAATATTTATGCTCCCAAGTTAGAAAAAAAATTAATAAAGCTCAAAAGTCTCACAAAGCAAATGAAGTAAAAAAATTAAAGTATTTATTTGAGGTTTTAAATGAAACACTTGAAAGCTATTTATTGCCTTCCTTGCCAGCTTCAGGAGACACACCCTTGTGGTGATAAAAGAGGTTACATAACCCTGGCCCTGATTAAAGAGAGTTTGCACCTTCCCCTCCCAGGCTATGGCTCAGCCTGTGGTGAGTGACAGAAGAGAGCGGTGTTCCCTAGAGATAGGTTAGTAAGTTAATGTCACAGCTCTGGGGTCCAAACTGGAAAAGCAGAAGCATGGCACTGGCAGTCCCTTCCACCCCCAAGACCCATCACCCAATCAACACAGGGATGACTTCACCTGCCCCACCCATCCCTGCCGGGCACAAGGCTTCCAGTACTCCACCAGAAAACATTAGCATTCTGAAAGCACAGATCTTCTGTTCCTCTCAGATAGTAGGATGAAGCTCCCAGAGGCACGTTTGTGGTAAGATTAAGTTCCTGGGTAGCAGTGGCAGCAGTGCTAATCAGGACACCCAGCCTCCCATGCCAATTGTGTTTAAAGTACAAACTGTCATGGCTTGCTCAGCTAACAAAGGAATTCTGCCACTAGATCACTTCTGCTGTGTGATTTTTAAAATTGCTCCTAGTCACTAAGCCTCAGTTTCTCCAGTCTTCTAAAAGAGGCTTTCCTTTTCTTCTTGAGTCAGACAGAGGTGGTTTCTGTTGCTGCCGATTAAGAATCCTGATTGACACACTACCTAATCCAGACTGAGAACACTACTGCCCTCAGATCCTCTGCTGGTTACTTTGCAACTTCAAGCAGCATGCGTAAGTGTTCACTGCTTTTATCCAGCACAGAGTGTGCCTCAAGATCCCATTTTGTGAAGTAAAGACATTAGTACTCCAGTACTTGCTTCCATGTCTCCTCCCTTCTAAAATAAAATATTTCTATTTCATTCTATATGTCTTCTGCACTTTGTTTATAAGTTGATTCTAGAAATTGAAAATCAATGAACAGTCTTTACATTGTGCCCACATAAAAATTATTCAACTCTGAGAGCATAGTGTGCTATATTTACATTTCTTTGTTATATGCCTTATATATGTTACTGGCAAAACAGCAATTCCTCCGTTTTTGCCCTCTGGAGGGAAAGAATTCAGTTGAGAGACATTTGCAGTTTTTAGCAGCAACAGTTTTATTAAGCAAAGCAAATTTACACTCTCAAGAAGGAATGAGAGAGGGCTGTGTGGAAACCAGAAACAGCCCCGCAGTGAGGGCAGGGTTGGGTTTTTTAGAGTGGTGGCCATCCCTCCCCGTGTTCTATGTCATTCGACTGACAAGTTGATTGACAGTTTTAGGTTATATAACCTTTTCCTGAGTGTGCAGGCACTTACCCATAAGCACCCAGTCTAAACCCGTGGTGAAGGGCAAAAACCGCAAGGCTGATTTATTATAATTAAGGCATAATGGGCCCTGGTTACGTCGAGTCACTTTTTAGGTCTTGGTGTGCCTGTACCAACCTGCATTGGGAAGGGAAGAGCTGAATTGGACTCCACATGGGATCTGTTTATTTGACTTTAACCTTTGCTTTTCGTTGCTTTTTGTTGTCCTAATCATACATATGGCCTGCCTTGGGGAACCCTGCCCCTCTGCTGTTCAGCTCACTGGGAGACAATCTGACCCTGCTCACCTGTGGATGGCCGCCAAAGAGAAGAAACTAACGCATCCCCTCACCGAGGCTGCTCATTCCAGAAAACTGATGGCCCTTTCACTTTACTTCCTTCAAAGCCTCTCTCTCTCTGATTCTATAAAAGAAACTGGCATCCAGACCCAGATAAGATGCTTTTTCAGAGACACTAGTCTGCCATCTTCTCAGTCTGCTGGCTTTCCAGATAAAGTCGTATTCTTTGCCTCAACACCTTGTCTCCGATTCATTAGCCTGTCTGCAGCGAGCAAAGCAAGCTTGGACTTGGTAACAGTTTTATCCTGGTTAGTCCTGATAAGACTTTAAACTTATCGGTGGTCCTTGACTAGAAGAAGGAGGATCTCTGGGTGTGCTCTGATTACCAGGGTCCAGGTCGGAGAGGGAAAGATGACCCCCTCCAGAATGGGGTAGGACCTGCTCATGTCTGACTAGCTACCTAACATATATATATATGTTACATACACACACACACACACACACACACACATATAGTAATCCAATATCATAATCCTATGCCACTGAAATAAACATGATCCTGCAATCAAATTAGAATGAGTTGTCTTTGTTTTTACAATCTGGTTTTTGTCTCTAAGAGAATATCCTCAGATTTTTCCTACCTATAGCTAGAGCTCTATACTTTTGTTACAATCTGGATTTTCTAGAGCTACTACAAATCAATGAATCTGGTGTAAGATGCCACTTCTTTCTTGCTTTTAATCCAATGGTTCCTGGAACCCACAGTTTGTTTTTCTTGATTTACTCCCTTGTTTTATAGTTGTGATATTGTAATTTATAATAAGAGATATACACACACACACATAACAAATAATTATATGTAGTCTTCGTTCATGGTTCATCCCTGTTTCTGGCACAGAGCTCTCAAAACCCTTGGAATTTCCTGAGGATAGGAGCGATGGGAGCATCTTTTGTTATATTTGTTCTCTATCCTCGGTTTCTGAGATCACATCAGAGCCATAAAGGTGAGATGGGTGTCTTGTTATTCATAACAAGCCCCTTTTCATCACAACTGGGTTTATGTTAAAGAGGTGACTTTTGGAAAGCACCTAAGGATGGGGGTGGTTTCCAGAGGAACAAACCTTGAATAGCGACTTGAAATTTTCATTCCCACCTGGTAATTTCCAAGGAGGAGAGAGGGGCTAGAGGTTGAATCAATCACCAACAGCCAATGTAATGAAGCCTCCACAAAAATCCTAAAGGAGAGAGTTATAGAACTTTCAGATTGGGAAAGCAGGAGCCTTCCATGTGCTGGAACCCAAACTCCATGAGTACAGAAGTCCCTTTGTTCAAGACTTTGCCCTGTATATCTCTTCATTTGGCTATTGATCCTTATCCTTTGTAATAAACCAGAAATCTAGTGAGTCCTGTGAGATACTCTAGCAAATTAACCTGTTGTGGGAGAAAGGGGCAGTGAGAGAATGTTCATGTCCCAGGTCTCAGGCGAGTTCCTGGGATAGGCTGCCAAATGAGGGTCCTTGGCTTCACACAGGAAAGAATTCAAGAGAGAAGTACACATTCCATAGGCAGAATGCAGTCCAGTGAGAGCGGCTTTGGGGTGTGGGGTTGTTAGTTTTTATGGGCTGGGTAATTTCCTATGCTAACACTCCAACTATTTTGGGGAAGGGGGATTTCCAGGAATTGGGCCACCGCCCACTTTTTGGCCTTTTATGGTCAGCCTTGGAACTATCATGGCATTGGTGGGTGTGTCTTTTAGCATGTGCTAACATATTACAATGAGCATGTACCAAGGCTCAAGGTCTGCTGGAAGTCAAATGTTCCACCACCTTGAGCCTAGTAGGTTCTAACCAGTTTTTGTCATATCCTGATTTCTCAATGACTGTGTCATTCTTTTAATGGTTGTGCCCTGCCCCCTTCCTTCCTGTCTCAAACCCAACCCTCTGATTTACAGCCCATTGGTCAGAATTACAGGTAGCAACCTGGGTTTTTCATAGGCAACCAAAGTGTGTATGTATAGGTGTCTGTGTAGTGTGGGGGCAGTGTGTGTGCAGCCTTGTAGGACTAAGCCTTTAACCTGTGGGATCTGATGCAACCTCCAGGTAGACAGTGTCAGAATTGAGTTGAATTGTAGGACACCCAGCTTGTGTCTGAGAATTGCTTGGCGGTATGAGAAACCATGCCCCTCTCCAAATTGGAAATTGGGTACAGAATTGTTTTAATAGGTATACATGTCCAAATAACTTTTAAAGAAAGGGTCTGTGGAAGATAAACATTTGAGGTCCTTGCTTTGCCTTTCTAAAAAAGACTTTCATAATGGCCTTCCATTTGATTGATAGTTTGGCTAAATATGAAATTCTGAGTTGAAAATATGTTTCATATAGTAGTCTGAGGTCTTCATCCATCATTGCTGGTGAAATGTTTGGTGCTGAATGAAGTCCTGTTTGTTTGTTTGTTTTTTAGCCACTGTTTCTGAAGGAATAAATAATATAGTTTGATGAGGGGGTGGAGGGCAAAGGTTCAGAGCAAGCGGAATTGTACAAAAAGCTGATTGGAGATATTGTACTGGTGCAGAGGTTAGTGTAGAAGGGTAAGAAGATTGAGTAAGAATTACAAATAAACTGGTTTGCTTGACGATTTCTTAGTTACTCTGGATTTCCACACTACAGTGAACTCCATAAAGATGACTGTTCTCCTAGAAATGATTCTCAGAGATATTGCTGATTATTTAAAAAATTAATAAGACAAAAGTCTTTTCACTTTCCAAAACACACATACATGTGATATATGATAGTACTGAAATTTTTGCCTTTCTGCAGAAAAGAGGTAGAAAATTACGACATAACATGAATATCTTGCATCTTTAATAGCACAGTGAAGAGAAAACTTACTGAATTACCAATGCAGTATATTATGATTGGAACATTTTCTTCTCTTGAAAATATATACCAATTAAAACCCTCACCATTGGTTATTCAAAATTTATTTTGCTTTATGAACCATGTAGAATGGAAAGCAATCATGCTGTAATATGGTACCCTGTGACATGATAACACCTACTACCATTACAGTTTCAACAAACTTGAGCAGGGATTCAAATGGGTAGCGTGACTCCAAAGGAAATGGTTTCATAATGGCCTCCAGTGTTCTCAATTAACACAGGAAAGATTAATGGCCTTTTTTCCCACTTTTGGTGGTCTCTGTTAAGGAGGAAAAAACATTAGTTGCTGTTTGATTTTCCACTTAATGGCATTTACCAATTGACAGACCAACTGGGAAAGTTCCTCCACGCAGTAGCTGTATTTGCCATGGGTGTGGCCCTGGCATTTTACCACCACTGCTGATTCTCCATGATCTGAAGAGTCCACGGACAGCAACTCTCACCAAGGGGAGACTCTAAGACTAAATTTTATAGCTGTAGACTATTTACAGCTGTAGGAAATTACAACAGCTATAAATAATTTTAGGGATTGTTTCCACTTCTCTTCTACTTGTCTTAACCCTCCAGTTAGGTATGTCTTCATCCTTTGAGAACATCCCAAGTCTATGTCTGATTAGCCACTTCCAGCAGGGAGCAAACTACATACCAAAATGGATTTAATGCTTCCCAATAAACTGACAAATCAGCTGACGACTGTAAGTAAAATGAAAATGTTAGGAATATCACCCTACAAAAAACGTGATGACTGCCATAGGTTGGAAGAGTTACGATCTGTCAGAATCTTCAAGGAATATTGCAAGGAACAGCTTAGCCATGCACCAATGCTCCATGGCTGCTATAGTTGAGAGTCTGAACATAGCCTGGAATTCTCTGAGGATGTTATTCATAAAGGCACAGTTAATCAAACTCAGACCTCTCTTCAAAATCTCACTGTACAAGCCAAACTTATTGCCAGCAGAATGAAATTGCCAGACCAGAGAAGGTAAGTGAAAGTCTGTGTGCCCTGGCTTCGGAACTATGAGGTCTCAATCCATTTTAAAAAGTAAAAAAAGTGTTTTTGTGTGTGTGTGGGTGGGTGTTTTTACATTTATCAAATATCTAGCTTTCTATCCATACAATCAGAGCTTTGTACTTTTCCAAGGATTTTTAACTATATAAGTAGATGTTTTGTTTATTTTAATTTAATTTACCAAAAAGGAAAAAAATTCTCTCCTTTCTCTCCCTCGCTCTTTAGAGGAATTCAGAAAGGACAAGTATGAGCCAAAATCACTTCTGGCTAGAGTCCATGGTTACCAAGCTGAAAGAGAAGGCAGTTTTATGGGTAAATGGTTTTGCCTCAAATGCCAGACGCCTGCTAAAAGTATCACAGGCTCTCAGAAGCTTTCTGTGCCTTCTCTGCCATCACAAACACGAATGGTGGGTCTTTCACCAGAGATGCTGGCGTCTTCTTCATTGATCACACCCTTGGGTTCTGAGAAAAATGGTTTTCTTTACTCTTGGCATAATGGGAATCTCTATACCAGGTGGAGTCATTAGATTTCAGTAGTTTAGAACTAACTCAGAGTGAGGAGAGACTCTAAAACATTGTCATGTTCTTGTCCTTGAAGGGAAAAACTAAACATAAGGAGATTTGGGTTTTAGCAGTTTGTACAATTCCTCTGCAGGTTCACATGCCCGCTCTCTGCTGGTTTTGTTTGTTGGCTGGTTAGTTGGTTCATTTTTTTCCCTAATGGAGGGACAAATTTGTCCAATCCTTGAAGATGCATGTGAAGCAAAATTGTAAACAGGCAAGCTCGAGGTTCACCTTCCACAGGGGAGGAAATGAAACAGTACAAGTGGGGATCCTGACCAGAGTCTTGAGTCAACCGACTTGGGTTTGCACTTAACACTGCTCTACATCTGGGATTCTATAAAATTCAGATGAAAATTTCTATCTCACAGTGTTGTTGAACTTTTTTTAAATTAATCAACTTTATTTTTAGGGCAGTTTTAGCTTTACAAAAAAATTGAGCAGGAAGTACAGAGAGAGATACTCCCTCTCCCCCTGCCCTCAGTTTCCCATTATTAGTATCTTGCATTGGTGTGGTGGGTTGTTGAATTTTAAATTTCATATTACACGAAAGCATAGCATTTCAAAAGTTGAAAGTTGCTTAGAAAAATGTGAATTATTATGATTGTAATTCAAGACCCTCTCATTTGTTACTGAATAACACTTTCATTTTTTGATGACATTTCATGGGTAACTCTTATCAAAAATCTCCCTCAAATCCCTACCAGACCACCACATAGTTTGTGAAATATCATCTGTAAAGATGTTTTTCTTTATATTTAAGATCTGTTTCCCTAGTAACATCTCTTTGAAATGCAAATGCCCCTAAGAGAGAGAAAAGAATAATTCTAACTATAATAGATAACTACTGTTGATTAACATAAAACACAATCCTCATTCAGACTCTAGAAAGATATTGACCATTAGTTATTTTAATAAGAATGATAAAGAGAAAGATCCAGGTTCTTAAGTAGACATTGCTCAAGACAAGGACTGGAGTGGTCTTACATTGTTCAGCGACCACAGAAGTGGAAATTATGGCACAGGAAAGGAGAAGAAAGGCAAGTTAGTTTTGAAAGAAGGGAGTCTTGACTCAGCCTTTCTTCAAGAGAGAATCAACATCTGAAGAGAATGGCAAGGGATATCCAATCTGGCTCCATAGGAGTTCAGACAGTGGGATGATGTCACTGACTTGACATTGAATGAACACCAATAAGATAAGCTGGAAGAGCTTCAAAATAGTGCCAAGAACATGGTTATAAGAAAAGTGAAGATTGAGAGGAATGAACATATTGGAGTTCAGAAGTGTCAGAGAAGCAAGCTTGACATGAAGGATAGAATGAATCCATTTTAGAGCTGAGTCACTGATGAATTCAGTTGTAGCTGGCTGTAATTGAGGAGAAAACATAAGACAAGTATACATATTGTCTAGACTTCAAAAACACGTACGAAGCTTTCAGAGAGTTCTCAGGCATTGTCAACCATTAAAACCCCTGCAAAGGTATTATAAATACAAATACCTGGCAGAGAGGATCAGGTAAGTATCTTTGTTTAAGCTACTTCCCTGCATCTTAATTAATCATCCTCCCTATTAGAAGTGCTATTCAGTTACTAGAGCCTGATATATTGCTCAGGTGACCCAAGTATTTCCAGGCATTGCTGGCTAGAGCCTGGACAAGACCTAATAATTCCTTTCCTGAGGACCTACCACAAGAAAATAATCAGAAATAAGGGGCAAATTTTGCATTCAGAGATGTTCACTGGAGTTTTATGTATGTTAGCAAAAATAACCTGAAGTCCAATAATAGAGGGATGGCATATCCATATTATGAAATATCACACATTTTAACTTGTTTTCTGATAACACCATGATATAGGGAAAACAATGACCTAATGTTAAGTGAAAAAAAAAAAAAACAATGAAGACAAATCTGTATATATACTGTGATCTCTATCTAAAATCCTGAGCACCACCACTTACACACTAGATATAATACCCTAAGAAATAGCAAAATGTCAACCATGGTGTATTGTATTAGTCAGGGTTCTTCAGGGTTCTCTCTGAAAACCAGAAGAGAAACAAAACCAATAGGGTATACATAGAAAGATATTTGTATAAGGAATTGGCTTTTGTGATTATGGAGGCTGGCAAGTCCAAAGTCTGCAGCTGATGTTCCAGTTCAAGTTGCAAGGCCAGCAGGCAGGAGGAATTCCCTCTTATTTGGGGAAAGGGCAGCTATTGTTTTCTATTCAGGTCTACAATTGATTGGATGAGGCCCACTTACATTATGGAGGGCAATCTCCTTTACTCAGTCTATGGACTTAAATGTTAATCTTATCCAAAAACACCCTCATAGAAACACTCAGAATAATATTTGCCCAAATATTTGGGTATCAAGTTGATACATAAAATTAACCATGGATGGCATGTGCTGTCACTGGGTCTGCAAATTGAATGACAACAGGGATTATATCTTTTAGCATGAATTGTTATGTGAATGATTTATAATTTATTAGCCAAGCTAGATTCATTTTCAATATTGAAGAAAACACAACCACCTTCATTGATATATTATCCAAAGCAGTACCTTCTTCCACTGAAATCTGGTTGGAGCCTTTCACTCGACTGTGAAGAGCAGCTAAGTTAGTGAAAACTCAGAGGTCATTTCGTGTGCCTGAAAATACATCTAAGCTGAAACAGTTGGCAAATGATTTACATAAATTATAAGTTATTTACATGTTATGTTCTTAAATTACAAAAATTAATTTTTATTTTAAAAGTCAAAATATTTATGTGGCAGAATTCAGTTATAAAGTTTCTCTTGTTATTACTCACATTTGAATATATTGTACAAAAAATCATGTGCATTCCCTGCCCTCCAAGGAATATGTAACTATTAGATACTATGCAATAACTCTTGCCCCAGCTTAGGATTCTAGAAATGTTTTCCTTCCTCTCAAGGTGGAAATGTTCTTCCTGAAGAGGTTCTCTTTACAAAGGGTTAATTCTAGATGTGTGTTGGTGGTTGTAGTAGCGCTTAGCGGTCAGAAGGACTGGGGGGGGGAAGAAGCAGAGAAGAGGAGGGGAGACAAATATTAACTTTCCCAATTAACTGTTACCCAAAGGATAACCTTTAATTAGGAAAGTAATTTCTCCCTCTTTAAAAAAAAAAAGAAGAGCAAAATAGCCTATTAGAGTAACAAGAAAAACGAACAAGCATCAATGGGCACTTCTACTCCATTTTCCTTCCCTGTGGCATCTACCCCATTCTCCATGTTGGGGACCTGAGACAGAGCCCTTACTGTAAGTGACTTGTCCCCGGCTCAAGGAGCAGGCACCCCAGCCTTCCTCATATTAATCCTCTGCTCAGATCACCCAGTCAATATACCACTCCCAAGGGGACAAGATCTGTCTCTCAGGACTGCCCACTTGCCTTGAGCATCCTTTGACGGCCCCAGCCATGATCTATTCTTGTGTAATTGGGCAATTACATTTAAGAAAGGGGAGGGGGGACTCTCATTAAATCAAGAATTTAGTGACATCCATTCAGTAGCTAATACTTGGGGATAAACCTCGGATCAGTCCTGATCCTGTGAAAAAGTTGGAGATAAACTCTCTCTTTTTTAAGACCCTGGTTTCTTCTCCAGCTAGTGATGCTAAACTAAGGACCTACTCTAAATCTAGGTTCCAGAAGGCTCACCCCAAACCAGATCTGACTTCTGAACTGTCCAGGTAATGCCTGCCCATCTCAGCATAACTTGCTAGGTCAGGTCCTCCCGTACTACCTCACCTACAAATGGCTGTCTTCTTCACCCATCCTGGACCCAAACCTAAAAAGAAGAGGTGAGGTGGGAAATTGGTTCCAGCTGCACGGCCACCTGGGACACAGACAAGGGACCTCAAGCAGGGTGATGGGTGACAAAACTTCAGATATAAACTTAGGTAATCCACAGGAAAATCACTAAAGCTTGATGGTAACTCATGCTGAAACTCACTGATCACCTCAATAATTCAGTAATAGTAATATATGTTTTTAGCTTTAGGGTTTACAAAAAAAAACCTCTGTGGCTTTTTCATGCATTCACTCCATCAATGCCCTGATGATGGGAACACTGTGCACACAGCATGAGCTGGAACTAGAAAGGCCAAGTCATGCTCATGGGTCCCAGTTTCTGAGTCCTAATTCAAATGTCATGTCATTGGCATGATACTTTCCTATCCAATGCCCTTTTTCCCCTCTAAAAAACACATTCTGTTTCTTCTTTTAACTTTCATTTTGATTTTTTGCCTCTTCCACCACCTGTGATTCTCTTACATTCCTCCTGGTGATATTTCTTTTACTTTATCCACAATTTTTCCAGGAACCATCAAACGCCTTCTATCATGCTGGTTACTCGAGGTGTGAGGGGAGGGTATTGACAAATAATAGAAGACATGCTTCTCTTCATGGGTTGCTTGCCAGCAAATTGCGAAGATGTGGGAACAGTAAGAGTTGGCATTTGCAGGCCTTCTAGGCACATCTTATGTATTAGCTAAATTAGAGCTCACAACCACAGCATGTGTTACTATGATCTATGATCTATTGGATGAGGAAACTGAACGACAAGGAAGTGCTTAACTAGTTGCTAGTTAAGGAACCGAGCCATAATTTGAAAGGCAGTCTGACTTTTTAAAGACTTCGTTGTACTGTGCCCACTGTACAAATGAGACAAAGATTGGAGATATGTCATAAAATACTTAGGAGCATGTGCAATACAGTCATGCAAACAACTAAATGCTGTTCTGTGGTATAGGCATCAAGAATCTAATGAAGCTGAGAAGTTGCTGGGGTTCTTTGTCCTTTTTCTGAGGGGAGGGTTAAGCCCACAATGGTTAAAACCTCTACTCTCTGATCCCCATCCTCTCCTAGCCCTGCCTTTGCCTGCTGCACCTACTGCTCTGTTGACATGGCTCCTAACAATGGCCACTCAATCTCTGGATCTCAGTCATCCTGACAAGGTGAGTCACTTCTCCTGTGTGAGGACTGGGCCTCTCTGAAGTTGCCCTGCCTGTTTTCTTCTTTAGCAGCCAAATGCCAGTTTCTAGTATCAGCCTAGCTGTGTCACCTCCCACAAGCTACTTAAACGCTCTGTGCCTCAGCTTTCACTTCTGGAAAACAGGAATAGTATTGGTACTGTTTAACAGGGCTTTGTGAAGATTATATGAGTCAGTACATGTAATGTCCTTTAAGTAGCCCTGACATATTAGGAGGATTTGCTCTTTAAATAATAGTTTTTATTAATACTCTATTATTATTATTTGTTATTTATTATTATTCTTTTTTTTCAAAGCAGCGGTTCACTCTGCTGTTTGCCTTATACCTCTCCTCCCACACACCAGAGATCTAGGCTGAGGTTTAATCCTCATTCTACTATCCTTCTTTCTGTATCCCGTCTTCCTCAGAAATTGAATCTGTCCCTGCAGTTTCAGTGACTGTTTATATTGGATAACCATCTGATCCATAGTCTATCCCTGACTTTTCTTTTGAATTCTGATTTTCTATTTCCACCTCTTTACTGGATTGTATTGCTTGCTGTTCTGGCTATAACCTGGAACATATCTAAGACCAAACTCTTCATCTGAAGCTCAAAATTGCTTTTTCCTTCAGATTTTCCTATTCACTCAGTATGGCAGACAGACCATAGGGAGACCCCTAGTGAGTGCCCACCTGCTGGTGTCTGTGCCTTATGTCATGCCCTCCCCTTGATGTGGGTAGGAAGGACCTGTGACTTGCTTCTAACCTATAGAACATGACAAAGCTGATGGAATGTTACTCCTGTGATGATGTTATGTTATGATTCTAATTTAGCAGATGGAACAAGTGGGTTCCCTTGCTGACTTGATTAAGTAAGCTGCCGTGTGGAAGAAATCCACATGGCAAAGGTCTGCAGTGGCCTCCAGGACCCGAGACCACTTCCAACTGACAGCCAGCAAAACATAGGGGCCCTCAGTTATACAGCCATAAGCAAATGAATTCTGCCAACAGCCTGAACGAGCTTAGAAGTAGATTCTTTCCCAATCGAGCCTGCAGAGAAAATGCAGCCCAACGGACACCTTGGTTGCCACTTTGTGAGACCCCAGGCAGAGAACCCAGATAAGCCACGCCCGACCCATACAAGCTGTGAGATAATACATGTTTAGGCATTGTTTTAAGCTGCTAAGTTTGTTATGTAGCATAGGACACTAATACACTTGACATCAGTTGGTATCCATGGGAATATCACTGTCTCAGTCTTGCTGGAATTAAATCAAATTAGATTTCTAGCTGCTCCTTGTCATTCAATCACTAAATCTAATATGATTGAACTTATTAATAATAGTCAATACTTATGGAGTGATTTTTGTAAGCCATGTGTTGTACTTATTTTATTTGTATAATAATCAGTGCCTTAGGCATTCTCTTAATAGATGTTGAAATTGAAACTTGGAGGAGACACATAATTTGCCAAAGGTCTCACAGTCAATAAATGTCTGGGATTCAAACCTGGTACATCTGATTCCTAATCCTGTGCTCTTTCTACTGCATTGGACTGGCTACCCAGGTGCCTGTGTTAAATCAGAAGTCCTAAGTTACAGTTCAAATTAAAACTCCTTATATCAGCATTTTAAATCTTTCAAAATCTGGTCCTGGTTTCCTCTTCCAGACTTTTTCTTATTATTCATTTGCTCTCTCTGAAATTCTTTTATGTTTTTGTATTTCCTAACATTGATTCACTATCTTCCCTAGTCCTGGATCATCCTCAATGAAACAATATACCTCTTTGATAAGTTAGCAATGGAAAAGGACTTTTCAAGTGTAGAGGGGAGGGCTAGGAGCCCTGGACTGCCACTCCATATTTCAACTTCAATTCACATCTGAATCACAAGGTTTACTTCTGCCACTTGTCATATGGATCCACATAGGTTATGTCCCCCAGCCTTTAACACGTGGGCAATGCACTAGGGATGCCTGCTGTTAGCTGCCCTACCCTCAGTCTCTTCTGTAGGAAGTTGCCCTACTCACCGCCCTCTTTAAAATTGAATGGATCGTTCAATATCAGCGCCATACCCAGTCGTACTGAAACCTAAGGCAAAAAGAAAAATGTGCACCCTTACTTGCACTTGTCAAAACGCCCTTCCATAGGTGTAGCCAAATGGGAAAAGTTAATAAAAGCTCTACCATCAAACACGACTGCATATAGAGCTCTGCCTTGTGCAATCTGTTCACAAGTCCTGTCCTTGTCAACCCTCCTGGTGAGGAAGGAAAAGGCCTCAGGGTCCAGGACCCCAGGGCTGATTGAAAACAACCCTCTCTCACTGCACAACAACAGAATCATAAAAAAAGCAAGCAGCACCACGCTGTCTTTATTTAAATAATAATATTTTGTTTTTAAAATATTGTATTAATGTATTAAATACTAAAATAGTATTTATCTTGAGTATTGACTCTTTTGGCTTCCCATTAAATTACATACCCAAGGGGAGTGCTTCCCTCTTTTCACCCTGATTCTGGCCTTGTTCAATTTCAACGGCTTGGCCTCAGCTGATTGAACTTCCTCAGGCCATCTGACCCCAGGACAGTCCATATGTGAGATTTGTACTTGGTGACGCTGTCTTGCCATGAAGGAAACTGCTGTGGGAAATAGTCCAGAAAATACTACAGTAATCATACAAATTTTCACACATAGGATGACATCATCCTTTCCCCCACCTCCCTCCCATTCTTTCTGTGTGAAAAGGAGTCTCCTGTGGAAGGAAGGGGCGAGGGAGGGAGCGGAGAAGAGAGTTCCCAGGCAGCGTCTGGAAGGGCACAGGAGCTGGGAACTCTGGGTGGAAGTGGACTGTGGTAAGATAGTGAGGAAACCTAGACCTTGTAATGTGGAGGTTTATGCAGCCTGTTCTTCCTTCTCCAGTTTTCTTCTGTTTTCCCTTCATTTTATGTTAAATTCCTTTCTTTGTAAAGCACAATGCCAGGGCCCCAATTCTTTGATAAACTTTCCCCGACCACTGCGATGCTTGGTTAATGTCCCCCTTTTAGACTCACTGTCTGTCACACCAATAGGCTATCTTGCCTAAGTCAGGGGTCCCTTATATTTCACTCACCTTGCGTAGCTCCTAGCTACATCTCCCAGCCCAGTGGGATCAGTTGCTAGGGTCAGTCTCAGGAGTCAGAAATCTGAAATAATTCAGTGACCTTCTTTACCAACGAATATAATCATACTAGCCACCCACAAATTACCAGCAAGGAAAGATCACAAATTTTAATAAATGATCATTGACATCACCAGTTTAAGAACATTTGCCCTTAGCAATATGTATAGCCCCGCTGACATTAATAAGAGAATGTTTTTGTTTCTCACCGTTCTTCCTCTGGTGCCAGGAAGAATAGCTACATTCATTCCCTTCCTTAGAATCATAAACTCAGCTTATCTTCTGGGAACCAGACCTTCTCCTGGGCTGGACCTGAATCTTTCATAACCGTAAACACATAAGAAGTTTTAACGCTGCAGGAAGGAAATATTCACTCCTAGCGAGACAGTGGAAATTTTACGTAGACTAGTTTTTGGAACCTTCCCCCAAGAGCTACAGAATCCAGAAACCTATCTTTACTATTGTTACACACTCTTCAATTGTATGATTGACCTCCCAAAACAAATTGTAAGTTTCTTTTTTGAAAGGCCATGTTTTAAATGACTTCCACTCTCCAGAGTACCCAGCACAAATCACTATACATATAGTGATTTAAGGAGTAACAGATCAGACAATCTTGAGCATTGTTGCTTCAGTTAACGCTGATTGCACCCTTGTTTGGGCTCGGCAAAGGGCGACAGGTTAATTAGGTGAAGTCTCTGCCAGTGCTCAGGGCCTTGGAAGAAAAAGGAAGAGATAGGTGTCAGGGCTGATCTCTGCAGGTCAGGACTACCCTGTAGGAGCGCACAGAGGAGGCTGTGAGAAACAGGTCTAGTTTACGAGCACATCCACTCAGAGATCCTGCCAGACGCAGATCGTGAAGGACCACGTTGTTCAGGAGGGCAAGCACTTAGCTGCTGTCCAGGAAAAATGCTGCAGGTCTCGGATTCAACAGGGCAATTCTGCACTGTACATATAGCAAAGATGATCCAGACCCACGAGAATGAGGAGCTGCCTTGTAGATGATAAGCTGATGGACAGAGTAGAGAGAAAGAGAAAAATGAAGAAAGTTAAAAACTAGAGGTCAGAAATGTTAGGAGGCTCTGATGAATAGAAAGCTGATTTGGGAATTATTTTACAAATGCAGCCCAATTGCAGTGGTGTCCTCCTTTCTAGACTTGTCTCAGGGAACTTAATTAAATTCCTCCGAGTCACACAATGTTAGAAAATTGTAGAACTGGGTTTTGAAGTCTATCTAGTCAGTGGGATCAACTTTGGAGTCTGCTTTCTTAATCACTATGCATACTGCTCCAGATAGGACATTTTTCATCATTCCCTCCCCCAAATCACTATATTTAATTATTTTTATGTTTTTCTAATACTCTAGTGTTCTGGCAGTGCTCGTATTACTTTTGTCACTATTTTAATTTCCTTTACCTTACAAAGACTTTCACTCTAGTAGATCACTGCACAATTATTTTTTCTTCTAAAATCTGAAAGATCAAACACATTTCACACTGTCAAAGGGATAAGTCATTACAACAATGAGGCAGTGCCAGAAGCCCAAATAATTTTAAAAACTTGTTTACCTAGAAATACCAATATATCCAGTGACATTTGATATTTGTGATATGCAATATTGATGACAACACACTCTCACTGGACTTGGTACTTCAATAGCATTTAGTTCATCAGTAAAGTGACATAAAAATTTACTTTCTCATGATCCCACACTTATAAACTCAAATTGACAGCTCTTTATGTTTAAATGCACTGACTGTTTTTGCTAGAAGGTAAAAATGAAAGTGATGAATTTTCACTTCATAGATATTTCCAATAAAATATAGCACCTAATTTCTCCTCTAGAAATCCAACTGAATGGAAATATCTTTGTTTGTTTGTTTGAGAAAGAAATATTGGTATGAACATGATAACCTGAAAACCCAAACCCCTGCACACAAGAATCAGCCTCACAGGCAGGTGGTGTTAAGGTTGTGACACAGAGACAGAGGTCAGGATGCTATAGACTGAATGTTTGTGTCCCCCAGAATTCATATGTTGAAATCCTAACCCCCAATGTGATGATATTAGGACTGGGACCTTTGGGAGGTAATTAGTTCATGAGGGTGGAGCGCTTATGAATGAGATTAGTGCCCTTATAAAAGAGACCCCAGAGAATTCCATCACCCCTTCTGCCTTGTGAGGACACAGTGGGAAGAGGACCTTTTGTGAACTAGAAAGAAGTCTCTTACTAGACACAGAATCTGCCTGTGTCTTGGACATCCCATTCTCCAGAACTGTGAGAAATGAATTTCTGTATTTTATAAGCCACCTAGCTACAGTATTTGGTTACAGAAGACTGAATAGACTAAGACACAGGACTTTCCCAGCGAGGAATGTTTTTCCACCAATAACTCTGCAAAATGTTCTCAACAATGGCCTAATTCAGAGAATGGAAAGCAGAAAAATTTATTTCATGGCAATAGAGCAGAACCATCCAATGGAACTTTCTGGGACAGTGGATATGTTCTATATCTTGTGCTGTTCAGTATAGTTGCCACCAGCCACAGGTGGCTATTGGGAATTTGAAATGTGGCTAGTGCGACTGAGGAACTGATTTTTTTAATTTTTACTTTATTTAAATGTATTTTTTTCCTGGTACTGAGTAGGGTACCAATTCTTTTTTTTATTTTTAATTTTTATTAGAGTATAGTTGATTTACAATGTTTCATTAGTTTCTGCTGTACAGCAAAGTGATTCAGTTATACATATACGTATATCCACTTTTTTTTAGATTCTTTTCCCATATAGCTCATTACAGAGTATTGAGTAGAGTTCCCTGTGCTGTACAGTAGGTCCTTAGTAGTTATCTATTTTACTTTATTTAATTTTAAATAGCCACATGTGGCTAGTGGCTACCACATTGGATAGTACAGCTGTGGAATGAAGGAAAGATGTTCTTACATCCTTAACTTCCTACCATTAAGGAAAGGACAAAAAGAAATTCTTTGAAGAGAATAGTTTGAATGAAGAATGGGGGAGACCACTTTCATAATCTTAATTGCCAGTTGTATTCATTGTATGCTTCTCAGTTTCAGTTTGCAGACCAATAAGATCCAATACAGATTATACTATGGTTTTACTGAGGAGGCAGCCTGAGGGGGTGAACAGGGCATTTGACAGGAGGCAGGTGATCTGGAATTTAGTCTGGGTGTTCTGCTACCTGAACAGGCCCTTATGTCTCTCAATTTTAGTTTTCTCATCTGCAAAATGAAACTGTTGAGTTCAACAAACGCTAGGGCATCACATGATCACAATGGTTTACATTCCTATCCAATTGACAAGACATTATTAAAACATTTTTTAAAAATCAGTATTATTGTTTCACAGAGGTAGAACTAAAACTCTTAGAAGTCTGCTGATTGAAAATAAAGCTTTAAGGAAACGCCAGAAATGCTTGGGATTTTCTGCAGGAAAGATTTTGTGACAGATCAGAAATAAGCAAATAAATAAAGCAAATGCATGCTTTCTTAGGAGAATAAAAGTGGACAATAGAGGGTATTTGTATGCTTAGAGCTGCTCCACTTATTTCCACAAGTTCCATTTGCTTCATACATAGAATAACCACAACAGGTCTGCCAAGTTGCCTCAGCATTGGGCTCCGTGCAGTAGAGACAGCGTTGGCACAAAGCGATTAGCTATCATCTAGTGAGAGGTCTCTGATTCACATTTGCACATACAAGCAAGGGTTTGCAAGGGCTAATCAGATAATTATACCTCAGGCAACCAATTTGCATGGCAAGTGATACAGAGTTTTATTTTATTTGCTTTACATTTCAGCCTTGGTATTGTAAAATGAGGTACCATGTAAAGTCACAACTGGTGGGGTGTTTTGTTTGTTACTACTTGGTTTGGTAAAATAGGTTATGAGTTTATAAGGATCAGATTGTGCTCTGTGACTTACAGTGTAAAATGACCTCACACTGAAGCCACCAGCAGAGTCCTGTGCCATCCAGGACTGTTTTTCTCCATACCCCTCCCCCAACATAAAAGATCCTAAGTGTCTTTGAAAATAAACAAGGAATCTCCATCTCTAGCCACTGCAGCTTATGATTCTATCTTCAGATGTGTGGTTTGTAACATTAAAAAAGTATGTAAGCCAGCCCACACCTAATATTTTAGTACAGAGATGACCAGTTGAAACTTTAAATGTTCAACACTTTTCTTCTTGCCTTTTAGCAAACTCTCCATATAGTTCTAATGGGCTCTTAAAACATGAGGTAACCACCAGAAATAGACGCTTTATTTAAAAAGCTCACTGTTCAGGTGCTTTTGCTAATCTGACATCAGGGAAAAGCTAAGTTCAAATTTCATACTTTGGAAAGCAATAAAAATCACCACCTGGAAATCCAGAGGTACAGGCAAATTGATAGTCAAAGCAGGTGTGTTGACCTCATAGAGACGTGGCAGAAGTCATTCAATGGTTCTGGAAGGAAGGTTAGGGTCCCAGCAGGGCAGCAACTTCCTCGGGGGTCGGGGGGAGCTTTGCTGTTAGAGTTCTAGCTGCACATGCTATAGGCTTCCACTGTCTTACAAAGAAAGTTCTATTAGTTCTGCGTGGGTTGGGGATAGGTGAGTTAAACTGACTGGTTCAAACCAGTCTTCAAATAAAAGAACTAAAAACAATAGACCCCACGTGTATGAGCTCAAACACTAGAGGGCATTTCTATATTTTTTTTCCATTTTTGATTCTTTTTTGTTTTCTTTTGGCTCAGGCCTGGATCATGAAAAGAATTGCTATACACTGCCAGAAAGAGTATTTGCAGAGCACCAGCTATACCTTAGTGAATCCCTCTAGTTCAAGTCACATGGGAATAATTTCTAGGCATCCAATTATTTAACATTTACGAACCACTAATACTATTCTGAGAAAACCACTAGAGCATTTGGTATAGTCATTAGTTAGGAACTCAAAAAAGTAGGAAAAAACAGGGTAGGAACACGAACTCATTAATTCTCTAAGCTTCCACTGAGTACCTAGGATGGTAGACTGCATTCGTATTTCTAGTTTTTCACTCTGTCCTGCATCCACATCTTTTGCCATGTGGCTTTGAAGTTTCTTCCACTAGATGTGGAGTATATTTTGCCACTCAATGAAGGTCGAGCTTGATCATGTGACTTGCTTTGGCCAATTAAATACTAATGGGTATGACATAATGAAATATTTGAAGTGTGGGTGTGCAGTTAAGTTTATCCTCTTGTGCTACTGCCTCTGCCATGGGAAATACTTTCTTCTGATTAGTTGCTGTCCCTTCAACCTGGGTTCTAGGGCCAGACTGGAGCATAGCCTACAGCAAGGAGCCAAGACAACAGCTTGATTAGAATCTCCCAGCTGAGCATAACCTACATCTTCTGATCCACAGTTAACCTCAGAACCATGCTCTAGAGTATAAATGCTAAGTTTTGTGTGATGATGAGTCTTAGTGTGGCTGGTTACAGAGCATTTTTACAGTAGTTGTTGACAAAGATACTTTTTACGTGCAAGGCATTGTGCTGGACTCTGGGGAACCTCAAGATGAATTAGAGACATTCCTTGCCCTTGACAGACTCTGGGTGTAATAGAGCAGACGTGTACATAAACTGCACAATATAGTTAGTGCTATGAGAGGTCTGGACCAGGTACCCTGGAAAAAAAGAAACAAATTGAAGAAAAAGATGGATGGCCACCAAAATAGAGTTCCCCTGCACTCAGTTCATGCTAGTCCTTTTATTAGCCTTAAAGGTATTTCCTGGTAAAACTGACCTTCTATATAACTAATCAAATTCCAGCTCCTTCTATTTAATAATTTTGTCTGTTTAAGTGTTTAAAATATACTCATTTTTCTCCTCTATACATACATTTACATTTACTCCAAAATGACAGCTGATTCAAGACTAAACTTAGGCTAAATCTCTAACATGAATTGAGTTCTATCAGCAATATGAGAAGTATATCTTTCTACCCATTGAAGAAAATATCCAAACCACCTGAGGACAGTGAACAAGATATGTTCTTTCTCCATATGTAAATCCAGATCATGTGGAAATGCAAGGCATCAAGGCTGGACTGTCTAGGAGACATTTTCACACCTGCACGTTCCTCCCTACCATCTGAGACATCCAACCTGAATCCCACTGTTTGTTTGCATTAAAGCAGAAGGTCCCATCTTTTTTATCTGTAGAGGAATTGCTTTGGATTTCTTCCAAAGACTTATGAAATTCTGGAGACAGCAAACAAGGAGATGAGGGGTAGGAGAATAAGTGTTGAAGTTACTGATCTCTGGTGGGGAGAGGCTTATGCTACATGCCTCTGTCTTTTCAATGACAGACATGGTTGCATCTGCCCCCAGTATGTCCTATCCTGCTGAAGGTCTTAGTTAAAGTATCTAGGCATTGTATTAAAATGTAAATATTCCTCTGGGCTTGATAATTCAGGAATGCTTGAGGATTCATGCTATAACCAGGATCAGCAGGCACTCAACCATGAGTGCCCATACTCCACACTTCCAAGCCTTTGGCAAACATCAACAATCAATCATGGAATTCATTCCTACTGAGGCTTTCAAATTCTTCTAAAAATAATGTTGCAAAAAGCCACTATAATTTGAAGCTAAAGAACATGAAGACAAACAACATAGGCTCAAATGTTGCATCTACTACTTCCCAGAAGTGTTATTTGGGAAAATCAGTCTTTCTCTATACGTTGATTTCCTCATCCATCAATTATGTATAACAGTGACACCTACTTCATAGGATTGTTGTGAGGAGGAAATGAGATAATGTATGTAAGTTGGTTAGAAAAGTTCCTTACACATAGAAAGAGTTAAATGATTGGTAGCTATTTCTGTTATTCCCCACCTACTGGACAAAGCATGTTCTAGCTGTTCCATCTGATGACCTTGCCTTAGGACATAACTATCAGGAATGTCTGAACTGAGAAGAAACTTAAACACTTAGTCCACTCCCTCATCCAGCTCCCCTGGCCCTGACCCATGACATCTTGTAAACTAGGAAACAGGCTCAGAGAGGTTAAGTGATTTGCTCAGAGTTAGTGAAAGTCAGGACTAGAAGTGGGTTATACTGACTCCTGATACAGTGCAATTTCCATGAAACTAAGCCTAGGTAAGCCATTTTATCTTGAGGGTCGGTGATCAAGGTTGCAGAGGGCTTTGTGCAGCCATCATGGAACATCACCTCCAAGGTGTATAGAAGGAGGTCAGGCTACCCAGGATCATTATAATGGCTTCCCAAGAGCAGTATCCTTTCTCTTGGCACACTAACCGATGGAAGGACTTTGGGAGGAAAAGTAGAAGCACTACAGTTATCTCTTTCCTACAGTTTAACTTTCACAGAGGAATCTGTGGGGTAAGACCATAAGCAATTGCTTATTCATAGCAGTCTTGCCAAGGGATTTAATGCTTCTGCCTCCTCCGATGATAGTTAATACTCCAGCAAGGGCTAGGTTTTACCGTGGGTGTTGACTTGGTGCTGCAGTGGGCATGGGGGCATGGTGTCCCTTTCCAACTTCACTAAATCCACTCTACACAAGGCAAAACCTCCTCTCCACCCCTAACACACACACACACACACACACCCCTACCTCTAACAAAGACAAGCTTCACTCTTGGTGAAGCTTGGAAATCTGTTAGGTAGACAAAGATTATATTCCCCTTTGTCAGTGAGAAACCTGAAATTTAGAAAAGTTTCGAGGATTTCTGAGGATTAGGACAGCAGAATGAGAACTCCTGCCCAATCTTTCATCACCAAATGCTTTGTTTTTGAGTAATAATGGATGTGCTTGCCATTCTGGTATAGGTACCCCATCTCAGTGTTCATAGCTGCTACTCAGTGCCAAGGCAAAGCAGTTGATACCAAAAGCTCTTCTATATTTTTTTTTCCCCAAAGAAGAGAGCTCAAGAAAAACTCATTTTTGACACGTGATTTAAAACAGATAACATATACTTTCCTTTCTCAAGTCCAGGCTGGTGTGGTGTTATCCTTAGCCTCCATGCTCAGATCTGAGTGCTTTTGGGAGAGGTAAACTGTTGACATTCAGTTCTATATTTCCAAGTATTAACACACGCGGTGGGGAGCCTTTACAATTACTCACTCATGCTGAGGTCTTGGGCGGCCCACTCGAGCTATTCTTTCCCTGATGTCCCATCAAGCTGCCATGAGCCAGCATGGATGCTGTCAAGCATTGGCAGGAAACCTGCCCCACTGGGACCCTCACACTGGAGTGAAAAATGTAAAGACGAGCAAGAAAAATGGGAACCTAAATGACTTTTTAGAAATGCTTTTAATTGTCCATGGAGAAACCTAAGCTTAATATTCAACACCTCCAACTCTAAGTTGATTATCTGAATGCAAGGACATCAAATGGCCAAGTGCCATCAAATTCTCCCCCTCTACCCATCTCTGCATTCTCACCATTTCCTCAAACCCCACACAATTTCTGTGGGACCTGAAGGAATAAGTCTGTCATGTTAGTTCCATTTTCCTAATATGAGCTGTTATAATAAATTTAAGAGGCCACCAGAGTCCTTTGAGTTAAGAACAAATCGCACATCATCCTAACGTCACACCTATTTCTGTTTTATGACAGCAGTAAATCAAAAGTGGTTTCACAGTGTGAAAACTAGCTACAGCAGTCACAAGTGCCAGGCTCTTGGAGATGCCAATGCCCAAACATCTTTAGCTTTGCAGTGTATGTTTTGGCTCCTGGAGGCTTAATTTTTCAATTAAGGATCTTTTAAAAAGTGTGTATGTGTGTGAAAGAGAGAGAGAACAGAGTCAGGTAAATTTACCAGACCAGACAGTGAGGCTTTTGTTCTTTACGAATTTTATTTATTTATCTTAGCTTTACTTTTGCTTTGATATGACTTTTGAAAGGAGTATTGGATATGGAACCCAGCCAAAGAGTGTTTACGCAAAATTTAATATGACCTTGAGTGTAAATGAAATGCAAGTCTCCTGAAGATGCTGTGTAGCTTGGTACCATCAAGGGCTCTAAAACCCTGCTCAGATTTCACCCACAAGTCACGCTTCCTAGGTATTGGTTAGAATTCCAGGTAACTCTGCAAAATATTTCTTGCATGATTCTAGGCAGTTAGAATAATTTAGGAAGAGACTTGGTACATACCCATCACATAAAGTTGGTCTTTCCTGGTAGGCAATTGAATTTTTAAACTGCCTTTATCATTTTCTAATTGAGAATTATATTTCAGAGAATATTTTTAGCTTTATACTTACTTCCTGAACTAATTTATCAGTCATTACTAAATAACAGAAAAGCAATGAGAGCTAAGGTTTTGAAACAATGAAACTGTTCTTGTAGTTCAAAAATATGTCTGGGTGCTAATCTTTGATATAAGTTGATACTAACAAATTTTTTGAGAAAAAAGTCACCTGACTTTTGTTTTTTCAAAAAAGAAAGTTATATTGAAATTATTTCACACCTTTAATTCAGGGACCACCAAAAGTTGTGTTAAATATCTCTTAAGTACAGGTTCTCTCAGATTAGCCTCACTCTGGTGTCCATAATCAAAATCAAAGACTCATCTTGGGTTGCTGCTTCCTCTTCAGACCCGTATCCATGGTAGTGGTCAGTTTCTTCCTTCACGATGTCTTGACAAAACTCCCCCATCACTCATTTCCCACTGCAGACCCTCACCTACCCAGGCAACATTTTTACGGCCCCCTCACCAACTATCTTTCGTCTTTCGTTACCCTTTAATCGATTGTGCACAGCAATGTCGGATTAATCTCTCTAAAGCTCCTTTTTCACCATCTTATTCCCCTAGTTATTTAAGAAGCTCCTATGACTACCCTATTCCCCACTGCACAGAAGCACACCATCACGTAAGACTGCGGAGGTGGATGAGTCAAAATGAACCATCACAGTAGCACTCACAGCCAGAGTGCTCAGACATGCTTTGGAGAAGTTTACATCCTCCTGGGCTGGCTGTGATCAAGGGCTGGTCTTCCACATGTTTTGAGATCCATTATAGTTATTAGACTCCTGACTAGACCCTGGAAAATTGATTCATTCTAATAACACACACAAAGACAATTATAAACTAAGGCACAGTTTATTAATTTGCAGTGGCCAACCACCACCAGGCCTGGGAACAGGACCGGTCAGATGTGAACCAGGCACGCCCTTCCTGGTGAGTGGTTCCTCTAGGGAGGCTAGACTATTTATCAGCATGTGTGTGGGGAGCACAGAATCGGAAAAAGGAAGTCGATTGTTGCCTGAAGGAAATATGCGTCACACTCATACAACACAACGTTGACCTTCTCCACCCAAGGGATAGTTCAGACTAAGAAAGAAATAGAGCTATCCCGATCATTTAAATCAAAGCACCACTCTCACAGGAGAGTGATGGATAAACAAGGATGGTTCTTTTCTTATTGTTATTATTATTTGTTTGTGTTCGTTTTCTATACCGAAAGAAAAAGAGAACACTTACTGGGTTTTCAGATTTTGTGTCATTATGGCATCGCTTGATGACATGTTACTACATACAGCCTTCCTTTCATTTTAGGCTCCCTTCCTAATGACATAAGAGTTCATAAACAAGTTATCCCTAAATTGCAATATAGTGGGAGATAAAATGATACAGCTTCTAGTCATTGCCTGTTGTTAGTTGATTGTACCCATTTCATTGAGAACGACTGCTCAGCCTTGTCTCTAAATGTGTGGATTTCTCTGACTTTCATTCATCTACCCCTATCCTATCACAAATGGCCCTGAAATCCACATCCCTAGCATAAACCCTTTGTCCTGCTAATAGAACCCTACCAAGATTCCACCCACCTCCTCCACATTTGTTAATTCACCAGTTTTTCATTCAGAGCTTGCTCTTTGCCAGATACTAAGCCCTTGCTTCCCTGGAGTGAAGATGTCAGACTATTACATAAATAATCACAGCACAATTTGCTAAAAGCTGTAATAAGAGGTAACCACTATGTGTGGAAGAAATACTGAAAAAACATGATTCACTTTATTTTGGGGGAGTCATCCTATGCTTTACAGAAGAAGTGATACATGTGACATATAAGGGTGTGGTAGGTAGAATAATGACTCCCAAAGATACCTACACCCTAATCCCCAGAATCTGTGAATAGAATGTGTTATCTGGACAAGGAGAATTAAGAGTGAAGATGCAGTTAAGATTGCTAATCATCTGACCTGAAATGGGGAGATTATCCTCGATTATCTGAGTAAACCCAATGGAATCACAAGGATCCTTAAATGTGGAAGCAGGAAGCAGAAGAAGAGTCAGTGTCAGAGTGATGTGATATAAGAAAGATTCGTATGGCTGGATTTAATGATGGAAGGGGACTACAGGACAAGGAATGTGGGAAGCCTCTGGCAGCTGGAAAAGGTAAGGAAACAGATTCTCCCCTTCAGAAAGGAATGCAGCTCTGATTTTAGCTGACACCTTAATTTTAGCCCAGCAAGACCTGTCTTGGACTTCTGACCTCCAGAACAGTAAGAAAATAAATTTTATTGTGTTAAGCCCCTAAATTTGTGGTAGTTTGTTACAACAGCAATAGAAAACCGATACAAAGAGTAAGTACGATTTCATGGGAGGAAGGGGTTAATGAGGGTCTTGCAGTCAGGGGACATGACATTTAATCAAGTATTTGTTGTGACTAAGCACCATATCAAGTGCTTTTCATGCATCATGCCACAAGAGAAGAGGTCCTTTTGTGTAGTAAATGATTGTCAGATGAACTATCAATAAAGACTATTAGTGATGTAGACTAGAAAAGGTGCTTTGGACTCAGCCGATAAACAGTAGCAATAAGAATGATGTTACATTATGAATTAAAGAGGTTGTACACATCAAACTCTGGGAAATCAAGCATGGGGATGCAATGACTGGATGGTGTAAAATCACTCCTCTAGCCTACAATTCCAACTATCATCTTCACTGTCCCACCAAGAGGTTCCATTCGCACCTCATGTTCAGTAACTTTTCGATTAAACTCATTCTCTGGCTCCTGCAAAATCTACTTATTCTTCAAAGTGCCTTGTTTCTGTTCATGGAACCACTGTATTGTTAATAACTCAAGCTTGAAATTTCCAAATCACCCACTCCCCCAACCTTCTGTACTCAACCATTTATCATGTCACATGGCTTCTATCATGACGATTTTCTGGTATATTTCTCCTCTTTCACTTTCCTGATGGCCACCCCTCTGTGTGCCATTTTAAGCTCAAACCATTATTTTTGTTCTTTTCCCAAATGAGTCATGAATTTCCCTTCCCCTCATGACAACTTCTCCATGAAGTTGCCTTGCTCTTTTCCTTTTCTGAACTCCTGCAACACTAATTGTTCTTCAAAACACTTAAAACGTCCTGAGAGAACGTCCTCACTCATGTTTCCCCATGCCTCTCTTATTCACTCCTCAGCTCACCACTGCTGACCTCACAACTGCTGGCCATTCTATTGAAATGGCTTTCCATGAAGTCACAAGTGACCTTCTATTTACCAAATTTCAAGATTTGTTTCGAGCTTCCCTCAACTTGACCTCTTTGCAACATTGACATCATTGACTACTCTTTTCTTTCTGAAACTCTTTTCTTCCTTTGATTCTAAAATAGTTTCCAGTTTCCCTTCTTATTGTTTTACTAACTATTTTGTCTCCTCTAATGACTATCCAGCCTCTAATGCTGCTTCCTACAGTCCTAATCTGAGTTTTCATAATTTTTCATTATATTATACCTCTCTTCTCTAGATATTGAACACAAATATAGCTTGGAAAGTGGAAAGAACACTAGGATGTTTTAATCTTGATTATTGAAATTCTATCTTTTAAAATAGATTCTGAGTATCTGCTCTCTGCTCAGTAGCATGTTGAACATAGAATTCAAAAGAGATCAAGATACAGTTTTTATCTCCTGAAAGCTGATAACCAAGTGAGATCGATGCAACATAAACGTATAAAATTTTTAAGAAATGATCCAAGGAAGAATTCATTTATTTGCTGATTGACAATGACCACTGAACAACACCCACTGAGTGTAGTGACTAAATAATTATGATGATAAAGGAGTGTCTCTTCCTCTATGGATAAAGAAGACAAACACTAAGCCACCAGATAAATAGCTTTCCCCTCTCTTTCTTTGTATTGAGGTACAAAGAGGAAATTATATGAAGAAAATGTCATTTTCTAAGTTGTACTCAACTTTGAATACCGCCTCCTTTTCAGTTTTCACAGTTCCTTACTGCACTAGAAGTAAGTTAAATCTATCTTTCTGGGTCTATTAAAATATTTTAAAACATATCATCCTTGTATTTATATACAAAGAGAAAACCTGAGAAATTACAGCAAGGAAAATATATTCCAGGTGAATTAGACTGGGATCTTTAAGACTATACCAGATCTTCTTACTGAAAATTTATTTACTCATTTACAACAGTAAATCAGGCACCTGCATTTTCAACCATTTCTTTCTCTAATAAATTAGCCCCCAAAACCTAACCAGATGACAAGTTTTAAAAATTGGTATTTATATAGACTTATACTGTACCATCTCTGATATACACTCACTCCTGGCAGACAATATAGAGTAACAAAACGTTTTGCATTTTGGCCTGAATGAGAATCAGATTAATTCAGGCATATCATGATGAAAATTTCCCTTTCTGGCCCATTAGACTGCAATTTCAAATGGTCTGGAAAATTTGGAGTGTCATTCTCTATCCCTGATTCTCCATCAAGAAATTTAGAGCCCATGTTTCTTACTATTCTACAAATAAGAAAGTTCTTGTTTTCGTACAAAATAATAATCATTCTATTATGTAATTCTCCTTGGGCAGAGGGAAAGGAAGCAAATCTTCTACACGCTGGTGCCTACAAAAATCCTAGTGTGAAAACCATCAAAGCCATAATAGACATAAGCTGTTACCCTAGGAATAGATGTTATACCTGAAGCTTTGTGGATTAGACTGAAAGAAAAATTGTGAGCTACAAACACTTCAGAAATAGTTTGCTCAATGTACTGAGCCAGAAAAAAAAAGTTTCCTCATGACATGTTTGTTCTTATCCCTAGTCAGTCCATAAGTGTATGAAACAAACTTTTGCACTGTTCAAACCTAAATTCTGCACTAAAAAATCATTTCACATGAGAGTCAACAGGCTCATCCAACTTGATGTTCACCACATCTCTCTGGGCACAGAAACAGGACTGGATATTAACTCCCAAAGCACAGTCCAAACTAGGCTATGGTATTTCAAAATTATATCAAAGAGATTGCAGAAACAGACTGACACATACATGGGCATCTGACTTATGACAAAGGTGAGACTGCAACACAGCTAAGAAAAGGATGAACTCTTCAATAAATTCTACCTGGTTAATTAGATAACCATAAAGGAATAAAATGATGTTTTTACTCCTATCTTGATCTATTCACAAATATAAATTCCAAACAAGTTATGATTTACATATGAGAGATAAAATAAAAAAGATATTAGAGAAAAACATAAGTAAACACCTTTATGACTTTGGAGTAGGCAAGACTTTTAAAATAAACACAAAAAGCATTAAACATAAAAAAAATCGATAAATTGACTAAATTAAAATTAAGAAGTTCTATTTTTTTTCAGAAGACATCATTGAGGGAGAAATAGATAGCTCATAGAGGGGAAGAAGCTACTCACAATATACATCCAATAAAAGACTCATATCTATAAATATAAAGATACACAAATCAATGAGAAGAAGACTGGCAATCTAAGAGAAAAATGGGAATGACTTAAGCAGCTACATCATAAAAGAAGATACCTAAATGGCCAGTAACCATCTGAAGGGTACTTAACTTCATCGGTGTGATAGATCACAAAAATGTATCACTTCTTCCCTCCCTGTCTCCATGCCATCTAGCATGTTACTTTGTAGTACTGACTGACGCTGGATCTAAGCTAGGCTGTGTGATTCACTTTGACCAGTGGGATATTAGCAAATGTCATGCAAACAAAGGTCAGAAAAGCACTTGCACAACTGGACTTGTTTGCTTTTGCACCTGTTCCTATGAGGATACTGGGGCTAGCCTGCTGGAGAATGAGAGATGAGTAGAGATCAGTAACCCCAATCACTCCAGCTTCAGCCAATCAGTCACCAGGCATGTGAACAATGCCAGCCAAGAACAGCAGAGCTGCCAAACCAGCCCCTAGCTGACTCCATTCTTGGGATTGGCACATGCTTATTGTGGAACGCCACTGACATTTTGTGGTTGCTTATTATGCAGCATTATTGAGGCAATAGATAACTGATACTATAAGTCACGAGAAAGATGAAAATAAAACCTCAGTGCAGTACTACTACATACACACCAAAATTGCTGAAATGAAAAATAAGAAAAATCTCAAGTGTTAGCAAGCACTTAGAGCAATAAAAACTTTCACACATGGTTGGTGGAAATGTAACATGGTTCAGTCATTTTGGAAAACTGTTAACAGTATTTATCATAGTTGAACCTATGCATACCTTTTGATCCAGCAATTCCATTCCTCAGCATATAACAAATAGAAATGGGTACAGGTTCCCCCCACTATATGAAAGTAGAGCATTCCTATGAAAACTTTCATAAACTGAGATGGCATAAAGAGATGAAGCAATTACCTTAGGACACATCTTGCTAATGGATGCACAAAATAAATCAAGATAAATCACAGATACTCACAGACACGGTTCAAACACAATGCTGAGATGTTAAGTGTGTTTCCCAGGGAAAGTGCTATTCTCACTGCTAAGGGTCCATGTTGCCTCTATAACATTTCACTGTAAAACAAATGCTGAACACTATTTTCAGCTTTTTATTGAAGTATAGTTGATTTGCAATGTTTTTTTAGTTTCAGGTGTATAGCAAAGTGATTCAGTTATACACATACACACACACACACACACACACACACATTCTTTTTCAGATTCTTTTCCATTATAGGTTATTACAGGATATTAAATATAGTTTTCTCTTTCTTCTTTTTTTGTAAAAGCAAAAATCCTCTTTGGATTTCCTTCAGTCAGCAAAAACAGGTGCCAGTGGAGATCTTTCACAAAAGCAAAGTGGTATAAAGCAAACTTTAGAAAAGTGGGGATATGTCTTCACCAAAAGACTTGTATATGTGTTCACCAAAACACGTGTCCTAAAATGTTTATAGTAGAACTGTTTGTAGTAGTCAGAAATGAGAAGCTACTCAAATGTCCATCCAATGTAGAATGCATAAACAAGTTGTGGTATATTCATAATGAAATAGTATATAGCAGTAAGAACGAATTACCACGTTTACATTCTACCATGTGGATAAAATTCACAAACATAATGTTGAGCAAAAGAAGCCAGACATAAAAGAGTACTTATTGTGTGAACCCATTTGTATAATAAACAAAGACAGTAAAAAGTAATCAGTGCAATTAGAAGTCAAGAGAGTGGTTATTCCTGAGTGGGCATAGCTATTGGAAGGGAAGTGTGGCGGGGGGGAGGCATTTTGGTTGCAGTACTGGTATTATTCTCTTTATTATTTAGCTGCTAGTTATGCTTCTGTGTTCAGTTTGTAAAAATTCACTGAATTGTATATTCATGCCATATATACTTCTCTATATGTTACTACACTTCAATAAAAAGTTAAAAACAATTATCAAAGGTTTATACCACAGAGGGGGGAGTAAAAAATGGATATTAGATAAAAATTCTTCTAGAGTTTAGTTACACTTGACAGAAAAGCCAAGATAGCAGTGTCTTAACCAAAATACAAGTTTATTTCTCCTTCACGTTAATGAAACTCAGAGGAAGGTAGTCCAAAATTAGCATGAGTGGCCCCATAATCAGTCCTTTCTCTTGCCATTTCACTCTTCCTAGGCTCCATGGTCCCAGATGGCTGCACGGCAACTGGCAGGAAGAAGAAAGGGCTAAAGAAGAATCCATTCTGTCTTTTATGGACACTTCCAGAAAGTTCGCATAACACTTTTGCTTACATCCCATTGGCCAGAACTTAATTACAATGCCATCTCCATCTGCAAAAGAGACTAGGAAAAGCAGTCTATATTCCAGGTGATACCTGCACAACTGAAAATTAGATCTATTCTTCAAAGAAAGAAGTATAAAATGAATATTGGGAGTCGACTAGTAAGCGTTGACATGTCCTTCCACAGGAATCCTTCACTGGCTGTCTCTTTCTTTAGCCTTAGTATTACAGGAAATCGCTTTCCTTCCTGAGCAGCAGTTGACAAACATTTTTGGTAAAGTACCAAGGGGTAAATATTTTAGGCTTTGCCAACCTAATGGTTGAGTTGCAGCTACTCAGCTCTGCTATGGTAGCAGCCAGAGACAATATGTAATGGAATGAACATGACTCTGTCCCAATAAAACTTTATTTCCAGAATCAGGCAATGGGCTAGATTTGCCCTGTGAGCTTGTAGTTTGCTGACCTCTGCTTTAGAGGCTCCAGAAAGCCAGTTAAGCCCCATATGGACAGACGGGATGTTTGACTTATTCTCCACTGTTTCCCCAGGCCCTGGCATGTAGTCATTGATCAAAAAATATTGATTAAAAAATGAGTACCTATTAAAAAATATCTTCTTCAAGATATTACGATTTTCACAATAAAGTTTATTCAAAGAAAGAAAAGGAGTTAAGTTGAATTTCACCAAGAGAATATATAAAAGTTCAAGGCAGGACTTCCCTGGTGGCGCAGTGGTTGAGAGTCTGCCTGCCGATGCAGGGGACATGGGTTCGTGCCCCGGTCCGGGAGGATCCCACATGCCGCAGAGCGGCTGGGCCCGTGAGCCATGGCCGCTGAACCTGCGCGTCCGGAGCCTGTGCTCCGCAACGGGAGAGGCCACAACAGTGAGAGGCCTGCGAACCCTCCCCAAAAAAAAGTTCAAGGCAAATGGAGAAGCGAGGAAAAGAAATGTGTCTTTGGGAAGGGAGCGAAAAGAATTATCCAAAAAGAAAAATTTATAAGCCTGGTAGGGTCATGAGGACTTTATAGTTAGTAAACAAATAAACAAACAAAAATCTTCTCCACTCTCCACGTTCTTTGGATTCTTTTCACTCAAGGGGAATGGGATTTGAAGATCTAGGAAAAGCGTTATTTCTCACAATTGGAGGATCTACGTGTGCTCTAAGTCTGGGGAAGCATTATTTCTTCAAATTGAGTGATTCTTTTCTTTCAGGGTCAACTCCCTTACCCCATTCATTCTTCTCTCTCTGAAAGGGATCCAGAGAAACTCTGTGTGCTCCTTCTCTTGGCATTCCACAAATAGAACAGAGCAAGACATTAATGAAGAGAGAAAACAGTTTTCCATTTATTTTGCTTTCAGAAATATACTTGGAAAGCCCTGTGCCAAAGCTGTACTATATCAAAGAAACCATAATCCAAAAGACTAACCCTTTTTAAATGATAACCAACTGCATTTTGTATTTTCATAGAATTACTTTATTTCCGTAAAAAACAGAATTTCTATTTTTCCAATCAAGGAGCTGAGTTTCTAAAGCTTCCTGTGGTCTATTTACATTTCCTACAGTAACCTTTTTAAGCAACAGACCAAGGAAAATATGAAACATTTTTTTAATTTCATTTTCCCTTTTTAAAGGAGCCTCTATATTTTCCTGACCTCACTGAAGGCCTCAGAGACAACATCAATTTCCAAATATGAAGTAGCAGCAAATTAGTAGATGCCTCTTTAATACAAAAATTATCATCAGACTTCAGGTATATTCATCAACTCCTGCTATATTCTATGCATTGAGTACGGGTGTTACTTTTCCATCTTTTTCTCTCAATCAGAAAAGTAGGATAGTAAGATGAATCTGAATTTCTATGTGCTGAAGAGCAGGGTCTTTAAAGAGACTGGCAAATACTGTGAATGGGAAACTTATTACTAACTCTTCAAACAAGATGATGAGCGTAAGAACTAAAGACCTCAGGAGGTTGTATTTATTCATTTATTTAAACAATATTTATTAAGGATTTCTAGTTGACCATCACTGTGTTAGGTGCTGGTAGATGGAAAGAGAAAGGGTTGATGCAGACCAATAAGAATTGCCCTTGGGTTATTGCAGAAGAAATGATTATAATGATAAGAAACCTGGAACTTCATCAAACAAATTATTTTGAGAATGTTCTTGACTTTCCCACATACTTTGGGGAGCAACAGAACAGGACCACTATTTAAAACATGACAACTTAAAATAGTTCTGTGGATGTCATTCAGCCTAAAAATCCTGCTGGCTTTCTCCATCTGTTATTGTATCATCAGTTGCCTTATTCATCTCAACACAGAAGTCCCTTTTTTCTTTTCAAAAAAATTTTTTTTATTGAAGTATAGTTGATTTACAATGTTGTGTTAATTTCTGCTGTACGGCAAAGTGACTCAGTTATATACATAGACACATTCTTTTTAATATTCTTATCCATTATGGTTTATGAATATTGAATATAATATCCCCCAGGATATTGAATATAATTCCCTGTGTTTTACAGTAGGACCTTGTTGTTTATCCCAAAAGAGTCTTTTTGAACTCATGGCTTGAATTGATGTTATAAGTGGGGAATACTTCTTCCACTTTGGAGGAAATTAGCACAGCATTTCTAGACTTTCTTGGCTCCCTCTCTTACACCTGCCCAGGCCAGGTGGAATTACTTACCTGGATGGTAAATGTGAACAGAAAAAGTAAGCAGAACCCTTCCCTCTTCCATTTCCTTGAATGCAAGCTACCTGCAGGGAGCAGGAGTTCTAGGCTGATAAGAATGTCTGAGTCTGGAACTCCATACTAGGAAACTCACTTACCTGCAGTTACAAGTCACAGCCTCCAATCTGGCTTTTCATAATTATAAAAGTAAAATGTCGGTCTCCACATGTCAACTTCCTTGTTTTATTTCTCATTTGGTTCAGAACTTGGATAGGCAAAAAGGGTGTTGTTACTGGTGCCTCCCATCATGCCCCCAAATCTGGTGCAATGAACAATGAATTTTGAGAAAAAGAATACAGGGAATGGAATTTTCAGACAAAACAGAACAAAATTAAAAGCAATTACAACCAAATATGGTAAGAGGCATTTGATGGAGCCAGGATGCATGCTTTGAGCCTTGGGCTTTAGTGACGGGCATATACATCTTTGACTTCGATTACTTTCTTTAGTTCTTTTGAAAGTTCACTTCAGAACAGCTTCTAGGTTCCAGTTGTCCAAGCATTAGTACAGGGGTTGGCAAACCATGGCTCACAGGCCAAATATGATTTTGTATTAAAAAAAAAAAACTTTCACCGGAACACAGTTGAGTCTATTCATTTACATATAGTCTACGCCTGCTTTCATATGATAATGGCAAAACTGAGTGGTTGCAATAGAAATCATATGGTCCATAAGCCTAAAATATTTACTACCTGACCCTTTACAGAGAAGTTTACCAACCCATGCATTAATGAGTTGAATGGTCTGATACCCTCTGCTGTGCTTCTCAGCCAGTTTTGTAAACCATTAGGAGATTTTGGTCTTTGATACTAAGTATTGATCCTTATCCTGGGCCAAGGCAGAACTGACCCCCAAATTGGGTGACTTATATGCTTTTGATACCATGTTCTAATTATATAATGTGAACCTTGGAGATCTATGTTGCAGCTTTACCCACAGAAAAGAAGAGGACTTTACTATGGAACAAATAAGAAATGAGGGTCTCTACCATATCATTCTATAGACATAACCTTCACTTGGACAAGAGTAGAAGGAAAGCTCGCTGAAATCCTCATTAAAATAAAACCAAAAATTTGTTTTAAAAAGCTGATATAAGAGCCGTTTTCCTCTTGAAAATTATGCTGGCACAAAAGTAGTACAAATACCTAGGTCACTCAATATAGACATTACGGGAAGGTTTAGATTAATAGACTTTGGTATTTTAAGAAACAATTTTCTTCCTAAAAATGGTGGGAAAAAAAAGCCATATAGCTAAGATGCGGTTCAATTTAAATGTTTGTTAAAATATGGCTGGAAAAGGAGGTAGAGGTAACCACTGAAAAGTGGTTACCAAGACAGGAAAGTGACTGGGACTTAAAGAATCCTAATAGAAGAAAAGTGGTATTAAACCTTAAGAGAGAACTTGCTGAAAGAGAAGAACAACAGAATGTAGAAGGACTCATGATTTAAGGCTCAGAAGGTAAAGCAACTGTGTCTGAGTGGGAATGAGGGTCCATGTGAAAGCAGGAACTGGACATGCTACAAAGGGAGGAAGCAGAGCCCTTCTAGACGCAGGAATGTTGGAAGAACATCTCCAACCAACCAAGCCAACTATGTCCCAAAATCTGGATTGGGCAAAATATATCAGCGCTGAGAAAGATAACTTGGCCAACAGCCTCACTGTGTCCAAATGAAGGAGGCACTATAGAAGGTATCCAGGTTCCATGGAGCTCATCTGAGTGATGCTCATATAAGCCACTGGCTGAGAAGCACAGCAGATGTAGTTCATGGCCTTATCCAGCCCATTCCATTTGTATAATCCCAGTTCAAAGATCCAGGATACTCATAAGCCATACTACATAAAGGACAAGATGGTACCCATATCTGATCAACATGAAAGTAGATAAAATAACTCAAGGTTGTCCAAATAACTGGGTCTTGAATTTCCTGGCTATGCCACTTGAGGTCAAAAGACTTTGATCTGAATTCCATTTTCAACATATGCATCTATGAAAAAGGGTTTATGTTTTCTAAAACTTGGTTTCCACATTTAAATGGAAAAACACCTACTCACAGGGTTTTAAATGCAACATTGTATGTAAAAATGTCTTGTGCCATTTCTGTCATATATGAGGTACACAATATTCAGGGAATTCTATTTCCTTCATACCTTTCTTTAAAAGAAGAAGGTAGAAAAATAGTGATAGCCGCAAACCTAGATTCAGTACAAAATGTGTTTAAAAGGTCAGTGTCCTTTCCCAATTCCATAGCTATTCATTAAAACAAACAAACTAAAAAAGGTTAAGATTTAGAAGTTAAGATTGTAGTAGACATTATGTCTAATACAACTTTTCTAAATTTCTCATTAAATTAAAATATTCATGAGTTTAAACAAAAAGACAAAATGATGACAGTGTTGTAAATAAAAAATAAGAAAAGACCTTAGCCCAAAGTGCAGGGAGAATTTCCACTGAATGGATCACCCATGAGAATGGAATGAAATACATATTCTTAGATTATACAACATATACTCCACCCTCTGAATCAGAACTGAACAGAGGGCCCCAAAGAAGGTAACAAAACTTTGCCCCAACCTAGAGGGTGAGAGGGTGTACAACTCAGAGAGACAACAGCCCATGCAACAAATGCTTAGGAACTGTGCGTCAGGCAAAATCATTGTCATTCTCTGCTCTCCCATCCCATTCAGCCCTTCCCCCAAATCAGCAACTTTTTCTTGTTATCTCCATTTAGAGACTAACATTCCTGGACATCATGGCAAGAGGTTGAATGGAGTGCACAGTTACAGAAAGTTTATATCCTGGGATTGAGACAGGCTGGGACCTGGGACCCTTTGCTGCAGTGCTTGTACCTGGAAAGACGTCTCCTCGAGGAACAGAATACAAAGAAACTGTAAGGGACTAAAAATAACTGTGTGCATGTGCAGTTGGGGGCAAATTCTGGACAACAAGATACAAAACGACCAAAAAAACCCCTCCAACTGCCACTTCTGAGGAGCTGGGAGCAAAAACAGGGTGTCGGGAGCAAAAGCAGGGCACTGCGCATGCCCTCAGCACTCAACACCATGAAAGGGGTGGGCAAACCACCTAAGCCACCCCTTCCACCCGACCCCAGGACACACCCCTACCCTCACCCCATATAAGGAACAAGCTCATCCCCCGCATCGGGGAGAAAGCAAGGGAACCTCTTACTCATTTTTACTCCCTCCTGTGACCTCAGGAGCCCCAATAAAGTCTGGCCTGAATATCTTGACTGGACTCTTACCAATTTCTATTGATTGGGGAAAGCCAAGAACGTTGATTGGTGTCAGGATAATTGAGTCCCCTAACAAAAAGTATTATAAGAAGGGGTATAAAGAGGAAGCACACTGGGCATAGCAGGTGCTGGGGGTGAAGTATTTCATGTTCTATATTGCTTAAAGGAGCTCTGTAAACTGCATCTGAATCTCTAGCCTAGTCACAGGAGCAGACAATCTGAGCAAGAGAAAATGCCTACCTACTTAAGAGCTGCACATTCCAACATGTGAATGCCTACTGAGCATCACACTGAGCAGGTGGTAAAAACCATCCTTAATGTCAGGAGGTGAGCTGGTGTGGGAATGGATGCAGTTCTAATTCCTCATTAGAACAGACATTGATGGAAGCAGAGAACTGGTTTAGAACATTTGTCTACTCTGATAGCAAATCCCAGGCCTGAAGGGACTACTTCTCAATAAAGAGTTGGCAAACAAAATTAAGAAAATAAATAAAGCCTACCAAAAGACAACAACATAAAGTCAATAAAAAGGATCCTTAAAAGTAAAAAAAAAGTTTTAAAATAATTTATTATAATTATACTTTCAATATTATATTATATATAATTATACATAATTATTTATAACGATAATATTTCAAAATACATAAAAATAAAAACCAGTGTATTAGTTATTTGTTGCTGTATAACAATATTATCACAAACTCAGTGGCTTGAACAAACACTTATTATCTCAAAGTTTCTATGGGTCAGGAGTCCAGGCATGTTTTAGGTGGGCCCTCTTTTCAGTGCCTCACAAGATTGCAATCAAGTTATCAGTCAAGAGCTGTGCTCTTATCTGAGGCTTAGCTGAGGAAAGATCCATTTCTAAACTCACCCATGTTGTTGGCAAGATTCAGTTCCTTGTGGCTGTAGGACTGAAGGCTCAGCTTCTTGCTGTTTCTTGGCAGGAGTCCACACTCAACTCTTCATGGTTACCTGCTGCTCCATCCGTGTCAGATTCTACAACATGACCGTTTGCTTCACAAAGCGAGCAAGGTAGAGAGAGGCCCCAGCAAGATGAGAACTACTATCTGCTATAATGTAATCACATAATCGTGCACATGTAGTCACATACATCCCTCACCTTTGCCATATTTTATTGGTTAGAAGCAAGTTACAGTTCCTGTCCACATTCAAGGGAAGAATCACACAAAGGCATGAACATGAGGGAGTGGGGATATGGAGAGCCACCTTAAGAGTCTGTCTATCACAGACTGCCCTCTGGTCCCCAGTTATTCCTGTCCTTGCTGTCTGCAAAATAGAGTCACTTTCTCTCAAGGAGCCCTGAAATATCATCTCATTACAATAGCTACTCAAAATCCAGAACCTCACCATTTAATCAGGTCCAGGTATGGATGAGACTTCTTGGGTGTTACTCTTCTTGATTTGTGGATCTATGAAACTAAACAGACAAGTTATCTGTCCCCTACATCCTCAATATTTAAAGGTTGGACAGGAATAGAATAGCAGCTATAGGCATTCCCTTTTATAGAATGAAGTAGAAGATACGAAGAAGTTTCTGATCCATAGCAATTCAGAAATCTAGTCAGGCTAATTGTTGAGTTTCTTGATTAAATTGCAAGGCCTAGGAATAATTCCTTTGTGGCTCTTGTGACTCCTTCCTCTGAGCTCTCATTTCTTTCCTCTGAGGCATCCTTCATTTTCCTTGAAAGGTAGAACAGGATTACAGCTGCAAAGTTTTATTAGCCTTCTTCCTGACAGTAGAATTTAGTGGATCCAATAGCCTCCTTTCATTTGTACTCTAGCTTTCTGTTGTGTGCTTTGTGGATGTAAGAGGCCATCTTGGGGAACCTGACATGATAGGAATAGTAAGTGGCAACTACGAGTTGAGCGTGACCTCTGGTCAACGGCCAAAAAGAAATCAAATCCCTCAGTCCACAAGGAACAGAATTCTGTCAACAACCTGAGTAAACTTGGAAGCACACCTTGCCTTAGTTGAATCTCAGATGAGAGCACAGCCTTGGTGGACATTTTGTTTGTACCTTGTGAGACACAAAGCAAGAGACTCATCTAACCTGGACTCCTGACACACAGAAAATGTGAGATAATAATTACATATTGTTTTAAGCCATTAAGTAGTAATATTGTTATACAACAATAGAAATCTAATACAGACAGTATTAATAAATCAGATTTAACAATTATTAATCCATGATTAATACTTGTTTTGTCTATGCACTTTACCGATTTTCCCCAATCCCACTGGATTATTTTGATGAAAATCTTAGATATCATATCTTTTATTTATTTATTTATTTGTTTGTTTGTTTTGCGGTATGCGGGCCTCTCATTGTTGTGGCCTCTCCTGTTGCGGAGCACAGGGTCCGGACACGCAGGCTCAGCCGCCATGGCTCACGGGCCCAGCTGCTCCGCGGCATGTGGGATCCTCCCAGACCGGGGCACAAACCCGTGTCCCCTGCATCGGCAGGCGGACTCTCAACCACTGCGCCACCAGGGAAGCCCGATATCATATCATTTTATTCATAAATAGTTCTGCATATGTCTAAAATATAAGAGCTCTTTTGTAAAACATAATTAAATGTCACTATTAAACCTAAATTATGAAAACAATTCTTTAGTATTATCAAATATTCAATGTTCCAGTTTCTCCAATTGTCTCCTAAATGTTTGTCTACAATTTGTTTCTTCAACTCAGGATCCAAACAAGGCCTATGCACTGAAACTGGTTGACGTATCTCTTAAGATTCTTTTAATCTATAAGTGTGATCTCTCTTTTTTTCTCTCTTTCTCTCTCTCCCTCCTTCATTTCTTATTTTTCTTATTTTCTTTCAATCTGTTTGTGTCTCATGTTGAATCTCTTGTTTTCTGGATTTTTCTCACTGTGTTTCAGTAATGTTATTTGACATATTCCTTCCTCCCCTGTATTACCTAGAACAGAATTTCTCAACCTAGGCACTATTGATATTTTAGACTTGATAATTCTTTGTTTCGGGGATCTGCCCTGTGCATTACAGGATGTTGAGCAGCATCCCTGGCCCCTACCCACTAGGTGCCAGCAGCACCCTTCCCCAGCTGTGACAACCAAAACTGTCTCTGGACATTGCCAAATGCCCCAGGGGGATGGGGGAGATGACCATTGGTTGAGAACAATGACTTAGAAAAGCATATTTCTAATAATAACTTTGTAAGAGAAAAAAAAATTACAAGTCATCTTCTTTGTGACCTAAAAATACACATGAAGGAATCGGATCAGGATCCATAAAAACAAATAGATTGTAATACCAGCACATACAGAAGCACTGGCCTGCGGGTTTATATTTTTTTTAAACAGAATATAAGGAAATCCCAATTTCAAGAGCAAATTAAAATCTTCATTGAATCAGTAAGCTAGAACATACGTTTGAAAATCTCCCAGAATTCAGAGTTAATAATCAAACATTAATTTTTTCATAGAACATTTATTTCTTGAGCATTTACTATATATCAGATACTGTAATAGACACTGGAGATATAAGAATAAATAAGATAGATTTGATTCCAACCTCATGGTGCTTACATTTTAATGAGAGAGTACACAATTACAAGTAAACAAATAATAGACAAAGTTTGCATATTTTTAATCTACCAAGAGGGAAATAAATTGAATGTTGTAGTTGACGATATCTGGATGGGGAGAAGCTACAAGATTGTTAAGAAAGGCCTCTCTGAGAATGACCTTTATGATAGGGCTAAGACAAAAGATCCATGTAAAGAATAAGAAAATATCACTTAAGGTGCAGATAAAAGCAACTGCAAAGGCTATTAGGCATATTTCCCCTCCTTCATACATTTTGCTCTAGAAGCCATTGTAAGGTCTTGTAACTGGAACACGATGTGAGAGAAAGAGAGAGATTGCCATGAAATAAAGTTGAAAATGAAGACAGGAGCCAAATCCTACAGGGCCTTCATAGACCATCATAAAATATAAAGGACATTATTATAAGTGCAATGGAGAGCTTTTGAAGGACTAAAGCACACCAACATACATGTACTAAACGTCCCAGAAAGAGAGATGAGAGAGAAAGAGGCAGAAAAATTATTTCAAGAAATAATGACTGAAAACATCTCAAATGCAATGCAAAACATTAATTTAAGCATTAAAAAGCACAATGAACTCAAAGTAGAAAAATGCAGAGATCCCCTCCTAGGTACATCAGAGTCCAACTGTTAAAAGCCAAAGACTCAGAGAAAATCATGAAAGAAAACAAGAGAAGAAAGACTCTTCACATAGGCTCCTAGAAAGTCTGAATCTAGAATTAATCCCTTTGGTCAGTCCAGGGGAGTGATAGAGGGTTGATGGATACAGCCACAAAGTAGAGCAGAGAATTAATGTAGCTGGATGGCCCAAGTTTCAAAGAGGAGATTTTGTTTCGCTTTGTTTTTGTTTTAGTGGAAAGGGGGATGGATTGTTTGAAAGTAATGGCAAGCAGGGAGACCATTCCCTCACCTTCTAGTGTTGATGTATGTGGTGTGCAAGAGAAAAAAAAAAAGTTTACTTCAGAGGACACATGGGAGAACTTGACCCCAGGGAACAGCCTGGTTTTAGTCAGGGCAGCAAAGAGATAAAAACATTCACAGAAAATAAATTTATAGGGGCTATTGCAGTTCTCAGACAAAAATGATAAGAGAGTTGTTATATATGAAAGACAGAAAAGGGAGATTCCCCTTAAGAATTATAGGTATTCCAGAAGAGACAGGAACAAAACAATAGAAAAAAAACTGGTAAAATATAGTAAATAAGAAAAATGTCCTTAATAAGGCAAATGTTTGAGTATACAGGTTAAAAGGATTCCTGAGTTTCATGTAAAATAATGGGCAATGTTAGGGAGAAGAGAAGGAGGTGGATCCCACATACAGATACATTTTGGAAATGCACTCTTTTTTTGTTTTTTTAATGTATAGGAAAAGAAAAACTAATCTTCCAAGCTTCCAGAAAGAAAAAATGTTTACAACTAATTTTTCTATGACTAAATTATAATAAATGTAGAAGGTGTTAGAAAGCTATTTTCCTATTCAGACATAAAAATATAGACCTTTTTTCTGAGAAAATTATTTAATTATTCATCCCAGTTGATCAGGAAATGAATCAAAATCAAGAACAGAAATGCCACAGATATGGTGATAACTGTGCTCATAAGAAACCATGTGTTATTGAAAAACAGTATTTTAAATAGAAAATCTGGGTTGAAGTTATCTTTCCACAGAAATTTCATGAATAAAGGTATTTTAGAGCCATTAGAGTCTCTATCTATGAAACCTAGACATTACTGAGGAGTTCCAGTAATTGGTTACAATTACCTTGTTGAAGAATATTAGCCTTTCTTTTTCCTGTCACTGACAAACAGTAGAATAGCATAATGCCTTATACATATTCTTATCGCTATTATCGTCCACTGTCTTGATAAATTATACCATTAAAAATAAGCAGATAGATTGCAAAGCAGAGTGTTTTGTTTTGTTTCTATGGGCACTTGGTGTTAGCTCTCTACTGGACTAGATTTATGACCAAAAGTGTTTTGTAAATCTAAGATATGTTCCCCATCAATATTATAAAGGAACACTCAATGTAAAAGAAAATTATATAAAAGGTTGGAGGTAATCATGGAAACCAAATAAAACATTGATTTAAGAATACATAATAGCTGTAACTATTGTTAATAAGAATTATTAGAATGATATTTCCCAAATTCTTATGTGTTGGATACCATTCTAGCACCATTCTAGGTTCCTTGCTTGTATTATTTCATTCATGGACCACCTCAGTGAGGTTTATGTCCTCATTTTATAAATGTGGAAACTAATCAAGTCACGCAGCTAGTAAGTAATGGACACCAAACACAAGCACAAGGAATCGAATTCCAGAGACCATACCCTCTAATTATCAGGAAAATTCTTTCTAAACAAAATTGGATGCCTTGATAATTAGAAAAAAGGTAGGATTAAATATATACCCATTAAACTTAAATGCAACTATAGACATAGTTTAAAATAACACTTCTCATCTACAGTAGGATGTCATGTTAAAAATAGCATGTTTGTCCTCCTGGTATTTTCTTCTTCCTCTATCTCATATAGCTTACTAATTCCTTATTAATTCATTGCTTTGGGGATTTTTCTAGGGCAGGTCACAGAAAAAGAAGATGTCAGTGTTTCTTCTTGTCTTTTATAAATGCCTAAACCCATCAAGGAGATGTATGTGTCCCAGGGGAGAAATTAAAAGTAAAATAAAATAAAATAACAATTCTTCTTTAAAGAAAATAAATAATTGTTGATGTAACAAAGGAAAATAAAGGAAACAATTAGTGCACATGAGCTAAGCTCCATTATTAAAAGATAAAAGAATAATTATATTAGGAAGTATTCTGTTTTTCTGCTCTCATCTTCCAATTCTGATCCTCCTCTCTGGTGGGACAGCAGCACCAAAAGTGGGATTATGTGCTGGACCATAATCTCTACTGGGGCACAGGGCTTTGTTCCTTTCTGTACCAGATGGGAGCCTGAGAACCAAAGACAGGGATAAGAATTGGAACCCTCTATACTCAAGAGAGATCCATGGAGTCCCAAGTATGTGTTCCTAGAAAGACCTGCTAGATCTCCCAGACCTCTTCAGAGCTATCCCCGTCCCTGAATTTGGGAGCTATAACCCTTTAGCCCTGGAAGTACTGGGGCAGAGTTTTCCCCTGGTGACTCAACTACAGGCTGCCGGTTTACTAGGAGGTACACCAACAGTTCACCAGAGCACAAAGAGCTGTGTCCTTCTCCACGTGTCTGTTTGTCACTGTTTAATAGACTCCATTAGCTTGGTGTGAGCCCCCAGATGTAGCATACCATGAGCAGATAAAGATAAGCAATGACACATATAAGGGGATCTAAAATCCAAAAGAAGAAATGGCAAGTAGAATACCTAGACTAGGAAGCCTCTGATGAAAGAGGATTGTGGATGAGACAGATGATAATATTCACAAAATTCATAACAACAATAATATGCACACTTAAGGAGATCCTTACTACAGAATAAACTTCTTGATTTCCCATTAAAGATTTCAGTGAGTGAACTAGAAGTGGGATAGTCACTGAGCAAATGTAGATGAGAATAGATCCAAGTAGGCAATCATGCAAATAGTAAAATGTTCAAATAGAATAGAAGGAACAGAAATGGAGAGGCAATAATAAAAGAAATAGTAGAGGAAAATTACCCTGATTTGGAGCTGTTCAATCTGCACACTGACATCTTTTTTCAAATCAAGATTATCATGACTTGTTATTTATTTAATATTAGAGAGTATTTTTGAATTTTAGGGATGAGAAAGTAATTACTAGTAAAATTGAAAAGAACAATATAACTTCTAAAATTATGGGAAAATTGAAATGAATGATATCTTTTAACAATAAAATAAGAAGAAAAGGAATGATAACTTTTAACAATAAAATAAGAAGAAAAGGAGGAAAATCTAAGTGACATAAAGACTAAAATTAAAGAAATAAAGTGGGAATAAGCCAAATATCTCAGTGGTCTGAATTGCCCTTTTGAAAGATAGATATAGTCAAGATACAGTAAAGAAACAAAAGCTAACTTTATATTGTTTAAGACAAAAACTCTTAAATTTAAGGGATATAGAAGAACTGAAAAATATTATGATAAGTAATGCAATGATGTGCAAAAGCAAACAAAAAGAAAGCAGATCTGGCTGCTTGTTTCTCCAAAATTTAATGCTTCAGGGAGGGCAAAGAGACATGAGATTATGATAAAAGGCGAAACATTTTTTTAAGAAGAAAATTTGCCAGAAATAAATTCAAATGCACCAAAAACGTAAAATTATTAGAAATTCAAGAACTTAATTTAAAAATTTATTCTTGTGAGATTTTTTTACTATAGCTTTTTCAGACATGGACAAATCCAGCAGCAATATACAATATGATAAACAAAATAGTGTGTGTCAGGGGGCATATGTATCCCCAAAATTGGGAATAAATCAATCTGGTCGTAGGTCTCAATTTTTTTTTAATAAAGATTTTACAGGTCACGTTCTCTGAACAAAATAACATGAAATTGAGTTAAATACAAAAATTACTTTTTTTAAGCTATATTTTGGAGGCTAAGACATATGTTCCTGAATAAAACCTAGACCAAACAAGTAAAAACTGAAATTACGAACTAACTAAAAGCAATAAAAAGTGAAAATCCATGACAAAACCTATGAGAGATAAAGTTAAAAATTTACTGAGAAGAAAATGTACAGCATTAAATGTCCTCAGGAGAAGGTAGCAATAATGGTACTTAGTACTCTTTTTGAGATATTAGAGGGAGAACAACATATAAAAGAGAGAAGGCAGTAGGAGAAGCTTAGTAAAGTTAAAAGGTGAAATTAATAAAAAATAAAACAAAAATAGCATTAATCACACAAGAAATCCTTTCAAGGATCCTGCCTTTCAAGAAGGCAGCTTCTTTGAAAATACTGAAATAGATGAAGAATGAAATGAAAATAGATAAAATCCTTAGGAGAAAAATTAAGACAAGAGTTTAATAATAAAAATATAATTGAAATGGGACAAGAAAGGAGACATAAACACAATTGATGAAAACAGAATTTAAAGCAAATATTTAGTGTTTTGGCAACAAGTTTATAAATCTAGAGAACATGGATGACTCTCCAGCAAACCATAAATCACCAAAATCAAGCCATGAAGAAGTAGAAACATAAACAGATCAATTTCATGGAAAGATACTTGAAATAAATTAATGGTTGTTATATTTGTATTAATCAGTATAAGCTAACTACTGTAAGAGAAAAGTCCAGAAATCCCTGTGGGTTAATACATGGAAGCTTATTTCTCATTTACATCAAGTCTGAACAGGTGTGGTTGACTCCCCGAAGCAGTGTTTCAGGGACACATGACCTGCTACCATGTGGACTCGCCAGTCTCTAGAGGTTCAGAGTCCTCTGCTGACCCTCTCTTTGCACTTGGCAGGAAGGGATTGGAAGAAGAGAATGGTGCTTGTTATTGGCCAGTCTTAGGGGTGACTAACATTAATTCTGTCCACATTTCCTGGATCAGAACCTGGTCTTAGGTCCACTTAAGGGAATGGGCAAAGGAGACTACACAATTATCTGTGTGCCAGGGAGAGAAGGGAAAATTTCGTAGTGAACAACTAGCAAGTCTTTGGCACAATATTCTAATATCCTAATATATATCCCAATAAGGAAAGTGGCTTTTTCCACAATTCCTTATCATTAAGAGTTGATAATCCCTGTGGTGCACTAGAGCTTCTTAGCACCAGTGGATCTCTTCCCACCTTGAGGTGCAGCCACGGTGGAAGTATTTATATACAGAAATTGGCATTCACTCCCTACAAACTAGGGCATACCCAACCCCACCCAGCCAGCTCCTAAAGCGGTTGTGTGCAAACACCAACATACTACTGCGTAATTCAAATACTTTTACAATTATTCCAAGCCATAGAAAAAGATGAAAAGTACAATCCACTTTAGAAAGCCAGCAAAATTGACAATGATAGAACACTCTTTTTGAAAAAGGAACTAGGGACCAACATCCTTAATTAATATAGATTCAAATCTAAATCAAATATTAAAAAATAAAAAAACCCCACTATTTAAGAAGATATATGCACCCCAATCTGCATAAGCAGCATGATTTACAGTAGCCAAGACGTGGAAGCAACCTAAGTGTCCATCAACAGATGAATGGATAAAGAAGACATGGTACATATACAATGGGATATTAACCATAAAAAAGAATGAAATTTTGCCATTTGCAGCAACATGGATGGACCTGGAGGGTATTACACTAAGTAAAATAAGTCATACAGAGAAAGACAAATTGTGTAAGATCTCCCTTATATGTGAACTTTAAAAAATACAACAGGGCTTCCCTGGTGGCGCAGTGGTTGAGAGTCCGCCTGCCGATGCAGGGGACACGGGTTCGTGGCCCGGTCTGGGAGGATCCCACATGCCACGGAGCGGCTGGGCCCGTGAGCCATGGCCGTTGAGCCTGCGCGTCCAGAGCCTGTGCTCTGCAATGGGAGAGGCCACAGCAGGGAGAGGCCCGCGTACCGCAAAAAAAAAAAGAAAGAAAGAAAAAAACAACAAACTAGTGAATAAAATAAAACAGGAGCAGACACAGGTATGGAAAACGAACTAGTGGTTATCAGTGGGGAGAGGGAAGGGGTAGGGGTAGTATAGAGGTAGGTGGAAAAAAAGGGTTATTATGGGATTATATGAAATCATATGTGTGAAATTTATGAAAACAGTGAAGCACTATAGAATTTAAAGAATCTTTCATTCAGTTAAAAATATTAAAAATTTAAGAAAACACAAAAACTCTCTGAGATTATGTCTCTGTACAAGATCTACCTACAGTCCCTTCCTAGGAAAGTGAAAGTCTTAATTCTCAGGTCCAGACTGCAGGACACAGAGCAAAAGAGCAACTGCAAACAGCATCTCAGTAAGCAAAGCATCAGTTTCAAAGTGGTCAAAGAGATGGGAAAGAGTCAAATCTGCACTAAAGAGTTCAGACAAGGCAGAGGAAGCTGGTTTGAGAGAACAAGTGGGAGGTTTAGCCTGTGAATTTCCCTGAGGCCTGGCACACAGAGGGAGGGCGCCCTCTATCATGTGCCTGTGACTCAGAATTTCATTGTAGAGGAGGCTGAGCCAACTTGGAGTTTCACGGAGAGACTCTTTCCCACTGGTGACCGGTTTTTTCTCGTTCACTCGGCAATGTCCTTAATAACGCTCAGGAATTTCAAACAATAGGAGGTAAGTCTCTATGATGATTTCACCAACTTTCCCCCTATCTCTGAGCTATTTGCGGGAGGTGACCATGGCATTACTGGGGTCCAGTGACTCCTTGTGACCTTCTACGGTTCTCTGTACCTCTGGGTAATTGCTGGGGCACTGCTGGGAACATTGGGTCTCACTACATCAGAAGTATGCTGGAATTTCAAAATTTCCAACTCTATTAAGACTGTTCTAAGTCTATGGCAAGGAAAGAGGGCAGCAAAGAGAAATACGGTTTTGAAGAGGAGACAAAAAAATATCGTCATTTGCACTTGATATGACTGTAGTCTCTGAAATCCCCAAAATACTGACAAGGTATTTACAAAAGTGATAAAATTTATATGACCAGGTATAAAATCTAGGAGTAAAGGTATAAACACTTAAAAAACAAAAACGAGGGAGAAGAGAAATGGACCAAGACAGTGCCAGCTCACGGAAGCCAAATTTAAGGAAGCTTTGATAAAAAGTCATAAGCAACGTTAAAAGCTGTAGAAAATCATGAGAATAAATTTTATTTATTGGTGATGCCAGTACCCGGCCCCAGTCCATCCAAATCCGCTGGATGTGAAAGACCAGATATCTTCCTCTGATACCCCAGGCCCCCACTCCATTGATGCCTTAAATGTTGGATAGTGGCAAACAGACACAATTCTCTTCTCAATCCAGGCACCAAATATTTTATTTTTATATAACATCACTGGAGAATTCTCTCATCTTGCAGGTCACAGATACCAACGGTGGATGAGACATGTGCTGAAGTCTACAGACTTCTGGCACTAAAGTATGGATTCTCGCAGCTAAGGAGAAATCATTCGACATCTCTGAAGGTGTCATATTCGACTATTGCATACTTGTTCCAGAATCTAAGCCATTCAATCACATTTCAGTGCATCTCAACGATACTCACACTATTTTCCCCTCATTGGAGCAGTTATTTCTCCTCTTCGATGTGGGCTCAAAAATACCCTTTACGGTATCACCATTTAGCTTTTCACTTTTTTTTCCATGTTCACCTGTATAGAGGAAATTACTCCCTTTAGCTGACTGTCCAAATTATCTAAGAATACTTTTTACAGCTTCCCAAATTGTAGGATAATGCCTTCCTAATGCAGTCACAGAACAGACCTGACCATCCAGAAGAGAAAAGCAACACTAAGTTTGCTACACTGTTCATTTTGTTTTAGGATATTTTCTCCTTTAGGTCTGCAAGGGAACGTCTTGCTAATATGGGTTCTAAGAAATGCCTCCATTTACAAATATCTTTGTTTTGAGGTCCCCTAAAACATTACTTTGGATATGAGGTTTTAGAGTGTTTGATCAAGTTATTTTTTGTATGCATATCCTCACCTATGTGATTTTAAGGTTCTCTTTCAAATAAGACCTAATGGATTGATACAATGTCAAATCAGTTTTAAACAACTCATAAAATACAAGACAACACCATCAGTCAAAATATCAATTTAGGGTATCCTGAACACTAATCAATTGATGAAATAATGGCTACAATCACACACACACACACACACACACACACACACACACACAAATACAACCTAAACCTACCCTTTTATTAGATAACTCTTAAGTTTTTTATACAGTGAGTTAAAGCGAATGGTCCCTTTTGGGGAATCACTGAAAGACATGTTAGTTGTAACATGAAGTGTTCTGACCATAGTCTGATAGGATGGCTATTGGGGAAAGTTCTATGCAGTCATGAGAAACCATTCCTCATAATATATTTTTATTTAGTTTTATTTTAAAGTATATATATGGCATGCTTAAATATGTAAAAACATTTACACTATTCAAAAGTCAAATCTTTATGCTTTAAAAAATATATATACTCTGAGAAGTCAACCCTTTTCCTACTCTCTCACCCTGTTTCCACCCTGAAGGTAATATTATTTTCTTTAACTTATGGTTTATTGGCCCTTTGTTTCTTTTTTGTAAAAATAAGCATACAAGTATATGAACATATAAAAGTGTATATATTTCTCTCTCTTACACAAACTGTAGCAAAGTATATCTACTGTTTTGCTCTTTGATTTTTTTACTTAATAAATCCTGAAAAATTTTCCATATCATTCATAGAGATTTTCATTCTTTTTCTTTTTAATGGCTACACGTACTATTATATAAAGGTACCACTGTTTGGTCAACCAATTTCCTATTTATGGTGATTTAGGTTGCTCCCAATATTTTGCTGTTAGAAATGTGCTTTCTACATATGTTATTTTATATTTGAGGAGGTGTTTTTGGAGGGTAATTCCTAAAAGTAACATTACTAAAGCAAGAAGTAAATGCATATTTATTTTGGCAAGATACTGTAAAATCCAGCTCTCTGCTAGGAAGTATTATTGTAAAATAAATGAACAACAAAAAGAACAGTAAATCTCATCAAGTCTCTAGATGTAACTAGCAATTGGCAGGAAATATACAGAACAGAGGAACTTGTTAATGACAACACAGGGATGCAATTAGAGAAATCCAAAATACAGACAACTCTTTTTAGCAAATAACCTGGTTTCTCTAACAAACATATTGCAAGAAAACAAGGTGAACGATGAGAAGGAACCCACAGAATACCAGAGACTTAAGAGACATACCTACTAAATTCAATGCATAGACCTTGTTTGGAGTCAAACAAGCTGACTGAAAACAAACACACATATTTATGTGTAAACGTAGATATATATTAATTAATATATTTTATATAAATATATATTATAATACAATTGATGAAATTTGAACTCTGACTAGATATTTAGTGGCATTAAGGAATTATTGTTCATTTTTTCAAATGTGATAGTGTGATTTTAGTTATATTTTTTAAAGAGTCCTTATTTTTAGGACTATGTACTAAAATGTTTATGTATGAAATGATATGATATCTGAGGTTAGCTTCAAAATAATTACAGGGTGTTGTGTGTAGCAACCTTACTACATAATTATCAGAAGTCTGAACAGATAAAAACATTTGTTAGTCCTCACCGTGCTTATAGCCACATATCTGCAACTCTTTGCTTTATGCATTTCCTCCCTTATCCACTGCACAAAATCTCATTTATCTTTGAAGATCTGATAATACGTCCTCTGCACTCTCCCATAATCCTGCCTGTCTGAGTATAGCTGACACCTCCAGTGCTCAGCTGAGATCTCCCCAGATCTCTTTTGCCATTTCTACACACCACGCCCCCAGCTTCTGCACAGTTTTGCTTCTAACAGTCCTGTCCCTGCACCAGAGGCTGCCTTTGCGGGGTCTGCTCCTGGGCTGCCAGAGTCACTTTGCCTTGCATCTGGAGCTGGAGGTACCTGGGAGTGTATGCTTGACCCCCTTGGGCAGCCTGTAGTCAATCACTGCCTGACGCAGAGGATAAAAATTGTCAGGACCAGCCATCAGGACCAGAGCATGTGGTTTCTTGAGACATTCCCATTGGTCTGTGCAATGAATATTCATTAAGTACCTATATACCAAAGTTTGATGAATTTACTTATTTGTGTCCAACAAATCCACTTCACTTCATCTCTACCATCATCAGCCTAATCTAACTTATTTTCATTTCACACTGGCTGGATTGCAACAACCCCCTACCTGCTCTTATCCTTCCTGAAGCCCTTCTACACAGAAGCCAGGAGAACTTATCATTTCCCTGCTTAAAATTCTCAAAAGTGTAAAGACTAACCTTCTATATAAAATAGTTTTCAAAATACAGTGGCTTACAGAACATAAAAGCTATATTTCTCTTTCATGTAACAGCTTCAAAGAGAAAATTCTAGATGGACAGGCTGCTTAGCTCCACATAATCATTCAGAGCTGAGGTTTCTATTTATTTCTCTTCTTCCTTTAGGGCAGGTCCAACAAATTTTTAGGCCTTATAGTCTTTGGCCTCTGTTACATCTATTCAACACTTCTATTGTAACAACAACAACAAAAATCAGCTATATGCTTTATGTAATTGAGTGGGTGTGTCTGTCTTCCAATATAAATTTATTTACAAAAAAAACTGGTCGCCAAATTTGGCCCATGGGCCATAGTTTGCTAACCCGAACTCTAGAGCTCTTTTCTCATCTACGTACTATAGAATTATGGTCATGGGCACTTCCGGTTTCCAACTCATGAGAAGAGAAAGCACATGGAGGTGTTTGTACCTATTTTTATGCTCAGACTATGAAGTAGCACATATCATTTGGCATTGGCTTTGGCAATAGCTTAGCAATACCTAGCTTCAAGTGATACTGGAAATACAGCCTCTTCCCAGACAGCTCCACATCCAGCTGCAACTGTATTCTTAAGGAAGAAGGCAAGAAGATTTTAGTGGTCAACTAGCAGTGTTAGTAGAAGTCACAAATGACTTCTGCTTTTCTAGGAGAAAGTCCAAAATCCTTGATGGCCTATAAGACATTGCACAATCTGATCCCTACTTCCTTCTTTAGTTCTTCTTGCACTACTCTCTTCTGTGCTCTAGTCATATTCTTTCATTTCTTCCACTATATTATGTTGATAGACTGAAAAACCCATAACAACGGATCTGATCTGTTTTGCCAACTGCTGAATCCCCAGTGCCTAGAACAGTATCTGACATTATAAGCCCTAAGTAACTACTTGGTAAATGAATAACTGAGAGTCAGGTCCTGTGCTTGATATCTAGTAAGTCAAACTCTGTACTTGCTGCAAGCATCAATGATACTCTTGGGTTCTAAATGTTTCAAATGGTTTCTAATGGCTTCTTCCTTAGACCTCTGATCAAATCAGCCATCCAGGCCATCAATTCTAGCTCTTAAAAATTCTTTACCCATTGACTTCTCTCCTGCACTACTGCCTCCATCATCTATCCACAGGATGACTAAGTCGAATTCCTGGATGCCCGCTCTCCCCCAAATATATTGTCCTCTCCACTAGCGAAAAGTAATCTTTCTGTAAGTCAAAGCTGATTATGTTGATTTTCTGTTCAAAACATTTTGTTGAATCCCCACTGTCCTCAGCATAAAGGTCAAATTTTTTAACCTGACTTGAAAGACCCTTCGTAGTCCATTGACTCTCATCCTCTCCAGATCAACAGAATTGCTCCTATTATCCCACGATCTTTTATTTCCATGCCTTTGAATATGCTGTTTCCTCTGGTGAGAACAATGCTCATTACAACCTCTAAACCATCAGCTCTTTATTTTCCTGCTAACATTTATTTATGCTTCAGGTCACAACCAAGATGAGTCTCTCTAGGCAAGCTTACCTGGCTGTAAGTGCATCAGAGGTCATTATCAAGAAATCAAAAAGACAACCTATAGAATGGGGGGAAAATTTGAAAATTATATAGCTAATAAAGGTCCAGAATTTGTTAAGAACCTTAAAACTTGACGAGAAAAATATGAACTACCCAACTGAAAAATGGGAAAAGTGGTTCCTGTGGTTTGAATGTTTGTGTCCCTTCAAAATTCATGTGTTGAAATCCTAACTCACAAGGTGGTGGTATTAGGTAGGACCTTTGGGAGAGCTCTGCCTTCATGAATGAGATTAGTGCCCTTATATAAGAAGCCCTAGAGAAATCCCTCATTTTCTCCATAAGTGAGGTTATAGCAAAAAGATGGCTGTCTATGAAGTGGATCCTCTCCAGACACTAAATCTGCCAGCACTTTGATCCTGAACTTCCAGCCTTCAGAACTATGAGAAATAAATAGTTGTTGCTTATAAGCCACCCAGTTTATGGTATTTTTGTTATAGCAGCCCAGATAAACTAAGACAGTATCAAATGGACATTTCTCCAATGAAGGTATACAAATAGCCAACAATCACATGAAAAGTTGGGCAACATTATTCATCATTAGGTAAATGCAAATCAAAACCATAATGAGATACCACTTCACACTCATTAGGATGGCTATAATGAAAAATAAAGAGTGTTGGTGAGGTTGTAGAGAAATTGGAATATTTGTACATTGCTGGCAGGAATGTAAAATGGTTCAGCCATTGTAGAAAACAGTTTAGCTGCTCCTCAAAAGTTAAGCATAGGGCTTACCTGGTGGCACAGTGGTTGAGAGTCTGCCTGCCGATGCAGGGGGCACGGGTTTGTGCCCTGGTCCGGGAAGATCCCACATGCCACGGAGCAGCTGGGCCCATGAGACATGGCCACTGAGCCTGCGCGTCCGGAGCCTGTGCTCGGCAATGGGAGAGGTCACAACAGTGAGAGGCCCGCGTACTGCAAAAAAAAAAAAAAAAAGTTAAACATAGAATATTCATATCACCCAGAAATTCCACTCATAGGGATATACCCAAAAGAACTGAAACTATATATTCAAACAAATACATGTACATGCATGTTCATAGCATCACTATTTTTTTTTTTTTTTTTTTTTGCGGTACACGGGCCTCTCACTGTTGTGGCCTCTCCCATTGCGGAGCACAGGCTCCGCACGTGCAGGCTCAGTGGTCATGGCTCACGGGCCTAGCCGTTCCACGGCATGTGGGATCTTCCCGGACCGTGGCACGAATCCGTGACCCCTGCATCGGCAGGCAGACTGTCAACCACTGCGCCACCAGGGAAGCCCCATAGCATCACTACTGACAACAGCCAAAAGGTGGAAACAGCCCAAAGGTCCATCAATGGATAAACAAATTGTGGTATATACATACAATGGGATACTATTCAGCCATAAAAAGGAATGAAGACCTGATACACAATACAACATGGATGAACCTCAAAAACATTATGCTAAGTGAAAGAAGCCAGACATAAAAGTTCATATATTATACAATTCCATATATATCCAGAATAGGTAAATCCACAGGGATAGAAAGCAGAATGGTGGTTGCTAGAGTTGTGAGAGGGCAGGGAGGATAAAAGGGGGAGGAACTGATTAATGAGTACAGGGTTTCCTTCTGGGGTGATAAAAATGTTTTTGAACTAGATAAAGGTAGAGGTTGTACAACATTATGAATGTAGTAAAATACTACTGGATTGTTCACTGTAAAATGATTAATTTTATGCGATGTGAATTTCACCTAAAAAAAAAAATTAGGGGCTTCCCTGGTGGCACAGTGGTTGAGAGTCTGCCTGCCGATGCAGGGGACACGGGTTCGTGCCCCGGTCCGGGAAGATCCCACATGCCGTGGAGCGGCTAAGCCCGTGAGCCATGGCCGCTGAGCCTGCGCGTCTGGAGCCTGTGCTCGGCAACGGGAGAGGACACAACAGTGAGAGGCCGGCGTACCGCAAAAAAAAAAAAAAAAAAAAATTGGAAGGAAAGGATGGAAAAAAGAAGCTAAGAGTAGACCAAAACATTGAACAAAGTAAAGTGTTATAATTTCAAAACAACAAACAAAAAAAAGATGAAGAGATAGCATCTTCTAGGGCTCTTCAGTCTGTTGTGAGCAAGAGCTTCTGCCGTGTGTTTTGAAGTCCTCTCCTCTTTTGCCTTTATTCTTCCATAAGGTGATTTTCTGTGCTTTAACTTTATGGTTAAATGTGATTTAAGAGCAAGAAAATTGTATCTAAAAGTTGAAGAATTTGGTGAAAACAATTTGGTTCAGAAAGATTAAAGAGAAAAGTTCTAAGTATTCAATAAAATACATGTGTGATAGAACATCACCTGACTCTAGTCATCTTACAAAAATATTGGCTCCTTATACTCCTCCCTACCATTTACCATGTGCCATCAAGTCTCTTCTTCCTACTTTGGCAAGAACAATAGATCTTTATAACTTTATACTTTATCAACAAACTTCACTTGTTCACTTTATATGTTTACATATATAACTTGTTTAAATTGTCCGAATGATATGTGTTTCTGGCTGTGAAAATTGTTTATGCATTTTGGGTTAAGATGGAACAAATAATTTTCCATTAAAATAGATGAAGATCTTTTTTTTTTTTTATTTAACAGCTTTGGACTTAAAGGCAGGATTTTGGGGAATGAATGAGTCATGAAGTTAAGGGCTAGGTATACTAGTTTATCTCTCCCACTAGACTATAAACTTCATGCCTGACTCATAGCTGTTACTCAATAAGATTTCTTGAATAAAATAAAAATTTAAAATATTAGTTAAAATTAGCAAGACCTAAATAACTTTGGAACTGAATGAAGACAGCAAGACTAAAGGCAAAGGGAACTGTACCTAAGCACTGTACTTTAGTTGGTAAAGTTGTTACCCATGGGAGAATGAGTTAACTACTCCGAAATCACTGTACATTTATACTAAAACTGAACAAACACAATATAGATGACGAATGGTGGAAGTCAGGTTTCAAGGACAGTTTGACCAGTACCGGCTCACTAATTAGGTCTACAGTATGAGATACCATTTAGGTGGGATATCATCCAAGCTTGACAAGAAATAGATGACACAGTCACACAGTGCTGTTGAATAGAGTTTAATGGAAAGACTATCTACAGCAGTGAAGGAAGGTCTAAGGAAAAGAATAAGAGAAGGAGAAACACCAAGAGGCTACCAAGAGCAAGAGGCTTGTAGCCCTGAAAGGGAAAGGGAATTCCAGATAGAGCTGTGGCTATTGCTGAGGCTGTTGGAGAGGTTCCTGGCAGGAATGGTGCCTTCAGTAGAGGAATGCCTGTTAACCCCTGGCCAGGAAGAGAGTTGGTTGCCGGGAAAATACTCCAGATTCTCCTCTTACATAACTCTGACGTCTTGCCAGTGGCTTTCATTGGCCAAATGCAAGTCAAAGTCAAAGATCAAGGAAGAATTCCAGTCTATGAATTCCAGATAGGTCAATCTCCTGGACACAGAGAAAGGGGAACAGGGTGGAGTGCAGATCTTATGGGGCAAATGGAGAATATGAAACACACGGAATGACTGAATACAGAAAAATTAGATGAACATACAAAAGACCAATCTCATTTATTTCACAATTTTTCCAACTACTTAGCCTTATTTATTTATGTGTCTAGATTAACAAAGCCTTTTGTGTTGAATGGTCATTACTTAACTAGACACAATGCCTAAATGGTTAACTTGTAATTGTGTGATTTGGGATAGTAAAGGAAACTTCTATCCACCCCAACTTTCCACTGACAGATTCTGAATACCATTATTCATTTTAATCCCATGAGGTTTTAAAAAAAAGGCAAATACTTTTCATAACCTTGACAAACAAAACTCAATCTGAGCCTTTATAAATAGCTTCAAAACTTACTTTTTATTTGCCATAAAGGTCTGGCTAAACCTCCATTTCTCCATCCTGTGCCCCTTGCCTTTTTTTCAAGGATTGGGTGGTATGGAGGGAATTAAACTCTTTAGATTGATCTCTTTTTGTTAAGACCAGAGACCTTGATCAGGTTTCTAATATATCCAAATTGTCCCACACGCCTAAGCTTGGTCTCAAAAGACTTGAAGTTAAATTTTGCTCAGCATTTAAACTGAATCACCACTTGTTTTTAACCAAAGTTGTTTTTGTTTCAGTCAATTGCCCTTTAAGCTCTAAACTCCAAGGAGAGTTTGAATTTCAAAAGTAACAATTGTTCTGTCTGTAGTATGCAAGACTTCTGGTTCTCCTCTTCCAATTTGGCTAGCCTTTCATTTCTCTCCTAGTCTTTCTGAAAAAGAAGAAAATAGATCTCTTAATTGTATAAGGTAAACCCCATCTCTTGTTACTCGAAGTATATAATTGCCTAATAAACACCTACCTTCCCACATTTGTATTTACCTTCTTGTTTCATATTTTCTAACCAACCAATTAGATGAGGGCAGTTGTCTCTGTACATTCAAGCAGATGGGTATATCATCACACTCTTGGGAATGCTTATCTTAAAACAGAGAAGTATAAATAACAATATAAGAAATTTCTTTTAAAAAGAGAGAGAATAACAGCCCAGAATGGCATTATGAGGCATGAGGAGCTCATGGATACTCTTTTCAGCCAAACAACTGAACTGATGAAAATTATAAAAAATAATGATTTAGTCTTTTTAAAGTGTCCTAAGGGTATACAGCAAATGGAGACATATTTATTCAAGGAATTCCACTAACTCTTAGTAAGAACAGAGAAAGTCTGTGGCATCTGAACCACAACATGCCCTTTCCCCCACCCTCAGCTCGGCATGACAGTAGCTCTACTCCAGTTGGGTACAATTAAGAACATGGATAACTGATTCACTTTGTTATAAAGCAGAAACTAACACACCATTGTAAAGCAATTATACCCCAATAAAGATGTTAAAAAAAAAAAAAGAACATGGGGCTCCCTCTCCCTGAGGCAGGAGATAGATGGGCCCCAGGATGAACAGCTGGTGTTTGTCCCCTGTGGACAGATATGCACAAGATGAAGAGGAGAAGGTGAGCCCCGCCCAGAGAAAAGATAGAGACCACATATTTCTCATTCTCAAGGTCAAGGAGACCTTCCCAACTATACATGTGCAGAAAGGCTCCTTGGAGGTCAAAAAGGGAGTGATGTCAACTTACCCATAGGCCTCTTCACTGGAATCCATCTCAGCTAAGAGATGTGCACGCACACATGGGAGGACCCTAAGATAAACCAAGTATGGACTCAGAACCAGGCAAAACAAGATGATTAGTCAAAGGAAACCCGGAAGAAATACCCCATATAAGTGATTCAAACTACCACGAGGGCATGACTCTCTGAGTCCACTCATGTATCTATCCACACACATACTTCTTCCTCCTAATAAACACTTTACTTGTTTCTCTACTTTCTGTCTTTGTGGGAATTCATTTTTGCAAAGATGAAGAGCCAGGGCCTGTCACTAGCCCCTGGTCTAGTGGCTAGGTTTCAGTGCTCTCATTGCCATGGCCTGACTTCAATCTCTGGTCAGGAACCAAAGTCCTGCTTCAAGCTGCTGCAGGCTGAGGCCACCCAAAATCATCCCCACAGTTCCCAGTCTAGAGCTACAGCTTTTCTCCAGGAGAAGCAGATTGCCAGTATTTCTTATTACTCCTAGCTCTGTGTGCAGAAGCTCTATATCAAGCAGGTGTGACTGAGAGAGCTGGAGCTCCCTTCTTCCACCCAAACCTTATCTGTGGAAGCTCTACTCCAGATGCAATTACTTTTGCCCTTAATCACCCTTGCCCCAGTTCACCTGCAGAGTAGAGTCTGCATGCCCGGAGAGGTGAGCCAAGAAAGCTAAAGGTTATCACCTTACACATCCTTCTGCTTACGGAGCAAAGGTGTCACTCTGAGAGAAACAGGCTATTGTCCCCACTTCCAGTTCTAGAGCAGTGGTGCAAAATTTCTTCCTAAGGGGGAGAGGCAGTTCATAAAAACGGAAAACTCTGGACCTCTCCTTAAGAGTATTAATGTTACCTGGGAGAGAGCATAGGGAAGTACAAGCTTAGGGCACTCTTAAAAGAAATGGAGGCTTTGGTAGCAAGCAATTAAGAAGAGACTTGTAGCTCCATGCTAGCCACAAGCAAAATAGTAGACAAGCTAGAAATTTAATCAAGAAAACCAGGAAAAAAGGCAGCTAACAAGAGCCTTATTGTGGTCAGAGCATGACTCAAAGACTGCCCTCAAAGACTATTCCTGCAAAAGGGTCTGAATTTGATAGATCAGATTGAGAAACAATTTATGCCACAGGCTGTTGTCAAAAACAATAGCGTGATCACTTAGCAATCAGTGGAGGCTGACAGCTGAGTATGATGCCAGTAGTGGCAGGACATCTAGAAAGTTAATAGAAAGATCAAGAAAAGACACAGTAAAAGCCCAGTGAAAACAGCTGTCATCTCTTGGAGGAAAGGGGTCAGGGTGAATGTGCAAATGCAAAGTCTATGCCCTCTGAGGATCAACAGAAGAAGTTAAACTCTGCTGTGGAAATATTTACTGAAATAGTCCAGCCAAATCACTAAAAAATAAGCCAAAAAAAACCCAAAGCAAACAAACAAAAAGACAAAAAAAAAAAAAAAAAGAAAAGAATAAGGCCAGGGAAGGGTAGAGGTTACAGAAATCAGTATCTATTCAGTTGTTTCAATTTATTACTTAATATGTCCAGTTTTCACCCCACCAAAAAATGATATACAAAAACAGGAAAGTGTGATCCATACACAGGAAAAAAGCAGGCAACAGAAACTATTTTTGAGAGAGTCTTAGCAGACAAACACTTAAAAGTAGCTATTGTAGATATATTCAAAGAACCAAAGGAAAACATTCTAAAAGAAGTGAAAGAAGATATGATGACAATGTCTCAATGGATAGAGAATAGCAATAAAGATGTAGAAAGAGAAATAAAAGAAACAAAAAGAAATTTTTAAAAAAGAAACAAAAGAAAACTGTAGTGGAAAAGTATAATAATTGAAATGAGGAATTCACTAGAAAAGCGCAACAGTTGATTTTAGCCAGTAGAAGGTCAGTGAACTGATGTTGGATCAATCAAGATTATGCACTCTGAAGAACAGAGATTACAAAATAAAGAAACATGAAAAGAATTTCAGAGAACTGTGGGACAACATTTAAGTGGACCAACATATTTGCTATGGGAGTAGCAGGAGAAGAAGAGAAAGGAAAAAACACAGTAAAATATTTAAATAAATAATGGCTGAAGCCTGGCAACTCACAGCTCTTGCTTTCCTCAGAAGCGTAATCCAGGAACCATGAGGAGAGTGTGTGAACCCCCTATCTGCAGAGCCACAGACTGAAAACCCCATGACATGCTGAATGTTGAGAGTAAAAACACACTCTCATACACACAGTCTTGAATCTAGAGCATGTTACAGTAAGTGACCAGCCGGTGTGTTCCTGGGACTCTGAAATAGGAGAGACCTTCAAGATGGCAGAGAAGTAAGACGGGGAGATCACCTTCCTCCCAAAAAATACATCAGAAATACATCTACATGTGGAACAACTCCTACAGAACACCTACTGAATGCTGGCAGAAGACCTCAGACTTCCGAAAAGGCAAGAAAATCCCCACATACCTGGGCAGGGCAAAATAAGAAAGAATAAACAGAGATAAAAGAATAGGGACGGGACCTGCACCAGTGGGATGGAGCTGTGAAGGAGGAAAACTTTCCACACACTACAAGCCCCTTCACTGGCGGACACGGGGGTGGGTGGGGGTGGGGGTGGGGGAGCTTCAGAGCCATGGAGGAAAGCGCAGCAACAGGGGTGCGGAGGGCAAAGTGGAGACGTTCCCGCACAGAGGATCGGTGCTGACCAGCACTCACCAGCCCGAGAGGCTTGTCTGCCTACCACTGGGTCGGATGGGAGCTGGGAGCTGAGGCCACGGCTTCAGAAGTCAGACCTCAGGGAGAGGACTGGGGTTGGCTGCGTTAACAATGCCTGCAGGGGGCTAATGCACCACAGCTAGCTGGGAGGGAGTCTGGGAAAAAGTCTGGAATTGCCTAAGAGGCAAGAGAACATTGTTTAGGGGTGTGCGAGAAGAGGGGATCCAGAGCACCGCCTAAACGAGCTCCAGAGACAGGCGCAAGCCGCGGCTATCAGCGCTGACACCAAGAGACAGGCATGAGACGCTAAGGCTGCTGCTGCAGCCACCAAGAAGCCTGTGTGCAAGCACAGGTGACTGTCCACACCTCCCCTCCCGGGAGCCTGTACAGCCCGCCACTGCCAGGGTTCTGTGATCCAGGGAAAACTTCCCCAGGAGAACATATGGCACCTCAGCCTGCTGCAATGTCACACTGACATCTGCCACCACAGGCTCGCCCCGCATTCCGTACACTGCCCTCACTCCGGCCTGAGTGAGCCAGAGCCACCTAATCAGCTGCTACTTTAACCCCGTCCTGTCTGGGTGGGAAACAGACGCCCTCAGGTGACCCTCACGCAGAGATGGGACCAAATCCAAAGCTGAACCCCAGGAGCTGTGAAAACAAAGAAGAGAAAGGGGAATTTCTCCCAGCAGCCTCAGGAGCAGTGGATTAAATCTCCACAATCAACTTGATGTACCCTGCATCTCTGGAATACCTGAATACACAACAAATCATAATAAGGCCACAGACACTCCAAAACACACCACCAGACATGGACCTTCCCACCAGAAAGACAAGATCCAGCCTCATCCACCAGAACATAACACTAGTCCCTCCCACCAGGAAGCCTACACAACCCACTGAACCAAACTTAGCCACTGGGGGCAGACACCAAAAGCAACAGGAACTAAGAACCTGTGGCCTGCAAAAACGAGACCCCCAAACACAGTAAGTTAAGTAAAATGAGAAGACAGAGAAACACACAGCAGATGAAGGACCAAGGTAAAAACCCACCAGACCAAACAAATGAAGAGGAAATAGGCAGTCTACCTGAAAAAGAAATCAGAGTAATGCTAGTAAAGATGATCCAAAATCTTGGATATAGAATGGAGAAAATACAAGAAAAGTTTAACAAGGACCTAGAACTAAAGAGCAAACAAATGATGAACAGCACAATAAATGAAATTAAAAATTCTCCAGAAGGAATCAATAGGAGAATAAATGAGGCAGAAGAATGGATAAGTGAGCTGGAAGTTAAATAGTGGAAATAACTACTGCAGAGCAGAATAAAGAAAAAAGAATGAAAAGAACTGAGGACAGTCTTAGAGAAATCTGGGACAACATTAAACACACAAACATTTGAATTATAGGGGTCCCAGAAGAAGAGGAAAAGAAAGGGACTGAGAAAATAGCTGAAAAGATTATAGTCCAAAACTTCCCTAATATGGGAAAGGAAATTGTTAATCAAGTCCAGGAAGCGCAGAGAGTCCCATACAGGATAAATCCAAAGAGACACATGCCAAGACACATATTAATCAAACTAGCAAAAATTAAATACAAAGAAAAAATATTAAAAGCAGCAAGGGAAAAACAACAAATAACACACAAGGGAATCCCCATAAGGTTAACAGCTGATCTTTCAGCAGAAACTCTGCAAGCCAGAAGGGAGTGGCAGGACATATTGAAAGTGATGAAAGGGAAAAACCTACAACCAAGATTACTCTACCCAGCAAGGATCTCATTCAGATTCAATGCAGAAATTAAAACCATTACAGACAAGCAAAAGCTAAGAAAATTCAGCACCACCAAACCAGCTTCACAACAAATGCTAAAGGAACTTCTCTACATACATATTGATAATTTCCTTAAATGTAAATGGATTAAATGCTCCCACCAGAAGACATAAGTTGGCTGACCGTATACAACAACAAGAACCATATATATGCTGTCTACAAGGGACCAACTTCAGACCTAGGGACACATACAGAATGAAAGTGAGAGGATGGAAAAAGGTATTGCATGCAAATGGAAATCCAAAGAAACCTGGAGTAGCAATTCTCATATCAGACAAAATAGATTTTAAAATAAAGCCTATTACAAGAGACAAAGAAGGACACTACCTAATGTTCAAGAGATCAATCTGAGAGGAAAATATAACAATTGTAATTATTTATGCACCCAACATAGGAGCACCTCAATACATAAAGCAAATACTAACACTAACAGCCATAAAAGGGGAAATCAACAGTGACACAGTCATAGTAGGGGACTTTAACACCCCACTTTCACCAATGGACAGATCACCCAAAATGAAAATAAACAAGGAAACACAAGCTTTAAATGATACATTAAACAAGATGGACTTAATTGATATTTATAGGGCATTCCATCCAAAAACAACAGAATACACTTTCTTCTCTAGTGCTCATGGAACATTCTCCAGGATAGATCATATCTTGGGTCACAAATCAAGCCTTGGTAAATTTAAGAAAATTGAAATCATATCAAGTATCTTTTCTGACCATAACGCTATGAGACTAGACATCAATTACAGGAAAAAATCTGTAAAAAATACAAATACAAGGAGGCTAAACAATACACCACTAAATAACCAAGGGATCATTGAAGAAATCAAATAGGAAATGAAAAATACCTAGAAAGAAATGACAATGAAATCATGACAAACAAAAACCTATGGGAGGGGCTTCCCTGGTGGCGTAGTGGTTGAGGGTCCGCCTGCCGATGCAGGGCACATGGGTTCGTGCCCCGATCCGGGAAGATCCCACATGCCACGGAGCGGCTGGTCCCGTGAGCCATGGCCGCTGAGCCTGCGCGTCCGGAGCCTGTGCTTCGCAACGGGAGAGGCCACAACACTGAGAGGACCGCGTACCGCAAAAAAAAAAAAAAAAAAAAAAAACCTATGGGATGCAGCAAAAGCAGTTCTAAGATGGAAGTTTATAGCAATACAATCCTGCCTTAAGGAACAAGAAACATCTCAAATAAACAACCTATACTTGCATCTAAAGCAATTAGAGAAAGAAGAACAAAAAACCCCAAAGTTAGTGAAGAAAAGAAATCATAAAGATCAGATCAGAAATAAATGAAAAAGAAATGAAGGAAACAATAGCAAAGATTAATAAAACTAAAAGCTGGTTCTTTGAGAAGATAAACAAAATTGATAAACCATTAGCCAGACTCATCAAGAAAAAAAGTAGAAGACTTAAATCGATAGAATTAGAAATGAAAAAAGAGAAGTAACAACTGACACTGCAGAAATACAATGGATCATGAGAGAATACTGCAAGCAACTATATGCCAATAAAATGGACAACCTGGAAGAAATGGACAAATTCTTAGAAAAGCACAATCTTCCAAGACTGAACCAGGAAGAAATAGAAAATATAAACAGACCAATCACATGCAGTGAAATTGAAACTGTGTTTAAAAACCTTCCAAAAACTAGAAGCCCAGGACTAGATGGCTTCACAGGCGAATTCTATCAAACATTTAGAGAAGAGCTAACACCTATCCTTCTCAAACTCTTCCAAAATATAGCAGAGGGAGGAACACTCCCAAACTCATTCTACAAGGCCACAATCACCCTGATACCAAAACCAGACAAAGATGTCACAAAGAAAGAAAACTACAGGCCAATATCACTGATGAACATACATGCAAAAATCCTCGCAAAATACTAGCCAACAGAATCCAACAGCACATTAAAAGGATCATACACCATGATCAAGTGGGGTTTATCCCAGGAATATAAGGATTCTTCAGTATACACAAATCAATCAATGTGATAAACCATATTAATAAACTGAAGGAGAAAAACCATATGATCATCTGAAAAGATGCAGAGAAAGCTTTTGACAAAATTCAACACCCATTTATGATAAAAACCCTACAGAAAGTAGGCAAAGAGGAAACTTACCTCAACATAATAAAAGCCATATATGACAAACCACAGCAAACATCATTCTCAATGGTGAAAAACTGAAACCGTTTCCTCTAAGATCAGGAACAAGACAAGGTTGCCCACTCTCATCACTATTATTCAACATAGTTTTGGAAGTTTTAGCCACAGCAATCAGAGAAGAAAAAGAAATAAAAGAATTCCAAATTGGAAAAGAAGAAGTAAAGCTGTCACTCTTTGCAGATGACATGATACTATACATAGAGAACCCTAAGGACACTACCAGAAAATTACTAGAACTAATCAATGAATATGGTAAAGTAGCAGGATACAAAATGAATGCACAGAAATCTCTTGCATTCCTATACACCAATGATGAAAAATCTGAAAGACAAATTAAGGAAACACTCCCATTTACCACTACAATGAAAAGAATAAAATACCTAGGAATAAACCTACCTAGGGAGACAAAAGACCTGTATGCAGAAAACTATAAGACATGATGAAAGAAATTAAAGATGATACCAACAGATGGGGAGATATACCATGTTCTTGGATTCGAAGAATCAACATTGTGAAAATGACTCTACTACCCAAAGCAATCTACATTTGATGCTATCCCTGTCAAACAACCAGTGGCACTTTTCACAGAACTGAAACAAAAAGTTTTACAATTTGTATGGAAACACAAAAGATGCCAAATAGCCAAAGCAATCTTGAGAAAGAAAAACGGAGCTGGAGGAATCAGTCTCCCTGACTTCAGACTATACTCCAAAGCTACAGTAATCAAGACAGTATGGTACTTGCACAAAAACAGGAGTATAGATCAATGGAATAGGATAGAAAGCCCAGAGATAAATTCACACACATACGATCACCTTATTTTTGATAAAGGAGGCAAGAATATACAATGGAGAAAAGACAGCCTCTTCAATAGCTGGTATTGGGAAAACTGCACAGCTACATGGAAAAGAATGAAATTAGAACACTCCCTAACAGCATACACAAAAATAAACTCAAAATGGATCAAAGATCTAAATGTAAGACCAGACACTATCAAACGCTTAGAGGAAAACATAGGCAGAACACTCTATGACATAAATCACAGCAAGATCCTTTTTGACCCACTGCCTAGAGAAATGGAAATAAAACCAAAAATAAACAAATGAGACCTAATGAAACTTAAAACCTTTTGCACAGCAAAGAAAAACATAAACTATATGAAAAGACAATGCTCAGAATGGGAGAAAATATTTCCAAATGAAGTAACTGACAAAGGATTAATCTCCAAAATCTACAAGCAGCTCATGCAGCTCAATATCAAAAAAACAAACAACCCAATCCAAAAATGGGCAGAAGGCATAAATAGACATTTCTCCAAAGAAGATAAACAGATTGCCAAGAAACATGAAAGGATACTCAACATCACTAATCATTAGAGAAATGCAAATCAAAACTACAATGAGGTATCACCTCACACCAGTCAGAATGGCCATCATCAAAAAATCTACAAACAATAAATGCTGGAGAGGGGGTGGAGAAAAGGGAACATTTCTTGCACTGTTGGTGGGAATGTAAATTGATAGAGCCACTGTGGAGAACAGTATGGAGGTTTTTCAAAAAACTAAAAATAGTACTACCGTATGACCCAGTAATCCCACTACTGGGCATATACCCTGAGAAAACCATAATTCAAAAAGAGTCATGTACCACAATGTTCATTGCAACACTATAATAGTCAGGACACGTAAGCAACCTAAGTGACCATTGACAGATGAATGGATAAAGAAGACGTGGCACATATATACAATGGAATATTACTCAGCCATAAAAAGTAACGAAATTGAGTTATTTGTAGTGAGGTGGATGGACCTAGAGTCTGTCATACAAGTGAAGTAAGTCAGAAAGAGGAAAACAAATACTGTATACTAACACATATATATGGAATCTAAAAGAAGAATGGTTCTGAAAAACCTAGGGGCAGGGCAGGAATAAAGATGCAGATGTAGAGAATGGACTTGAGGACACAGGGAGTGGGAAGAGTATGCTGGGACAAAATGAGAGAGTGGCATGGACATATATACACTACCAAATGTAAAATAGATAGCTAGTGGGAAGCAGCTGCATAGCACAGGGAGATCAACTCGGTGCTTTGTGTCCACCTAGAGGGTGGCATAGGGAGGGTGGGAGGGAGGGAGATGCAAAAGGGAAGAGATATGGGGATATATGTATATATATAACTGATTCGCTTTGTTATAAAGCAGAAACTAACACACCATTGTAAAGCAATTATACTCCAATAAAGATGTCAAAAAAAAAAGAAAAAGAGAATGAATGTCTGAAAACTTTCCACATTTAATGAGAAACATTAATCTAAATGTCCAAGAAGGTCAATGAACTCTAGGTAGGGTCAATGCAAAGAGATCTATATCCAAATACATCATTGTCAAAATGCTAAAACACAAAAACAAAAGTCTTGAAAGCAGCAAAAGAAAAATGACTGAGCACATACAAAGGAACCCCAGCAGGATTAATAGCTAACTTCTCATAAGAAGCTATGGATACCTGTGATACTGTGAATTTTAAGAAATACATATAGTCATTCAGATGACCAAAATATATTTCTTAGACAGTTTGGTCTTCATCCACAGTTCCTGGCTCACAACTCACAAAACCCTTGGAATTTTCTGATCAATAAGAGCAATGGGAGCATCTTTTGTTATAATATTTGGTCTCTTGTCCTCAGTTTCTTCAGGGCCATAAAGGTAAAATGGGTTCTTATTATTCATAACAAGCCCTTTCCATGACAATTGTGTATATGTTAATGAAGGTGACTTTTGGATCCCTGGGTGAGGACTGGTTGCCAGGAGAAGCAGTCATGTGACTAAAAGGTTGGAACTTTCAGTCCCACACCTGATTTCTGAGGAGGGGAGAGGAGTTTGAGGTTGAATCAGTTTCTGTTGGCCAATGACTTATTTAATCATGACTAATGAAGCTGTTGTAAAAACCCAAAGGACAGCTTTTTGGCCTCTTTGGAGAGCTTCTACACTGGAGCCAGAATGCTTCTATGGGCCACTGTGCTGGGCCCCAGTCTATATGAGGATGGAAGGTCCTTTGTTCGGGTCCTCCCCTAGGTCTCCATCTGACTGTTGATTTGTATCCTTTGATATCCTTTGTCATAAATTGGTAATCTAGCTAGTAAACAAGTTTTCCTGAGTGCTGTGAGACATTCTAGCAAATTAATAGAACCCAAGGAGGGGGTTGTGGGAACCTTGGACTGCTAGACACAAAGAAGGACATTTCATAATGATAAAGTGGTCAATCCATCAGAAAGATGTAATAATTGTAAACATACACTAAGCAAATACAGAGCCCCAAAATATATGAAGCAAAAACCGAAAGAATTGAAGAAAGAAATAGACAATTCAACAGTAATAACCAAAGACTTCAATACGATTTTCATAATGAATAGAACAACTAGGCAGAAGATCAACAAGGTTATGGAAGATTGGAACAACACTATAAGCCTACTAGAGCTAACAGACACCTATAGACCACACCACACCACAACAACAGAACAACTGTGGTGATAGATGCATGACTCTTTGAACATACCAAAATCCATTGAATTGCATACTTCACATGGATTAATTATATGGTATTTAAATTCTATGTCAATAAAGCCATTTAAAATTGTTTAAAAGAATAACATATCTTTAGAAGGATAAGAGATCTCACATTTACAATATAATAATAAAAAGTTATAAAAATGATGAACTAGAGATCTCAGAAATGAAAAGATTATGTTAAAAAAATTTCCAAAGATGGACTAAGTGTCAGAATGGATACAATTAAAGAGAAAATATAAGGCTGAAAGATTCAGCCCAGTAATTCTCTGAGAATGCAATGCACAAGGACATCAAATATGTGGATGAGGAGTTAGGAGACATAGAGGATGATCCATACCCACCTCATAGTAGTTCGAAAAGAAGAGCACAGAAAGAATTGAGGCCAAGATAAAGAAACAATAGAAAAACCCACCAGAGTGAAAAGAAAGCCCAGATCTTCAGATTCATAGTCCACCAAGTATTGAACAGGAGGAATTAACCAATATTTATATCTTCAGGTATTGATATAAATTAAATCCTAAAAGTCTGGAAAAAGAAAATATATATTATGTACCAAAGATTGAAAAATCAGATTGACAGCCAGTCTTTTCATTAGCAGCACTGAATGTAAAAGATCCCAGGACAATAGCTTCATATGTTTGCTCTTCATAAAGAAGTGTAATTTTGAGTGTAGAGCTTTAGACCCAGTCTGTATGCTCAGAATTTATCAGCTACCTTCTATAAAAAAATTACAGGAGAGAAGGTAAATCCAACAATAAATCTAGTTTATAAAGTAAGAAATTCAGTAAATTTTTTCTTTCCAGATGTAAAGCATTTATTACCAATTCTTTATTTGAAGCCAATTCTTAATGCAAAAATTTGACAAGGGAATTGCAAGAAAGGAAAAAATACTGATCAATCTCACTTACAACATATATGCAAAAGTTCCAATCAAAATATTAGCAAACTAAATCCATTAATATATATAAGAATAAAACATTTTTTTATTGTGGCATAATATATATAATATGAACCTCACTATCTTAACCATTTTTAAATGTACAGTTCAATGGTATAAAGTATATTCGTATTGTTATTCAACCATCCCCACCAACCATCTCCAGAACTCGTCTCATTTTGCAAAAATAAAGCTTTGTACCCATTAAACAATAATTCCCCATGACCCTTGCCCTCCAACCCCTGGCAGCCACCATTCTACTTTCTCTTTTTCTCTCTCTCTCTTTTTAATCTCCCCTTTTCCCCCACACCCCAGACAATTGTAATCAGTGTCCTAGACTCTGTTACTATGAGTTCGACTTTTTAAAAAATATTCCACATATAAGTAAGGTCTTGCAATATTTGTGTTTCTGTGTCTGGCTTATTTCACTTAGCATAGTGTCCTCCAGGTTTATCCATGTTGTCACAAAGGGCAGGATTTCCTTCTTTTTTAAGCTGAATAGTATTCCATTGTGTGTGTATGTGTGTATATATATATAACATTTTATTTATCCATTCATCCTTCAGTAAATCTTATCATTAAGTCTAAATAATTGGTGATGTATAGCACAAAAATAAAATATAACATTTGATTTGAAAATCATAAGTGATTTCAACATGAGAGTTCTCAGGATGGAGTAAAAGTACAATACATAATATTTTTGTTTTATATGTAGAAGAATATAGATACTGATTAAATCAAGACATATAGAAATATAACTATGTCTCTGAAAGCTCTCTAACTCTTCAAGTATCCCATCCTCAGTCCCTAAAATTGAAATTTTTATGCCCTCAGAGAAATTCTAGGAAACTGTTCTAGAAATGTTCTAGGAAGTATTAGAAAATGTTTTGTCATTCAAACCACTCCCCTCCCCCGCTGCTCCTCCCCACAGAACTGTGTATCACACTGTTGTCCATTAGGAACTATAGGCCCAGTGTTTAGCACCCATAATATGTTGGAACTGGAAAAAAAAAAGTATTTTCTCCAAAAAGGAAAACTAAAAAGTTGAAATTTTAATATTTTAATGTGTGTAATCATATTCTTAACAATATACCACATATTAACTTTATTAATTGCTAAATATGGTATTCAAAAATTAATTACCTTTGGAAACAATTTATAGATTAATATTTTCACTTAATCAGAATATCTGAATCTGCATAATGATTGCCAAGACACCATAGCTGAGCATAAATTAAGATTTATTCAGAGCTATACTTTCAAAATCCAAATCACTAAAATCTTTCAAAAATTATGAAGAAAAATACAAAATATATGTATTTTATTTAATGTGAATGTAATCTCACATTATATTTAATGTGACTGTTTAAATCCATTTGATTTGACTTCTAAATAAAAGTTTCCAGGTCTTAAGACAGTCCCAGAAGTGATTTACTTGACTGATGAGTCTGGGTGGAGGTCACCGATGGTTCTGTTCATTCACAGCTGAGCCTTTTGTGACTCTTGCTCTGTCTCTGCTCTCTTGCTCTCTCTTCTCTCTTTGAGTTTGGCTTGGGAAAATTTGTCCATGAATTCTCTTCTTCCTCTGGCATGGAGTTAGCACACTGGGGTAAGCCTCTTGCTCCCTGCTCTCCTTCTTACAGGTGGGTATTTTCCATTTGTGTGGAAAGAAGTAGAAGCTTTGTTTCAGCCTCAGACTCAGCTCCTTCTCTAATCCAGTTTTACCAGCACTGAGGAAAATACTATGTTTTAATTCCTAACAGGCTTCTATATCTGTTTCTCAGTGACTCCAGAATACAAAGAGGAAAAAGGATGAAGGGTTAGGCTCCCTCAATATCCCCAGTAAACATTTTTATTAAATGTTGAGTGTACCTATAAAATAATTGGAATGTGATATTTCACTTCCAAACCACTAGAAGAAAAAAATGTGGAACAAAGAAAAATCAAATATTTCAACAAAAGATGGAAAAATACAAAATAAGAAAGCATAGAAAACACACAAAGACACAAAACAAAATGTCAGGAATAAGGCCAAACAGGTCATTAATTACAATAAGTGCAACTGAGTTAAAATATGTATGTATATATGCCCACATATGTATAGTTTATTAGATCTGCAACGACAAGTTTAATTGTATTTTAGTAAGAGAAAATTTTATACTTGAAATCACATGAAAGTAGGCAAATTCAAATCAGCTATTAATCATTGTATTCACTTTCCTCAATACAGTTGCAAATCAGAAATTCAAAAGGACCAATCAACAAGTATCAGCAATTGTATTGCATTTAAAGAGGTCCGGCAAAGGAAAGAAAAACTTAAAACTAGAGAACTATTTTACTATAGCTGCCCAAATATCAGTCAGGAAATAAACCTGGAGGACAGTCATAGGCTTTCAATTCAAAGGAATTGTGGTTACCAGGTGGTTAAGTCCTCAGAACTTAACACCAAGTTCCATAACAAGCAAACGACTTGATATGTAGGTTATTTTGATATGTGTAATCTAGTATCAGTCCTTTGCCCTTATGAAGTACATGGCATAGTGGAAATCAAGGGATTTCAGAAATATCTTGGAATGGCATCTTGATTCTACCACTTCCTGTATGTGACCTGGGGTAAATTACTTAGGGTTCTGAGCCTCAGTTTTTTCACCTGTAAGTGGGGTTAGTAACAACTTTCCTAATAAGTTTTTGTGAGAATTAGATGAGATAAAGTATGTGAATCAGGTAAGACAGTACTTGATCATAAGCAGCAGATAGTAGTACATTCATTTGTTAGGGCTACCAAAACAAAGTACCACAAAATGGGTGGCCTAAACAAGGGAAATTTATTGTCTAACAGTTCTGGAGGCTAGAAGTCCAAGATTAAGGTGTCAGAAGAATTGGCTCTTTCTGAGGGCTATGAAGAGGAATGTTCCAAACCTTTCTCTTTGGTTTGCAGATGGCCATTTTCTCTGTGTCTTCACTTTGTCTTCCCTCTGTGCATACTTCTGCTTGCAAATTTCTCCTTTTATAAGGATACCAGCCATATTGGATGACAACATCACTTTACCCTAATTGCCCCTATAAAGTCCCTTTCTCCAAATAAAGTCACATTCTGAGGTACCGAGGCTTAAGACTTCAATATGAATTTCTTTTTTTTTTTTTTTTTTTTTGCGATCTTCGGGCCTCTCACTGTTGTGGCCTCTCCCGTTGCGGAGCACAGGCTCCAGACACGCAGGCTCAGCGGCCATGGCTCACGGGCCCAGCCGCTGTGCAGCATGTGGGATCCTCCCGGACCAGGGCACGAACCCGTATCCCCAGCATTGGCAGGCAGACTCTCAACTGCTGTGCCACCAGGGAAGCCCCAATATGAATTTTGAAGGGACATAATTCAACCCATAATATGTACCTTTTATTATTACTTTCTCCAAATCTTCCCAAGAAATACAGGAAATCTTTGTTTTAAGTCAAAACAGTCCATGGTATGAGAAAAGAATATGGAAATCTGATCTTCCTTTAGAAATGACCTCACACTACTGAATAGTCTATACCCTATCCTCTGATTAAATCTTGTTTCCAAAAAAAAAAAAAAGAATATGGAAGTCTGAGACTTGTGTATATGAAGAGCCATTTCCTTCCCTAACTCATTTACTATCTCCCTCCTGTCCACAAAACACTCTACTTGGGACACCACAAAACCAAGGAAGGCCACTGTAGATGAGAGTCCCTGCCTAGTACAGAAACAGGCCATTTCTCTTGAGTCATCTTGGTAAAAGTTGGCCCTAATTCTATTTGTATATGGCTCAACCTCAAACACCAGCTATAGATGAGTACTTTAATTTAGGTCTGTGAGTGGCATTTGTGGTCATCCTCCCCTGGAGAATCCTGAAACTGCAGTTTCTGGAAAACAGACAGCTATGAGTGTGTCTTTACTGAAAAAGTTTTCCTTAGTAAGAGTGAATGAGTCCTCTCATAGGAGAAAGTTCATTAAAAATATCTGGGCTGTATTAATACATAAAGAAGACTAAAGATATATGTCATACCATTTGTTTAGGAATATGTCTCTCCACTGGGGCAACCTCTCAGCTACAAAATCATAGAGAATTAAAATGCTTTTCCTTGGACAAAGTATCCATCCACTGTGAGAAGAAAATAGCAAACCCTCGTGCTGTTGATGATAAACTCTTTCATTCTCTAAAAAGGAGCTGAGAAATCCAGGGTAAAAACTCCAAGTTCATACAATGAATTCAGACAGACTTGAATTTCAGATCTGCCCTGGTGGCCAACATATGAGCTGTCTGTATTCAGGGTAAAGCTATTTTTTTTCCTTCTTTTTTTTGGCAAGAATACTGACCGTTGGATTATTTGTCTTGCATATTTTTAATACCTGGATCAACTTATATAGAATATCTTTAAACAGATATGCATTTATCTTCAAAGAATGAAGCACTCACCTGCCTCGATAAAAGGTAGGGGATCGCTTAGTTCTCATTCCCTCCCGGTTGTTAGTAAAGATTATGAAGATTTTCTTTATCCTGTTTTCACTTCATTGGTAAAATAAGGAAATGTATGGAGACCTCTTCCAAAACAGGACCTTTCAATATGAGTGCCCCTGGAGTCTAGCTCACTGTACAGACACCAAACTACAAAATCATTTTCCCAGTAAATATACCTCTTACATGTTATACAGATACAGTGAGAGATCTTCTGGAAAGAACACAGACTTGGGATTCACAGAGGCTCAGATCTGAAGGTAACACCATAATGTATCAGCTGTACCCTGGGGCAAATTGCTTAACCTGTCTGAGCCTGTGTCCTCATTTCTAAAATGGTGTTTGGGGGAATAGAAACAACTATGAATCCCTGAGAGCCAATGCTGCAGTGAAAAAGAAGAGAAAATGCTATTCCTAAGGAGAGACAGCTAGAGGTAGGCAAATTGGACACTCTGCTGCTCAGAGGGAAATTTTGTCAAGAGACCAAATGGGTGGGCCTTGAAGCAAGAGAGAAGGAAACTATCATTTACTGGCATTGCTGGGTACTGGAGATCAGGCCGGCCCACTCCCATAACAGCTCCCGCTTGATTCTTACATTAACCTTAGGACAGGATATCATCATCTCCATTGCACAGAGGCTAAGTGAAGTTAAGTAAATTATCCAAAGCCACAGAACTTATAAGATGTGGAGCCAGGAATTAAAATTGTCTGTCTGATTCCAAAACCCATGATTTTCCATAACACCAAACTATATTAAATAAGAATATCAATAATCATAATAATAATCTTGTTCCTGTGGAGTCCAAAGGGAAGTTGGACTTCTGTCCCTGGGTCAATCTTCCTTAGCTCATGCCCTGCCCTCTCCCCAGTGTCCCCTGCTGCCAATTGTTCCTAACACTGTGCTTCTCCCTCTCCCCAGCTTGACCCTTGCCCTCCCCAAACTTCTTCCCAGAGTTTCAAGTCCCAATTTTGCCTTCACATTTTTATCATTTCTATTTGGCCTCTTGTGCTGCCAACCAAGTCCTGATTCTGAGAAGTTATCCCTGGAAAAATAAGAGAATGAGAAAAAGACTTTGATCCAGAGAAATGGTTCTTTATCCTACTCACTACAGCCTCCTTGAGACCAGTTCCTTCAGGAGACCTTACATGAGCACCCAGGCCAGGTTAGGGACCTCCTTCCAACTTCCCCAAATCCTCCCTGTCTATCCCTATCACAGCACTTGGCAAGCTCTGTTAGATCCAGCTAGTTAAGGTGCCTGTCTCCCTCACCAGAGTATAAGTTCTTGGGGGGAAGTATGTATCTTACTCACCATCAGCTCCCCAGCAATTTATAGGGCCCTTCACACATAGTAAGTCCTCAATGAATACTTGTTGAATAAAAGAGTAGATATTGCACAGACTTGAATGAACCAGTGAACAGTTAGACAATTAAGCTCGAAAAACATTATAATTATACATTATGCTTTATTCCCACAGATCCTTGATGTGCTGACAAATGAAATTATTTTAAAATGGCTTTTGGTGATTATGTTTTAAATATTTGAAAGGTAATAATCTCAATGGGAAGAGTATTTTGTGAATGTCAACACTTAAGAAGTTAGAAAGCTAAGTTCAAATTTTTCATCCAAAACTTATAACATTCTGACTTTTGTGCCATGAAGCAAAAAAAGATCTGGTTTGATTATGATACTGTCCTTAGTTTAATTTGAAGACACGTCCAATTTGTTGTCATTTTATTTCCTTCCTTCTTTCTATCATCTTAAAGCTTTTTATCACTGCCTGTCTTAGATATTCTCCAAGTAATAGATACACCATTATCCAAAGTTTATTCAAACTTATCTGAACCTTTTGGGGCTAGAAATTAGGTGGGAACTGCTTTCTTCATGAGATTTCTAGCGCTTTTTGGCTTTGAAAGGCTGGAAATGCAACAAGAATAGCTTTTCTTGCGGTATTTTGGTTTCTACTCCCAACCAAAATCAGGAAGTGCAGAGATGCACAAAAATTAAAATAAAGGGGAAAAAGTTAACTCAACTTTTTGAACCTCAAACAAGATTCAGGTTCAATTTCAGTTTAAGGCAAAGGTTCAACTAAGATCTTGTTTTATCCAAACCACTTGGCCCTTCGATTGAAATAACTGGTAGGCTCACATATGGAATTCTTTTCTAATGTAAGGATAAAGGGAATTGCTGGTATGTAGAATCATTATGTCAGTAGAACATCCTATGATATTATCACTGTGATGCTAGAGTTCCCCAGGACAGTGACTGCAGGGAAAGCAGAAGGCCTTACAATCCAACTTTTACTTCTCAGAACTCATTTTTTTTTAATATAATATTTTACAGACTATGACTCCAATAAGATGAGCTTTGTCCAGCCTGAGTTTGCACTTCCTTCTTTGGGAACATTAAGATAAGAGAAAGGTTACTCCTTCAAACTCTTATTTAGAACCAAAAGTTGGCTTCTGCATTGATCTGATTGGTTAATGAGTCAATCAGAGACACTGAAAATTCTTGCCTAGACAGTTAAGGGCGGGGCGGGGGGGTGGTGAATGAGAATTAAAAAAACAACTGACCAAACCATTAGGATAGTGAATGTTCAATTCCTTGAAATTGTATTTTGTTTTTTAAGACTCTAAAGTTTCAGAGGGCACCAAATTCTATCCCTGTACAGCCAAGAACAGTAGGGATTTATGAATGGTAGAAAAACCAAGTTATAAACTATAAACTGTGAGTGGATTATAAACTGTGAGTGGATAAAAACAGGATTCAAGCACTCAGGGATCATTGGTATCCTGAGAAGAATCTTCAGGTCAGATTTATTAGCTGTTCTATTACTGGAGAACAACTTGACTACAAGAACCTATTTGCCTGATAAGTGCCAAAGGAAATAAGTGGAGCTATTTTTCTCTTAGCCTGTGTCTACATGAAAAAGAAGCTGGCCAAACAACAAGCCAAGTCAGTCAATTCACTTAAGGGATGTCCATCAAACCAGTTGCCCAGCCCTGAAATGCTCACTTTTCAACTAGTTGCATTGGTGTCACCGAGACACCAGCAAAATCAAATGTCTACACAGAATGAAGTTTTAATAGGAAACAAACAATTTGAAATTTTAATCTAAATAGAGTTTCCATACCCCTGCAAAAGGACGCTAATAAGAATGGTTGCCTCAGTTATACAACAAACTTTCAGAGTTTCTCAGAACAAATGCCTACAGAGCTTATTTTGTTTTTACTTTTCTGATAGTTTGACCTTGGTTGTAGTCTCAAACATGTAAGTGGCAGGTGTCTAAAGTATGTTTGGGTATGACTATCTTTTATGGTTTTGAATAAAAGATCTCAATATACTTTATTTTGTACAACAGGATAAAAAACTGAAATGTTTTGTTCTTCAGGTGAAGATGCAGGGTTATTTGGTTAGATACAGAGGTTGCCTTATTAAATATCACCATTTTCAGGTACTTGCATATAAAAATTTTAGTGATGTTTTGAGGAAGTTCTTATGATTTAATACGTTGAGAATATTTCAATAATCTTTGAAGTGCTATAAAAATGTAAGGTAGATTCTTAGCATCTGTCTTCTCCTATTTGAATACATTATAATAATCTACCAAATAAAGTTTGAGAAAACCCCACAGCACTGCCAGATTGTAAAACAGAAAGTGGTATAATTTTCTAGGGGAAAAATTGTTGGTACTGGTACACAATAGGAATCATCCAGTTGTCTCAAATTATCACACAAAGATAAAGGCCTATGGTTTGTGCTGGGGTTGGAACATATGGTATCTTTGTACAATATCTAATGCAGAGGGAGTACCAGGTAAGCAGAGAAAGTTCCTGAGAAAGGTCCTCAAGGACATCTAAGTAGTGAACAAGTCCTCTTCATTTCTTGATGAGCCCACGTCCATTCTATGCCACTATGCCTTTGAACTCGCCTTAAACTTCTCTGAAACTGTGTAGAAATGGAAAATAGACCTTTTGTAGAACTGCTGTAAGTGCCAGGTTAAAAGATGCCAAACTTTTCAAGGAAAGTGGATTTCCCTTGTGTGTTCTGGCTTACAAAATCTGTCTCTTTCATTTGAGGAATAAAATTGTCACACCTTCTAAACAGTCAAATAAGCCAAATTCAACAAGCAAAGTTTTGTTTTTCTGTGAATGGTCTTGACCAGCCCCTTGAGAAGGGGAGTTGGGTGGGGAATATAAATGTATAAAGAAGGAGCAAAAAGATTGTCTCATATTAGTGCAGTGACCATTTCATCAGTCCACAGCCTGCCTCTATTATAAAAAAATCTTTTTTTTGATTCAAGATACAAAGTGCTGGCTGGAGTAACAGAATTTAGATGTCTCTTTATTCAGAATGGAAAGCAGATAAGAAACAACCAAGGGAATTTCCCCACCCATGTATATTTCAAAACAACCAGCGATGACCCCGTAGAAGTGAAAAACATTTGAGTCTCTTAAATAGTCAACTTCTTTGGGGGACCTGGAAACAACATTGCCAAGTTATGTTGGTGACTTTGTGATACTGGTATCTTCCTACTTGGAATAAAGCAAATTTAAAGTCTCTATCCACAAAAATCTTCAACACAGTACCAACTTCTTATGCTTCACATTGTAAATGCCCTAAATCATCTAGTCATCCATTTATATACATATATAGAAATACACATATATATGTCTTTTTGTACATGTATCAATATTTGTTATCATAATTGATCCCTAGCAGTCTCTAAATAATTGCCTACCTTTACCAGAAAGATGGCAAAATGTAAGAAGTTAATAAAAGACAGAAATATGATAATTATATAAAGCCAAATAAATCATCACAACTTGAAATAAAGAATATTTTAATATTTAGTTTATCTTCTGTTATGTGAAATCAGTATATCATAATTTTTTTAATGCTGGAATAGAAAGAATCAAATAATGGCCTTTTTTTTTTATTGATGTTAATAACCGTGTCCCACTGCCCCACAGCTATTCTGTGGTATTTAGAAGAATACAGAGAAGGAAATATTTTCTAAGAGGACTGTGGTGAAAGGCTATAATGGAGTTTAATATAGTTTTAGAAGCTCAATTCTACTTCTTTTGTCTGGTGTGTGTATGTGCATAAGATCATGTTACTGAGAAAGAAAAAAAAATACACTGCTCTTTTCATTACTGAGACAAAGAATGAATTACAGCTAAAACATGAGGTGAGGATGGAGGGAAGGAATGAGTACAATTGGTAGAGTCAGGAGAGATAACTTAAGACATTCCGGGATAAGGATATAGCAAATGGTTGATTTGCGGAGACAGCCCTTCTCTCCTTTGGGAAGAATTATTTCCAGAGAATTCAGTCAATCCATATCTGACTGTTGATTTTTCCCCTGAGGGCCTATGTGTTTTGTATGGGCCTCTCTTTCAAAACATATCATACTGTGTTACCTATATGGGGGCTGTCTGGCTCATCACAACTGTGAGCATCTCAAAAACCACATCAACTAAATATTTGTGTTCACCTCATTGTTCTTCACTGTGCATAAATCCATTAAGCCCAGAAACGTTTCTTAAGAGAGTTATGATTATTTAAAGGTAATGTGATTTTAAGTAAAGGTGTAGGTCAACAGAGCCACTTCTCAAGTGCTAAGACTGCATCTTACCTTCCTCTTTAATGAACAAGTGTGTGTCTCTACAGAATACACACTGAAAACATATTTGGTGAATAGAGCTTAGTCCTAATTTAATTGTCATAGAACAGCTGTTCTCAAAGTGTAATCTGGGTATTTCAGATTTTCATGATGATACTAAGACATGATTTGCATTTTCATCAGGTTGACATCTGAAAACAAAATGACAAGTTGCGAAGGCAATGATAAATAAAACTGCTTGTGCCCTTGCGTAAATTAAGTCAGTGACACAAAACTATACCAATAATTATATTTCACCTTCACACATTTGCAGAAAAAGAGGCTGGTTTCACTTAAGAATATTACTGATGAAGCACTAAACAGTTTTAATTTTATTAAACCTCAGCTCCTCAGACTTTGTAATATTTGATGAAATGGAAAGTGTATCCATAAAGGCATGTTTGCTGCATATAGAAATAGGAAAGTTGTCTCAAAAAAAAAAAGCTCTCCTGTGAATATTTTTAAAATTATGAACTGAACCAGAAGCTCTTTTTCATAGAACAAAATTTTTACCTGAAAGACCAATTTATAGACAAACTATGATCATTCAGATTTGGGCATTTGGTTGACAATCTCTCAAAAATGAAAAACAAATGAGCCTGTCACAATACGGAAAACAACAGATAGTTTTGTTGCCAACAAATATTTTTCCACCACTGGTAGCTTAACAGCATTCCTATAGTTGACTTTTCTGTTGAAATTGGTGAGGTTATTAAGCAATGTGGGTTTTTTTACATTACATAATAAAATGTGTCAATCTCTGGGAAATCTGCACAACTTGATAAACCAATCTTTTGCAAATGACTATAAATGGTATAAAATCATGAATGTGTAAAAAAGCACAAGACTGACCGATTGATTTTAATATGATAGAGTATGAAGAGTTCATTGATATGGTTTCAGATTTCACATTGCACTAACCTTTAAGAAACTACTGCTGGTCAAGTATTGGTATAGTATCAAAGAACGTCCATAATTATTTGAAAATCTTGTAAAATACTCCACACATTCCCAACTTCATGTAATTCAACTAAACAATGAATCACAACAGATTGAATGCAGAAGGAAATATAAGAATTCAGCTCCAGCTCTCTTCTATTAATCCAGAAATTAAAGAGATTTGACAAGCTATAAAACAATGCCAATCTCACTAATGTTTGCTTTAAAAAATTATTTTTATTAAAAATGCTATTTTTGCTTATATGTAATGTTTCTTATTGTTATTTTAATTAAAATAACTATTGTATTTTAAACTTTCTTCATTTTAGTTTTCAATATGCTAAATATTGATATAATCCACATAAAACAAAAGCACCATGGGGTCCTCACTAATTTTTAAGAGTATAAAAGGGTCCTGAAACCAAAAGGTTTGAGAACTGCTGCTGTAGAGAAATGAGGGGACAGTTTTGATCTCTAAGGAAATCATCAAGTTGAGAATTATTTGCCTAAAACTCATTGGTAATAATACAATAAACACCTTGAAAAGGTGAAAAGTTACAATAACAATGTAACTACATATCAAATTCTGATTAGCACATAATTTGGACTCAAGATCTTATAATAAATGTTTTGAAACATCTAATACACATGATACAAGAAACCTATCTTTAAATGTATTCCATAAAAGTTCAAGAATCCCTCCTTAATTCTTCACTCTCAGAAAATGGGTTTAGAGATTACTTCCCCCCTTTTTTGTCATTTTATACATTTTGCAGAGCTTTTAACTTTCAACCCTCATTTGCACATTAGAAAGGCTTAAGCCATTGACTTTTGGAGTACCAATCTCCCTATTATAAATACTGGGATTTCTTTGCTTTCTCATTACTTCCTTTCCTTTGTTCATTCCAAAACTATTTATTGAGCAACTAGTCTCAACTGAGCAACCTGCAAAAAGTTAGTAAAGGCAGAAACCACAGGATTTCAAGAACTGTATAATGGTTAGCAAAGAATACATACAAAGATGAGTAAGAGATGGTCTTTAAACTTGAAACTTTTCTGGGAAAAATATGAATATAAATTCATTTTACTGTTGTGTTCAAGTTTTCCAAAATGATCACCTCACACTTGAAAACTTCAATATGATGTGATGGAAATCCTCAGAGAGAGTGAAATCATCAAGGAACACAGGGTTGCATGCCCTTGACAGGCTGGCACAACTCCCCTTCTCTGTACTGTACTTGGTCACCTCCACTGGTCCTGCATGGGTCACACGCAGGAGGTAGTGAAGTGTCCGCTATGACTGTGAAGAGGAAATATATGGATCCTATTTCCATACCTCGAATTTGTACTTATTTTAAGTCAATACGTAGTATTAGTGATTTTAATTAAAACAAGGGACAGACTTGGTTGTTGGCAATACTCATACATACCTAGGGAGGCTGTCTGAAAGCCAAAAAGTCATAGTGCATCTCAGTCACACTCTGTTTCATGTGGCACCAATAACAAACACTGATGGAAAGCATTTCCAAAGACCCCAGATTCTCTTAAGAACTCCAAGTCTAATTACCAAGCAAGTTAGAAGTCCTATAATATTTATAGAAATTCATGTATGACATTGAAATTTCCAAGTAATTATAGAATAATTACACAGGGCCTTTTGGTTGTTTTGTTTTATGTGGACCATTTTTAAAGTCTTTTTTGAATTTGTTACGATACTGCTTCTGTTCTGTTTTGGTTTTTTTGGCTGCGAGGCACGTGGGATCTTAGATCCCCCACCAGGGATCGAACCTGCACCGCCTGCGTTGGAAGGTGAAGTCTCAACCACTGGACTGCCAGGGAAGTCCCAGGCCTTATGTTTTAGTACCTGGAAAATGAACGTACTAACTACTATATATAGGTGAGGGATGGGATGCGCGTGGAATGGAGAAGTATTCCCTTGGCATTTCTCCTTTTGTTTTTTCCAAAAGAAAATTCATGGCCAGGGAGTCATCTTTCTCTATTACAGCAGGTTCCTGTGCATAATCTACATGATGCTCCTTCCTCAGATACTTCACCTTGAGTTTTCAATCCCATCAAACTCCCAGGAGAGCTTTCTGCCTAACTTCGACACCCCTGTCTGCTACTATTACCACCAAGGAATGTTATTATTCACCATAACCCAGAAGCAGCAGTTGTATGCCAGAGCACACACATGGGGAAGGGGAAGAGTCTGCCAGCTCTGAGCAACAGGCCACTCTGACTCCCAGGAATTACTCAAAACATGAGTCAATCATCAACAGAGGGAGAGAAGTTGATGGGATTCTTCTTGGATTTTTGGCTGAAATATGATTAAGTCAGAATCTTATAGTCCTTTCTCTGAAGATAGCTTAATTAAAGGCATTTTAGGAAAAGTAACTTGGAGTGGAAATGGAAGCTTGGTTCTGCCATTGGACACAGGTGAGATATTCCTCTTTTTCAGGGAATGTGGCATAAGGATGGTAGACCCTTAGGATAGGGATTTAGACTAAGACGGAGTCAAATCCCAGCTACGTGAGCTTGGAAAATGTATTTAACCCCTCTGAATTTCAGTGTTCTAATCTATAAAATGAGAATTAAAATATCTCCTTCAGAGTTGCTGTGAGGATTGAACGAGTGAATGGGCATTAATCCCTCTTGATAAGGTTAGTTCCTTTCCCTTTCTTTTAGGGTGTTAGTTCTCTGCCAAAACACTCCATAAACACATCTCCCTTCTGCCACATCTGACAGATTGCCCTGCCATCATAAGAATACAATAAGATTTTAATGATTTAAACAGTTCATGCCACAGGTGTTTCTGTGTTTTTAATGGAAGGAATCATCTCACTCCAGTTCAATTAAATTCGACAAATAGTTATTGAAGACCTACCAGGGATAAGGTACAGAGCTTGAGCTCAATGAGAAAAACACAGTGCTTGTTCTTTAGAAACATACAAGAGGGTAGAGATGCCCAGCATATATACCAACCATGGTGACATGTAATGGGACAAGGAAGTGCCTCCAGAGATGTGTACAAGGTTTTGGAGGTGTTCACAGCAAAGCAGATGCCCTAGGTGTATCTTCACGCAACTCTTGAACCATGAGTGTCTTAGGAGAGTTTCCATCTGCCATGAACACATAGAGAGTGAGGACACTCAGAGATTTCACGAAATACTTCAAAGTTGGCAAATGCAATAGAATCCCCCCCATTTCCCAACTCATTGTTAGCACTCAGCAAATGTGTGGCAAGCCTGTATTAGAATGTTAATACACATTAATGCAACGCTGTAGACCTTTATCCTTTCCTGAAGTCAAATAGTTTGTCTTGCCCTGAATTTAGAAAAAAAATGGTAAATCTATATTGCTCCATAAACAGTACAGCACAAAGTCTGTTGCAATTCTGTGCAATTTTCTGTAATCATGTATACTTAAGTGAAATTTACATTATCCTTATGAGCTGCACTATGGAAATGATTCTTTTAGCCTACAGCTATTAGAACCACCCTGGTGCCAGGACCAAGTTGTCAGCACCAGGGGAAGCAATTTCATCGGGTTTCTTTTTACATGGACACACGGCTCCTATTAGCGCTTATACCTCCTATTTTGTTTTTTTTCCCCAGACTCATGCAGTTTGCCTCTTTGGGTAGAAACGAAAACAATTTCAAGAATGAAAAGTTTCAGCTTGTAGCTAAAAATATTCCCAATCATCAGCAGGGGAGGCAATTCCTCAGCCACTTGCAACAAAGATGACCTCTTTGCCAGGCTTGGTCTACAGCAGGAGGTGTCTACTCATGAGCTCCTTTTACATGGGCTCAAAAATAAACAGCCAGTTCCCCTGGCTGGTCTCCCTCCTTGAATGGAGGCAGGGAACATTCTGTACAAGGAAATCTTTTCCCTTTAAGCTAGGGGCAATCCTAACCAAGTCAATTTAAGCATCTGAGGTATGTTAGACATTAATAGCTTTTAATTGCAGGTGCCCAAGTTTAATTGCAGGTGGATCAGTTTAGTGTCTTTCAACCCTAAGGACTCAGCACATTGAGGGCATTCATATTACAAAGGTGAAGCAGAGCACCATGTTATTTTCTAAAAAATAAAATCAAAGATATTTTTTTCCACACAAACCTCTACCTTGAATATACATCTCTCCCAAGGTCACAGGAATACATTACCACATGATAAAGCACCAAGTAAGCAAAAATTAGGAAAATGATTGCCAAGTCCAGGAAAAGTCAGACTTAAAATTCTCTCCTATCTTTAAGGCTGATGGTGAAACTTACACAGCTGAACCAGCACTCTGAAAAATTGAAACCACATGGTATCTTTACCCCAGATACCATTAGTCTATGAGAAGGAGACATGCCAACTTTGCTTCTACAAATAGAGAAATTGAGGCAAAACACCATAAGGAACTGATAGAAAAGTTAGAATTACCACCAAGGGATCTCTCTTCTTAATCTCCTCACATTAGTAGTTTAATCAACTAATCAGAGTTATAGAGGGCACAAAATTTTAAGATGTGTATTTAGGTGTGCAAAACTTTATTTTTTTTACAAAGCAGTAGGATATCGACTTTGAATCCCCATTGTACCTGGTGTTAGGAAATACAATCTTGAGCGATTCCAGGAAAATCCAGTAATATAAGATTTATTGTTATAAATCCAAAATCCCCCCTACGATTTCATCTCCCTGTGATGGCACCCAAGTTCCATGGGATATTCCAGATTGTGTTGATGGAGTGTGGGTGGGACAGCAGAGGCCTGTGTCACCTGCTGAGATGAGCATCATTGAATCTAGTTCCTCACTATTGCTCTTCCTCCATTTTTGCATCCACTGAGCTGTCTGAATTCCCATCTGCGGAGGGTATTCCCTTGTCCTCACCTCGAGACCCTCCAGGTCTTCCAATTCTCAGTACCACATCTGACTATTTATTATGGTAAAATATTTGGCTATGCCACATCTTTGGGGGCATCTCAGGGACTCTGAGAGGATTCCTGACGTCTATCTCCTTTAGACACACTTCTTTCCCTCCCATGCCACACTGGGGCAGAGAACTTGGGAGCTTGCCCACCGTCCACTCCCAGAGATGACTATGGGAAGAAGGCGGGGCATAACAGGTTGAAAGTCTGGCTGAGATCTGCATAAGAAGCTTATTATCTTTCTTCCTTTCCAACTCTTCTTCCCTTTAACAAAGCTGAAGGACCTTGATCTAATCTGAGGAGTCGGGGGTAGGGGTAGGGGGAGAGATGAGAGCTACTTCTTCTCAAACACATATTCTCAGATATTTTAATTAATATTTCATAGCATTGCCCTACCACAGTAAAGTAGGTTTAAGGTGATTAAATAAAAATCAAATACTTTTCTCCCTTTCCTCAAAGATCTAATGTCATAAAACTCTACAGAAAAGTAAGGAGAAAAGAGAAGGACACTGACTGAAAATGATGAATTTAAGAACTTAGAGACTATAACTTTTATTTGAAAGACTTCCTCTGTACTATCCTAGATTTTTCTTTTCTTTTTTTTTCTTCTTTCCTTCTTTTCTTTTTGAAAAAATGGTATTACAAGTAGGCATTATATTTGTACAGTAACTGGTCTAAATGCCTTTCTACAATCTCACAATGCTTGACTTATCTGAGCTTTTTCAAAATTGCTCATCACAAGCTGTCCCCTCTCTCCCCTCTGTTCTGATTATTATTCTCATTTGCTTTTCCTGTGTCTCATTTTCACTTTATCCCAGCACTTCACAATCTTTTTACTTTACAAAAGATGATAGTGTTTATTAGGCACTCAGGGATAAATGGATGATTTCTGGTCTTGGTCAGGCACCCTGAGTGTGAGGGAACTGATGTCTTAGGCATATCTCTAATCCACTTTTGGAATATGTGAACCTCAGAAAACTAATTAGGAAGAGCTGATCTAGTCAATTTCCCACTAGCCATCAAAATCTTGCTCCTCTCCAATGTAGATGTCCTCAATGAAATACTTATCAACTATCATAGCCTATTATGATCTCTTAAGGATCTTCTCTGCCACTCCATTTAACTGTTTGTCCTAAACCTCTTAATATGATTATCTATTTATTTCAAGTGTGCTAAAGTTAACCATATTTTAAGACACTTGAGGATAAAGGTCATGTTTTCTAGAACTAGGACCACTTCCAAAGCACTCTAATTCAAAGTTAGAAACATTGCAGATGCTCAAAAATTATGAAGGAAAATAATAATGCATAATGAAAAGAACATGGGCAAAGTGATATAGATCAGAATTCAAACCCTTTTTCCATCATTTGTTGACTGGATAAATTTAAGAAAGTCAAATTGTGAATATTTTGGGAGTCAAATAAAATGATAGCATCTAGTAAGCCTTCAAAACCAATCAAGTGAATAAATGAAGAGATTTCAGTTAAAGGATGTGAAAGATAACAAAAAATGTGTCAGATGAGGAAGGAAGGAGGGATATGACAGAGATGGAATAGCCAATATCTGCAGAGGCCAGAGGCTGGTGAGAACATGGTATATTGTAGAAATGGCAGTATAACTTGAAGTTACAAAAGTGACAGAGGGGACTTCCACTTGTAATGAATATGAGCCCAAAGAAATCATATTTATCCTTCTTCTTGAAAAAAAAAGAAACACGCAAACTGGGCTAAATATATGAAACAATATTTTCAAAACATTGTCTGGATATTGGGTAATGAAGGACAATAATCCCTGAAAAATGGGAGACAAATGAAGTGAATACTATTTTTGCCCAGGGTTAGTGCCTTTAGTGAGTTTATATGCCTCAGATCAAGGAAAGAGAGCAGTAGCAGAGTCCAGCCTACTCCTGAGTTGAGGACACAGAGCTGAGTGTCTGAGGAAATCAAGATGGCTATAGTCAGCCGGACAGAGTACCGGAGAGGCCTCAAACCTTCACAGTTTACAACTACAATGTCTGAGATGAAAAATACACTGGATAGGATTAATGGCAGATTAAACATTGCCAAAGCAAAGATTACTTAACTTGAAGACCTAGCTTTAGAAACTATACTAAAAGAAACACATAGAGAAAAAAGAATGTAAAAAATAAACAAAGTATCAGTGAGCTGTGAGATAACTTCAGCTAACCCAATATACATGTAACTGGCGTCCCCATGGAAAGGGGGAGGGAGGGTAGAAAAAATATTTGAAAAAAATAATGGCTGAAAATTTTCTAAATGTGATGGAAAATATAATCTCAGAGATCCAAGTAGCTCAATAAATATCAAGAACAAGAAACATAAAGAAAACTACAGCAAGGCATATTGTGATCAAATTTCTGAAAACCAATGATAGAAAATCTTCACAATAGCCAGAGGGAAAGATACATTGTGTACTGAAAAAAACAAAAATAAAGATAAGGAATACAGAAGATTTCTCGGCAGAAACAACGTACCCAAGAAGACAATGAGAAACATCTTTAAAATACTGATAGGAAAAAACAAAACCAAATACCTCTTGATGGAGAATTCTATAATCAGTGACTATCTTTCAGAAATAAAGATGCAGTACTTTTATAGACAACAAAAGCTGAGAGAATTCATTACAAGGAAACCTGTGGTATAAGAAATGTTAAAGGAAATTCTTCAGCTAAAAGGAGTATGACAGTGGACTTGGGCCCACACAAAGACATGAAGATTCCTAAATGTGGTTAAAATGAACATAAATATTTTAAAAACACATTTTTCTTATTTTTGTAATTTTAATGGATAATTAACTAGGAGAAAGGATCAATCTTTAGGCCAATGAAACAGAAGAGAGCCCAGACATATCATCTGAAAACTGGTGACCCAGGAAAGCTGGTAATGTTGTTCAGTCTGAGTCTGAAGGTATGAAAACCAGAGAGTGGATAGTCCCAGTAGAGGGCAGGAGAAGACTGGTGTCCCAGAATAACCAGTTAGGCAGGGAAAAAGAATTCAACCTTCCTTGTCTTTTTGTTCTACCCAGGCCCTCAAAGGATTTGATGATACCCACCTACCTTGGGGAGGGCCATCTACTTTATTCTGTCCACTGATTCAAATGTTAATCTTTTCCAGAAACATCCTCACAGACACACCCAGAAATAAATCTTTAATCAGATATGTGGATGTCTCTTGGCCTTGTCAAATTGACACACAAAATTGGCCATCACAACAATTTTTTCAACATATGGTGCTGAATAACTAAATGTCTATATGCAAAAATATCCATCTCAACCTAAAGCATATACCTTACAGAAAAATTAACTTGGAATGAATCATAGACCTAAATGTACAACTATAGAATTTGGGAAAGAAAACATATGGGAATATCTTTGTATCTTTTAGTTAGGCAAAAGTTCTTAGATGCAATATCAAAAGCATAATTTTTAAAGGAATAAAATGATAAATTAGACTTCATCAACATTAAGGAATATTGTCCTTTGAAAGACACTGTGAAGATATTGAAAAGATGAGTCACAGACTGGAAGAATATGTGTGCAAAATGCACATCTGATAAAGGATTTGTATTCAGGATATATTTTTAAAAAAACCTTTCAAAATCAACAATAAGAAAATGAACAATTCAATAAGAATATGGGCAAAAAATTTTAACAGATACTTCACCATAAAATATATGATGGTGAAAAGCACATGAAAAAATATTCATTAGCGTTAGTTGTTAAGAAAATGCATTGCTAATTATTAAAGAAGGGCAAATCAAAACTAAAATAAGGTATCACCTCACTCATATCAGGATGACCATCATCAAAAGTCTACAAAAAATGAATGCTGGAGAGGGTGTGGAGAAAAAGGAACCCTCCTACACCGTTGGTGGGAATGTAAATTGGTGCAGCCACTATGGAGAACAGTATGGAGGATCCTTAAAAAACTAAAAATAGAGTTACTATATGATCCTGCAATCCCACTCCTGGGCATATATCTGGAGAAAACTCTAATTCAAAAAGATACATGCACCCCAACGTTCATTGCAAGCACTATTTAAAACAGCCAAGACATGGAAGTAACCTAAATGTTTATCAACAGAGGAATGGATAAAGAAGATGTGGCACATATATACAATGGAATATTACTCGGCCATAAAAAAGAATGAAATATGCCATTTGTAGCAACATGGGTGAACCTAGAGATTATCAGACTAAGTGAAGTAAGTCAGATAGAGAAAGACAAATATCATATGATAGCACTTATATGTGGAATCTTAACAAGAAGAAAAAGATACAAATGAACTTACAAAACAGAAATAGACATACAGACTTAGAAAACAAACTTATGGTTACCAGAAGGGACAGGGGAGGAGGGATAAATTAGGAGTTTGGGATTAACATATACACACTCCTATATATAAAATAAATAACCAGTAAGGACCTACTGTATAGCACAGGGAACTATACTCTATATTTTGTAATAACCTATAAGGGATGAGAATCTGAAAAAGTACATATATATATATATATATATATATGTATGTAAAACTGAATCACTTGTGCTATACACCTGAAACTAACACAACATTGTAAATCAACTATAGTTCATAAAAATAAATAAATAAATAAAATGCAATTGGGAAGAAAAGTTAAGGATATCATTTTTGTAAAATGTAATAACTAGATATCTATTCCAGAAGCTATAAAATGCTTGAGGAAGTAAAATAAAAAGGTTGCATAAAATTATGTATTGTACTTTTAGAATTTTAATGAGAATGCATTCTTATAAATCTCAAATCCTCAAATGAACAGTATTAAACTGAATGAAATGGAAAAAAAAAAGAAAATGCAAATTAAAGCCACAAGATATTACTACTCACCCAATACAATGGCTAAAAGAAAAAAGAAATACTAATAATATGAAGTGCTGGTGGGGAGATAAAGTGACTGAAATTCTTAGACATTGCCATTGAGAATATAAAATGGTACAGCCACTTTGGGGTATATATTGGAAACTGCCTGTAAAATTAAACAGATACTTACCATAAACCCAAAAACCCCACTCCTAGGTGAAATGAAAATTTAAGTCTATCATAATACCTGTATATAAATATTTGTAGCAGCTTTAATCATACTAACCCAAAACTGGAAGCAACCCTAATGTTTCCCAGCCCTCATGTGAATAAACTGTGGTATAGTCATACCATAGAATAACACTTAGCAATAAAAAAGAATGAACATCCAACACATGTCACACATGTGGATGAATCTCAAACGTACTATGCTAAGTGAAAGAAGCTGGATGCAAAATGCTATAGAGTCCACCTATATGACATTATGGAAAAGGGAAAACCTAAGGGAGATAAATCAGACTGGTGTTGCCAAGGGCCGGAGGTAGAGGGAGAGATTTACTACAAAAAGACATGGGGAAATTTGGGACAGGTAGGGCAATGGAACTGTTCTGTATCTTGATTGTGGTGGTTGCATGACTGCATTTGTCAAAACTCTGAAAACTGTGCACTAAAAATTGTGTACAGCAAATTAGTAGCAACATACTATGAGTTTGTAGCATAACTATAGCACAAAAGATGGGAAAGAGGAATTGGAAACATACTGTTATAAGGTTCTTACACTAAGAAACAGTATAATATTTGGTTTTTAAAGATATATATTGTAAGACTTCGGAAAATTAGTAAGAAAAATTTAAGATATATGAATAAGTCCACTATGAGGATAAATGAAATAATATAAAATAATCAACTAATCCAAGAGAAGGCAGATAATTTGGAGCAAGGAGCAGATGAAACATAGAAAACAATAAGCAAGACAGTGAATTTAAATCCAACTGTATCAACAAAGGCATTACATATAGATTATCTGAACACACCAATTTTTTAAAAATCAATATCCTTCTAAATCAGAGGGTCAGTTATAGCGCTTGTAGATTCAGATTATGTTAGCAAAGTAGCAAGAGCTTTTTAAAAAGCAGGTCTAAGTTAAGAGAGAATTATACAGGAAAGAACTTTGACATACACCTTTATACAAGATGCTGCTTTGAAATAAGTCCAATCAGGTAAAACCCTTGTGAAGGCAAAACTCTGGAGGAAATAGCCACTTGCCAATCAATGCTTTGCTCTTTCACAAGTGTCCCATTGTGTTTTGTCCAGCTTAACCACTGACAGACCTTACAATCTTGGCAATTCACTCAGCTTTATTTTACTTAAATTTTTGAAATGGATAAAATAATGTTTAATTCTTATCTTACTCACTGGGAATAAATAAAAAGAAAGAATGTAGGCTCCCTAAAAATTTGTGAAGTCCTCAGTTCAGGAACATTTAATTACTATTACTTTTCAAAACCAATGAATTTCACTTAATTTTTCTCACTTATTCCAAGGGCTAATATTAACTTGTCTCTTTTATTACCTATTTTCTTTCTCAAATTGATTTTGTTAGAAAATTATGATCTGGAAAACTATATCATTACATTTGACCTTGGCAACTTCTGTGATGGAAAAGAAATCCAAATGTCATCTAGCACTCATTTTGTAAAGCAACTGATCTTCAAAAAATGGATTGACTTTAAAAGGAATATTTTAAATGATTTGTAATCAAGTACCTCTTGAGTGACAGAAACATTAATAATTTATCTCCATTTCTCTGAAATCTTTAATTACCCCTTCTTGTCTAGTATCAGGAAGGACCACACAGCAACAAGAGATATATAGCAGACACTGTTGATTTCCAATCAACAGCCATTTCTTTCTTGCTTACCAATGGGACTCTGGATTTTGTTTGGGGACTGAAATGTGCAGTCTTAGTCAGTGGATAATGATTATTTTAAGCATCATTTCTCAGAAGGAAAGCTTCTGTCAGTAGAGGGATGGGAGATTATTAGTTGTACAGGACTATGCTGTCAATGGTTAATAATTTGGGCTCCCCTTTACATTGCACACTAAAGGCCAGTAGTACTCCCTGGTCATTGCAATAATCAGAAATGTTCTCCACCATTTCCAAATGCTCTCCTACAGAGTACTACTCTCTGTTGAGAAACCATTGGCCAAGTTGTATTAGTCTGCTTGGGCTGCTGTAACAAAATCTCACAGTCTGGGTGGTATAAACAACAGAAATTTATGTTCCCAAAGTTCTGGAGGCTGGAAGTCCAAGGTCAAAGTGTCAGCAGGTTTGGTTTCTTCTTCTCCTTGACTTGCAGATGGCCATCTTCTCTCTGTGTCCATACATGGTCTTTCTTCTGGGTGCTCCTCTGGTGTCTCTCTGTGTGTCCAAATTTTCTCTTCTTATAGGGATACCAGTCAGATTGGATTAAGGCCCACCCTAATGGCCTCATTTTAACTTAATTACTTTAAATACCATATCTCCAAATACGTCACATTCTGAGGTACTTGAGGTTTAGGGTTTCAACATACAAATTTGAGGGGACACAATTCAGCCTATAATGTAAGAATCCTGCTCCCTTTTGTTAGACACTAGACTTTCCAACATCCTTTGAGTCTAAGGAGGATTGTATAACCCAGGTCTGCCCAAGGAGGGGTCATAGAAAGTCCACTTGGTATGGGAGCGCTTATGGGAAAGCTTTTGCTTTTCTTGATAAAAGGAACCTATAAGGCCAGTCTTGCTCCTAGCCCCTTCTTTCAGCTTTGAACACAGATATGATGCCTGTGACCATGAGAAAAAGATCAGAGAATAGCAGAGATGGTATCTTCAAGCCCTGACATTGTTGATATTGAAATAATCCACCCCTGGGTATCTTGTCATTTGAGAAAAGTAAACTGTTTAAGCTCCTGTCAGTCATGTTTGCTATCATTTGCTGCTGAAATCACTTTTTACACATACAATATGGAAATATCTGTGAATTTCAGATATCTGTGAAATTCAGAATGGTCTTCTATTCCTAACACTACTATTTTCCACAGCAAAGTTTAGTGGTTCTCAACCAGGAACAATTTTGTCCTCCAGGGGATATTTGGTAAAGTCTGGATACATTTTTGGTTGTCACAAATAGGGGGCAGGAAGAGAAAAAAGGATATTAGCATCTAGTGGGTAGAGGCCAGGAACGTTGCAAAGCGTCTGACCTTAAATGTCAATAGTGTTGAGGTTGAGAAACACTGTTCATATTATTTCCTTATTATCTTTTTAATATCTGTAGGTCCTTAGGGTCTTTCATTCTTGATATTTGTAATTGGTATCTTCTTTCTCTCTCTCTCTCTTTTTTTTTTCTTCAGTCTCGCTACAAGTTTATCAATTTTATTTAACTTTTTCAAATAACCGGCTGTTGGTTTCAAAGAGTTTATTGTTTTAGCTGCTTTCAATTTTATTGATTTCTGATCTTATCTTCATTATTTCATCCTTTATGTCGATTTTGGGTTTAATTTGCTCGTCTTTTTCTAGTTCAATACATTGGAGCCTTAGATGACTGATTTGAGACTTTTCTTCTTTTCTAATGTAAGCATTTAATGTATATATTTCCCCCTAAGCACTGCATTAGCTGCATCAATAAAATTCAGCTGGGAATTTTCCATATATCTCTCTAATACTGATTTGTAGTTTACGTCTATTGTGGTCTGTATGAGTCCAATCATCTTAAATTTATTAAGATTTGTTTTCTTGTCTCAAATATGGTCCATATGTATTTGTAAACAATGTTTTCTTCTGTGGCTTTTGTGTCAATTTTATTGTTTGATATTATTTTTCTAGTCTTCTCTAACATTGTGATTTTCTGGCTGCTTGTTCTATCAATTACTGAGAGAAGAGTGTTAAAATCTCCAACTATTATTGTGGATTTGTCTATTTCTCTTTTCAGTTCTATCAGTTTTTGCTTCACGTATTTTGAAATTATTATCAGTATATGTATTTAAGATTTGTGTGTGTTTATGACAAATCTCTCCTCTATGATTGTGAAATGTCCCTGTTCATCTCTCATAATACACCTTCTTCTGAAATCTTCTTTGCATTCATTAATATAATCATTCAAGACCTTTTTGGTTTTGTTTTTGCCTGAGATATCTTTCCTTTTCCTTCATGTTTAATCTCTGTGTTTTTCTATTCAAAGTGTGTTTCTTGGTGACAGCGCACAGGCTCCAGATGCGCAGGCTCAGCGGCCATGGCTCACGGGCCCAGGCCCTCCATGGCATGTGGGATCATCCCGGACCGGGGCATGAACCCATGTCCCCTGCATCAGCAGGTGGACTCTCAACCACTGTGCCACCAGGGAAGCCCAATAATTTATATCTTATTTAATTATTAATAATGTTGGGTTTAAATTCACAGTCTAGTTTGTTTTCTCTTTGCCTTATCTGCTCTTTGTTTCCTTTTACCTAATTCCTCGCTTCCTTCTGGATTTAATTTTTTTTAGGATTTCATTTTATCTTCTCTATTGGTTTATTAGCTATATCCTTTTAGTTATTTCGTTGTTCTTTGTGGTTGCAATCAGATTGAAAATATACATCTTTAATTTATCAGAGTCTAAATTTAAATAATATTTTCAATACGACCCCTTCATGCAGAGTTTAAGAATCTCCCAATACTGTACTTTTATTTCCACCTCCTGGCCTTTGTACTATTGCTGGCATACCTTTTATTTCTACATGCACTGTTAATTCTACAATATATTGGTATTACATTTGCTTTAAACATTCAAATATTATTTTAATAAAAAATTAAAAATGAGAACAAAATGTTATGTTTACCCATATATTTACAATTTTTGACACAATTCATTCTTATGCTTAGATCCAAGTGTCTATGTAGTATCATATTACTTCCTGAAGAATGTCCTTTAACATTCTTTATAGTAGTGAAGTCTCTCAACACTTATTTGTTGAAAGTTGCATTTGGGTCTTTTAATTAAACTCCTTCTTGAGGTGTTTGTAGATTCACATACCATTGTGAGAAACAATACAAAGAGATCCTGTGTACACTTCACCTAGTCTTCCCAGTGGTAACAATTTGTATAACTATAATACAATATCACAATGGGGAAACTGACATCAATACAATCCACCAATATTATTCAAATTTCACCACTTTTACATAGGTAGAGGTGTGTGTTTGTGTATTTAGTTCCATGCAGTTGTATCATATGTGTAGATTCATGTAACCACCATCATAGGCAAGTTCTATCCCAGTGACACCTCTGCTACCCTTTTATAGCCACACTGACTTTCTTTCTTACCCCTTCCCTAATCCTTGGCAACCACTGATCTGTTCGTCAAGCCTATAATTTTGTCATTTCAAAAAGTGTATCCATATAGATGGAATTATAAAAAATGCAGCTTCTGAGATTTGTGTGGTTTATTTTGGCCGCACGGGTTGTAGGATCTTATTTCCCCAACCAAGGATCGAACCCAGGCCCTCAGCAGTGAAAGTGAGAGTCCCAACCACTGGACCACCAGGGAATTCCTGGTTGTTTTTTTTTTCCCAATCAGCATAATCCCTGGAGATCCATCCAAGTAGCTGTGTGTATCAATAGTTTGTTCCTTTTCATTGCTGAATAATATCCTATGGTGTGGACCTAGCATAGTTTGCTTAACCATGCATTAACTGGAGGACATTTTGGTTGTTTCCAGTGTCCAGCTATTACGAATAAAGCTGCTTTGAACATTCACATCACATTGATATGTAAACATAATTTCTCATTTCTCTGAGCTAAATGCCTGGAACTGCCATTGCTGAAGCATGTAAGTGCCTGTTTAGCTTTAAGAGAAGTTACCAAAGTATTTTCCAGGGTGTTTGTACCATTTTTTATGTAGCCACCAGCAATGTATTAGTCATCCAGTTTCTCCACATCCTTGTCAGCATTTGGTACTATCAGTACTTTTTAAAATTTTAGCCATTCTGATAGATATGTAGTGATATTTTATTGTGGATTTAGTTTGCATTTTACCAATGGCTAATGATGTTGAACATCCACCACCTGTATATCCTCTTCAGTGAAATACATTTTCATGTCCTTTGCCCATTTTCTAATTGGGTTGTTTGGTTTCCTTACTGTGAAGTTTTGAGAGGTCTTTATGTGTTATAGATACAAGTCCTTTGTCAGTTATGTGGTCTGAAAATATTTTCTCCTAGTTTGTAGCTGTTTTTTCATCCTCTTAAGAGCAAAAGTTTTAAATTTTGATAAGATCCAACTTATCAATTTTCCCTTTTCTGAAACATGCCTTTGGTATCAAGTTTAAGAACCCTTCACTTAGCCCTAAATCATGTGGGTCTGTTTGTATATATACCAGCTCTCTTCTCATCATGATCGTGTTTTCCTCTACCTTCTTGAACATATGAGATATATTTACAATGGTTGTGTAAATGTTCTTATCTACAAATTCTATCATACACATATCATCTCTGAGTCTGTTTCTATTGATTGGTTTTTCTCCTTGTTATTGGTCATATGTTCTTATTTCTCTTCACACCTGCTAATGCTTGATATATACCAGACTTGACATTTGCTTTGGTTGCCGGACATTGTTTTATATCTTTAAAAAGTGTTGTGTGGTTTTCTTTCCCCCTGGCATGAAGTTAAGTTGTTGGTGTTAGACTCTTTCCAGCTTTTTGTTAGAATTATCCAAACCAGTCTTTAGTCTAGGACTCATTTTATCCCACAAGGCAGTATACTTCTGAGAATTCTACTTGATGTTTCCTATATTTTGAGATCTTTCCACTCTGGGTGGTGAGAGCAATGTATTTCCAGACCTCTGTGAACTTTGGGAATTGTTCTGCCTACTTTTTTCCAGTGGTACTTTTCCTGCCATCAAGCACTTGCATACAAGTTCAGATTAGTATCCAGCAAAAGACTAGAAAAGCCCCACTAGCACATTTCAAGAACTCTCTTTCTCGGTGCAAGTCTCTCCTTTCCAGTATTCTGTCCCCACAGATTTTAGCTGCTTTGGTCTCCACAGATTCTACTATCTCCTTAGCTGAACAGGATCTGTTTAAGTTCCCCATCTGTGATGGTTGATTTTTATATGTAAGCTTGGAGGGTGTTTGGGAATAAGATTAACATTTAATCAGTGAACTCTGAATAAAATAGATTCCTTCCATAATGTGGGTGGGTCTCATCTAATCAGCTGAATGCCTGAATAAAACAAAAAGTCTGGCCTCGCAAGAAAGAGGGAAATCTCCAGCAGGCTGCCTTCGGATTTCATCTGTACTGTCACCTCTCTTGAGTCACCAGCTCACCAGCCTTTGTAATGAAACTGGAACATTGCCCTCCTGGGTCTCTAGCTCACCAGCCACAACACTGCAGATTTTGGACTTGCCAGCCTCCTCTAATTGCATGAGCCAATTCCTTGTAATAAATCTCTTACTATATACATACACATCTTGTTGGTTTTGTTTCTCTAGGGAACTCTTACTAATATAACATCATTACCCTTCAGCCTATAAGTTGATTCAATTTTAGGGCTCACCTTATCTGTTTCTCTTTTCTTACGGCTCACAGTTGCCACCAATTGTCCAGTATCTGAAAGTCTTTCTTTCATATATATTGACCAGTTTTTTTTTTGTTTGTTTGCTAAAGGTAGGTCTGTTAATTCAATCTCTGTTACTTTATTCTGACTGAAGTGGAAGTTCTTCCTGTATTTTTTAAACCCCGTGTATCACTTATAGAATCTCAGGGTGATCCTAGTTGGAGCTTGAGAAATTAATCCAGTCCCTTTATATTACAAATGGGAAAAACTGAAGCCATTCCTTCTTTTTTTATTTTAGGTCAAAAAACATTTACTGGACACCTTTTAAGGACTTGTTATATCCATATCATATACTAAAAATTAATAGATTGGTCTCTCAGTGAGGAAGCTAGCAAATTGACAGACAATTCTGAAATATCGTTGATAAATCCAGAGAAGATACAGGTTTATGGATTCTTCTCTACCAATTGTTGGTAGAGAAGTCAGTAGAAGACGTCTTTTACTTTCCTGAGTTCTGACAAAATTAAGAGAAAGAAGCAGGAATGAGAGACTGAAATAACTGCATTTTAATCATAAGAACTCACTAGAGAATGGGTATCAGCATTAAGCCTAATGGGCTGTGACACTTCCTTCCTGAATATGCAGACTTATCCACCAGTCACTGGCAATGTCGGGCACCAGCAGACTTCCCCACCCAGGAGCAAACCTGCTCCACTTGCTGAGCACATTTTGAAAGGAAAGCAGACTCAAAGGCACCCTCTCAGCAGGTAACAAGACCCCAAACCAAATGCAAAAGAGATTGAGCCGGGTATTTCCAGTGCCTTCTACCAAACTCAGAAAATGTGGGAATGAGTGAGTGGGGAGGCAGAGAGAGGTCGAGTTACTCCAGGGTAGGTTTCTTCTACAGAGAAGTGTGAGGAGTGGGAGATACTTTCCTCCCAAACTCCAATCATTTTACTGTCTAACAAGTCCCTTCTCCTGTTGCCTTTTGCATGTTTAATGGAGTCCTCTTAACTCCAAACCTCCTCTCAGTGTGGTTTAAGCCACAAGATTCCTGCTACTGTTCTACTGTTCCATATGGGAGATCACATGTAAGAATGAAAAACAGCATCCTTGCATAACTAATTAAGAAAAATTGCAGAAAAACAAACATAACCATGTTAATATAGAAAATGTGACTTTTTAAACTAATACTTTCACAAAACTCATAATAGTGCCTGGCATATATTAAGTGCTCAATAAATATCCATTCGATAATTGTTCAAATAATTAGCATAAACTCATAGGACAACAGTCTAAAACTAGTTAGATTGGCACTTCCCCCAAAATTTTTAAGCAAAATAATTCAAGCAATAGGCATTCAAAAATACAGATTTATCTTATAGGGTTAAGACTACATGAAGAGCATATATTTTAGACTCCAGGCTTGGATTCTGACTCTTCTTGGACAAGTAGTTATAACCCTTCTGGGCCCACGTCCTCTCATCTCTAAATTAGGAACAGTGTCATCTACTCTAAAGTGGTTCTGTGAAGGTAAAGGAGATAATCCACTTAAAGCGCTTAACCCACACTGCCTAACATAATTGTCTAAAAATGTTAGCTAATAGTAATAGCACAGTGGCATTAATCAGCCAAGCACAACAACAGAGATTTCTTTATTTCTAATCAACAAAATAGAATCATTGTAACTCCATTGCCTCCCTCATAGTTTTTTGAGAGGGTCAAATAAAATGTTCGTAAGAGAGCTGTATGGACACAAGATATCCACATTAGATAATATGCTTCAGGCTCCCACTGCTCTTCATTTACTTACGACTGTAATAAAGGTGTAGAAAGCTAGGGATATCTGGGGTAAGATAAGTGTTTTATAGGCTAAGAGGCTTTTCTGAGACCATCTGTGAAGCTGATGACAGTCTTTATTGGTGAGGGTTGTGCCTCTTAACTAGGCTGTCAGCATTTCTTTCTCACACTGGGTGTGGCTGGTGGAGCCACCACTGAGAGGCAGCCTCTCTGGGTGGTCTGTCTCTGCTGCTTAGGCTGATGCTGCTGTCATTTCTTAAGGAATCATCTCATCAGCTTCTTTATGGCCTTGACCTCTCACATTCATTGGCCTCTCCTTCAGATCATACAGTTATTAAACTGTAGTAGCTGCAAATATTGATAGTCAAGTGATTTTGAGGGCAGAAAACCAATTTACAAAGCACAACTTCCCTGTTGAAGCACATATACAGATTAAGAGCAAACATTTACTTTATTATAAGTGGGTGAAAGGAAAGAGAGCATTATTTCAGTACAGTTCATTGCTTGATAAAATTTGCACTCTTAAAACAACTCTGTGACCTAATGTTATAACTTAGAAAAGGTTGAAAATTGCAACATACTCTAATGATTAACTCTTTGAGAATAATTCCTTTCAACATGGATCATCTCAATCTGAACTGCTTTATTTACCTACAATTAACCCATCTCTGCTTATGGTAACTCTCCTGTCCACAGCTACACCATGTCCTAAGTTCTAAATAGCAGAACAAAGCAGAAGGTAAGATGTATAACCCAGGTTTCGGGTACAGTAGACATTCACCAGTTGCATGTGGCTTAGTGTCCGCCTTAATCAAGGCTTTCCTGTTTGACAGTTCCCGAAACTCACATCACATTAGCTTAAGAGAAAATATACTCAGATTAGGGTGACTGTGAGCCCCAATTTGTCTGGGAGTGAAGAGTTTCCCAGGATACAGGGCTTTCTGTGCTAAAACTGGGACAGTTCCAGGAAAACTGAGATGGTCGATCATTCTAGCATGGGTGTTGCTGGTGTGGGATATATTGAACAGATAGGTGGGTACCTGTGGAATTCAAGGGCAGGAAACAGAGACTGGCTCCTTAAGAATCTAGAACAAGAAACTGGATATCCATCAAGAGTCACACAGCTCTTCTTTCTTTCTCTATTTGGTTTACATACTCTAGTTCTCTCTGAATGTATAGTTAGCCCCCTGGATCTGCAGGTTCCACATCCACAGACTCACCCAACCACAGACTGAATATATTGGGGAAAAAAATTCCAGAAAGTTCCAAAAGCAAAATTTGAATTTGTCACGTACAAGTATTATTTATATTTATAGCATTTACATTGTATTTACAACTATTTACATGGCACTTACATTGTATTAAGTATTATAAGTAATCTAGAGATGATTTAAAGTATATGGGAGGATGTGTGTAGATTACATGCAAATACTACATCATTTTACAATAGGGACTTGAGTATCTGGGGGTTTTGGTATCCATGGAGGTGGGGTCCTAGAACCAACCCCCAGATACTGAGAGACAACTGTGTGTTGTATTTTCCTTCCCCCTCTCCTTCTCCCCCTCCTTCTCCATCTCTTTTTTTCTCTCTCTTTCTACAGATTAGCTTACTCTTTCACCCTTAGTAAAAAGGTACAAGGATGTAACTTAAAGGAATTTAAGGGTCCATAGCCTTATAACATATAATCTTCAAGAATCTCAAGCAAAAAATATGTTTAATGTCTTTCTAGGAATGTTGCTTAACCCAATGACTAGAATCCTAAAAATGCTCATATTGTCTCAAAATTCATAGGTCATGATATGAAACTGTTCTTCAATTATCATATTGTTTATTGATCAGGTGGTTTAGGAAAGGCTACAGAATATTATGGTAATAACTTCCTGCTCAGTGAATTTTTAAAGTACCCTTAAGTGGAAATACTGTCTTCTTAGGCATGTTCTAATTCTTTACTACAGTTCTCCTGAATACTTTAAACATTAAACTCAACTCAACCTAGAACAATTATTTGATTAGGTGAAGGATTTACTTCAAAAATATTGGCCTCAAATTTCTTAACATTTGGGCTAAAACTGTGGTTATTTCAATGACAGAAGTCCCAAGACTTTGCGTATCTGGAATTCTCACTATGAGAAGTATTCTCCAAGTGGTTAATTGAGTTTAATTAAAACATAATGTATTCAGTGTTAGTTAAAAGTCATCCTCAAAACTGCAAACAGAACAAACCAATGTATTAGCTAATTGTGTGTAAGCTATGGCTCTAAGGCAATTAAGTAATTCATAGTTTAATTTTCAATAATGAGCTCTAGTAAAAACATAAAAATATATTTTAAATTAAGTTATGATGGTGTTTGGCCCTCTGCTATTGTTTTATCAGTACAAAGTAAATAAGGCTCCAACTAGGGGATTCTACATGGATTTTACTGATTGGTTGGATGAAATTGTTGTTTCTCCTAAAAGTTTAATAACACCTAAATACGGTGGTTTTAACCTAAAGAGTCTGAAATGTTTTATTAGCTATGACAACTTTATTAATCCCTACTTTTCTTGTGATATCCTCTTCACTGATTTGAGTAGAGATCCCTTTTTCACTGATTGTATCTTAAAATTTTCATAGAAATATCTTGTTATAGCTTTAACTCTGCTTAAATATATAATTACAGCATTATCTCCCTAATTATTTTTGTAAAATTTTCCATTTTTATTACATTATTACCCGTACATACTTTAAAAAGTCAAAATGTTCTCTAAGCCTTACGAAAACAAATGAAAACTAGTCTCGTATCCCACCCCTCATCACCTCCCCAAAACAACTTCAACTCTTAGCTTTTTCCTTTCGTGTATATGCTTAAGTCTACATAACATGATAATACTACTATACCTTGATTTTTTTAAAAAAAATTCAGTTTTACTTGTTACACTTAGAATTCTTATTATGGAATATAAGGATTTTAGAAGCCTTAAATCTTACTTTCTACCTCATTCTCCATACAAATATCCTCCTCCATCCTATGCATTCAATATAACCATGATTTGTGGTTAAATCAATATGTCAGATAATTTTATGATGATTGGGTAAATATTATTCAGAGATGAGCCAAGTGAAATGCTCTGATTATATTTGTTTCTTGTATAAACGTCTCTTCCTCTGGAGTTAACAGTTGCCTAGGATAGTTTTTCCTTAATTGCTTTTTTAACCTATATTGAATTGCTCTGCTAACTTGATGATTCTGGGAACTGTTTTCTGGAATTCATTTTTCTGCATGGTTCTGGATTAAAGTCATCCAAAAGAGAGCCTCGTGCAAGATCATAGAGGTAGAGATGAAACTCTGAGCACTGGTTTTCAAAGATCCTTTCGTGGACAGAATAATGACAGATAAACACGGTTTGGGCTTGCTTTCCTTTGCTTCCTGTCCAGTTCTTCTTCTAGACTACAGGCTTTACTGAGTGCACATCCACCATCAGATGCAGTATCAACACAGAACTTCCCACAGACCTCTCCACAGGCTCCCCTCTTGGGGACCCACTTCAATGGCTAGACATACTTGGCTTCTTAAATTTTCCTACAAGCTCCAACTTGTTCACCTGTACCAGGGTTTTAGGAGGGCTGGTTAGTAGCTTAATTCTCTAGTTCTTTAATGCCCCTCCTAGACTTCACATTCCCAGCTTGTCTGGCTGTATGGCTTAATTCCCGTAATGGCTTAATTCCCTGTATGGCTTAATTCCAGTAATTATCCCTGAACACACATCATAGTGGTGTTTTTCTCTCTCTGAACCTTAACTGAAATTCTATTACAATTATTTCCCCAAACTCTTGCAAGAATTATACATCCCTAACAATACCCATATGCATTAGATAATTTATTATTTTAGCTTCTTTTATTTTCCTTAGAGATTCCCTTTTAGATCCTTCTGTTCTGATTCTATGTGGACTGGCTGCTCTCAAAGTCTGATGCACTTATGCTACCTGGGATTATTCACCTTTATGCTGGGAATTCCCTTCACATCTCTTTCCTTTCCAGGTTAGGGAAGTTTTCAGCTATTATTTCTTCAGATAAGTTCTCTGCCTCTTTCTCTTTCTCTTCTCCTTCTGGGACCCCTATAATGCAAAGTTGATACGCTTGATGTTGTCCCTGAGGTCTCTTAAACACTGTCCTCATTTTTTTTTATTCTTTTTCTGTTCAGCTTGGATGATTTCCACTACTCTGTCTTCCAGTTGACTAATCTGTTCCTCTGTATCATCTAATCTACTGTTGATTCCTTCTAGTGTATTTTTAAATTCAGTACTTATATTCCTCAGCTCTGTTTGACCCTTATTTATATTTTCCAGTTCTTTGTCAAAAGTCTCACTGTGTTCATCCATTCTTCTTCTGAATTTGTTGAGAATTTTTATGATCATTAACTTGAACTCTTTATCAGGTAGATTGCTTATCTCCCCTTCCTTTAGTTCTTTTTCTGAGGTTTTGTCTTGTTCCTTCATTTGGAAAATATTCCTCTATCTCCTCATTTTGCCTAATACTCTGTGTTTATTTCTACATATTAGGTAGGTCAGTTACATTTTCCAATCTTGGGGAAGTGGCCTTATGTAGGAGACGTCCTATGTGACTCAATAGCACACTCTACTCTGGTCTCCAGAGCTCTATGCTCTAGGGCTGCTCGCCATGTAGGCTGTGTGGGCCTTTCTGTTATGGCAGGATGGTCTACTGTGTATGCCCTTGTAGGTGAGGCTGGCCCCTGGTCTGGTTGGCTGCCAGGCTGTGCCTCAGGCAGTAGCTACTGGCCAGCTGGTGAATAGGACCCAGTCCTAGAGTGGCTGGCTGTGTGTCTCAGGGGTCCCAGGGCTTGTGCCTGACAACTTGTGGGTGAAGCTGGGTCCCAAGGCAGCTGGTTGCAGGGCCTAGGGCTGGTACTATCCTACTGGTGGGTAGAGTCTGGTTCCAGGGTAGCTGGCTGCAGGGCCAAGGGGAGTACAAAACTGGTACTGACCCTCTGGTGGTCTGGAAGCCTCCCAATATTAATAGGCTAGAGGGAAGATTCCAAAATGGACCCGTGCCAGAACCCATGTCCTCATGACAAAATGAGCTCCCAAAAATGGCTGCTACAAGTGTCTACATCTCCAGCAGGAGTCTCAGTTGCCTCCTGACTCTCCCAGAGGCTCTCCAAGATCAGCAAGTGTGCCTGATCCAGGCTCCTTTCAAATTACTCTCTGTGCTCTGGTACTTGGAACCTGTTTAAAGCTGGAGTCTCTGTTTCCTACAGCCCTCTGGCTCTCTGATAAGCAAGCGCAAGTGGCCTTCAAAGCCAGACTTTCAGAGGTTCATCTTCTTGGTGCAGGACCCCTGGGCTGGGGAGCTCAATGTGTGGCTTGGACCCCTCGTTCCTGTGGGAGAACCTCTGCTATTGTGATTATCCTCCTATTTAAGGGTCACTTACCCAGAGGTATAGGTCTTGACTATACTGCATCTCTGCCCCTCCTACCTGCCTTGTTGTGGTTCTTTCTCTATATCTTTTGTTGTAGAGAATCTTTTCTGTTAGTCTTTGGGTCATTCACATATATAGTTACTTTGTAAATAGCCGTAATTTTGGTGTGCATGTGGGAGGAGATGAGCTCGGGGTTTTCCACCATCTGGTCCACACCTCTCCAATTCTCCATTTTTAAAGACTTCATATTTTTCATCTCACTGCCTTTTCATTCTATTTTCTATGAAATCTCCTCAAATTTCTCTTCTAAACTTCTAAAAAAATTTCTGCTTTTGTGCTTTCAATTTCCAAGAGTTCTTGTTCCTCAGATGTTTCTCTTGCATGGTGCTCTGCTCCTATGTTTTAGATGTAATAACTACTCTTCCTTCCCTGAAGGAATTAAATTTAAAAACTATTCTGCTTCATGAACTTTGTCCTTTCTTCTACTAGTTTCTCTTTGTTTATGTCATTTTAAAGTAGGGCACCAAGAGGTTGAGTGGATGCTCTCTGGGACAGATTGTATCTATAAAGAGGGTTCCCTGTGTGGTGACTGGGCAGGGACAGCATTTTGTGATTTTCCTTTTGTTTGTTTGGTTTCTTTTGTTCTGCTTTATTTTCTAAGGCTCATACATGGATTTGAGAAATCAGATTTATGTGCTGAATGACTTCACTTTTTAAGGGAATATTCATTCACTTCCTTATTTATGGTAAATCTGAAAAATGGTCTGAGGTGGTTATATGGAATATATCCTTTTATACACCTTCTAGATGCCTTTCAAACACTTCATATACTAGGCAATAAAAAGGCCATATTTTATTTGTATATTCTACTCAAGATAAAATAGATAATTTTACATGTTGTTGGGGAGAAATTAATTGGAATGTAAGCAACACAGAAAATAAAAACATAGGAAAAGGAAAAGCTGAGAATGAAAATGCTAAACCTTAACTGAGAGCATAAACAAAATAGTAGTTGTTAAAGGGAAAAATTACCCCTCTCCACTCATTTAATCATTCCATTACTAAATATAATTTTATAAATAGAATCTGTGTGTTCTGACCTAGGAGTTATGACAGAACTTCTTTGCGTATTTAATTCTTATTTTGAACACAAAAGAGCTAATGCTTCATTTTTGGTTGGAATTCACATCTACAAATCTTCCTTAAGAGAAAAAGTTCATGAAATTCAGTGTAGAAAACTCCAAAAGAACATGTCCTTTCATGGGTTTCATTTTAAATTAGGCAAGGGTGGCAATAACTAATAAATAATAATTTCATTTATTTTTAAAAAGTACTCCTTATTACCACTGCTTGAAATATTTACATATAATATTTTATACTTTCTAAATGTTTTAGGTAATCCTTATTAATTTCTTTATTTACTAAATTATTAATGGGCACTGTGTGTCAAACAAAGTCTTAAGCACTGAGGTTACAAAATGAGCAAAATGTCAATACAATCCTCTCCTCCTCAAGGCTCCTACAATTTGATAAAAGAGAAATTCAAGTTTACAGTTATCACAATTTGTTATACTACAGTGTGATACATACTAAAATGCAGACTGAGTAAAGGGTTCTTAGATCACATGAGTGAGAAAACATTACGTCTTGGAAGAGGGGGTCAAAAGGACTGGTCAGATAAATTGAATTGAAAGAAAGTGAGAAAATATAAAGGATGGGAAGAGGGTGATTAGGAAAGCTGTGCTAGGTAGAGGAGACAGCCTTGCAAAGCCCCGTTGGTGATAGCGAGCACAAAATATTTTGGGACCTAGTAAAATGTGTTAAGTGGGTATTCAAAGACGTGGCTTTGAAGATAATGTGAAGACACAATATGAAGCTTTTTATAAGCCATGTGAAAGATTGGGGACTTCAAGCAGGGAAATAGCTTGATCAGATTTTGATTTTAGAAAAATTGTTTTGCTTGAATGCTGGAGGCAGGATTGAAGGTGAATCAGAACAGAGGCAGGGAAAGCAGTTAGATGGTTACTAACTGCGTGAGAAAAGATGGGAACCTAAATTAACACCAGTGAGATGGAGAGAAGTATCCTGATTCAGAGCTGGTTAAAGAAAAGATGACTAGAATTTGGTGATTTATTTGATGTAGGGAGTGGATTAGTCAAAGAAGTCAAGGTTGACAAGAAAGCTTCTGGTTTTAGCATCTGGGCAAATGGGGTAGAAGAATCAATGGATAACCTGGATAACTATGGAATACCTGAGTGTAAGTGTTCAGTCAGCACGTGGTCATGCTGGTCTAGAGGTCAGAGTCATCTGTGCTGGAGAAATCATTTGGGATGCTTTGGTAATCACATAGTAAATAAAGTTGCAGGAGTGGATAGTATCATGCATGGAAAACAAATAGAGTGAGAAAAGAAGAGAATAATTTTATGAAGTAGATTGCTGTTATATATGTGACAGACGTCATTTCACAGAGAACACTGTTAGAAATCTTGGGCTAGGATGATTAACCAGATTATCCAGTTCACAATTAATGTATCTTGCATTTATGGTCCATTGATTTAATCACAGAAAGGACTGACTTTCATAACTGCAAGTCATCAAGATTGAGAGAGTATTCTTCAAGCATATTCAGGAAAAAAACCTTCACAATATATATGAGAAAAAGTTTTAAAATAGCTTTGCCATAAGCATGGGGTAGTATTACTTAATTGAAAGATAAAGAAAATATTTCAAAAGTGTAGTATCATTTAAGAAAATATTTACACACAACATTGCTAATTGAATAGCAATTGAGAACACAGTGAAATGATCCAGTGTTTGACAGATAAGACTATCTGTTGTATCTTGGAGAAAGTATATTCAAGGTGTTTGTCTCCATTCAAACAGAGATTCCAGCAGGGATTTTGAAATCTGAGTTGGCTCTCTGTAGGGAGATCAATGCTGGAGACATAGTTTGAGAAGTCATCAGTTTTAAAAAGGGTAGTAAAAAACTTGGAAAATGATGAACTAATAATAGAAACCAAACAGAAAGACATTGTCCAGTTCACATCGTTCAGAAAGAGATGTTTTCAATGCCTTTTAAAAATGGAGTCAAGACAAGGAAAACATAAGTAGCTGTCTCAATAAACAATAAATGATGAAAGAAGAGCTTGAATCCTAGTTTTCTGCCTATAAATTTTGCTATTTCCACCAACAATAATAAATAGTAATAATGATATAGTTTGGTAAACTGTAGGTTATGTGGTCAACTAAAATGCAGAAACAACTCTGATAGACAGTTACTATTAAAACTATCACCAGACTTTTATTCAACTGTTAGTTTCTAAAACTGTACTCCCCACCAGCCAAAAAAAAAAAAAAAAAAAAAAAAAGATTTCCAGAAACCTTTAGGCAGAATCACTGTTAAATCTACTTCACCAATAAGAATATTGTCTCTTTGGGGAGAAAAAGCTCAGAGCCACACAAGTAGGGGCTGATTATCAAGTGAATGGTCTAAAAATCATGTCTTATTGTGAAGAGAGAAATTCCATCAAGAAAAACACTTCAGAAATCCAGCCAGCAGCATTTCAGGCTTTTTCTTTTTTAACAATTTAAATTTTATTACAACAAACAAGAGTTAGTCCCATTTAATTCAATATCATGAAATGTTTCAGCACTGAAATTTAAAATAACAATGAGAGATTTAAAAAGCTAGAAAGGAAGAAACAAAATATTCTCTATTTGGAGACAATATAAAAAAATCAGGTAGAAAATTCTGTCATATTGACTGTTATAATTCTTATTGGTTATTGCTAATATATGAGAAGATTTATTTTTATAAGCTAATCTTTGTTCCAATTACATTGTTAAAATCTGTTACTAGTTTGTTAGTCTATTGATGTATAGTTGATTTACAATATTATATTAGTTCCAGGAGTACAGACTAAAGATCCAACTATTTTTATAGGTTATACTCTATTTAAAGTTATTACAAACTAAGGCTATATTTTCCAGTGCTGTACAATATATCCTTGTTGCTTATCTATTTTATACAGAGAAGTATATCTTGCCCCTCTCCCCTTCTCTCTCCCTACTGGTAACCACTAGTTTGTTCTCTATATTTGTGGGTCTGTTTCTTTTTTGTTATTTGCATCCATTTGTTTTATTTTTTTAATTCCACATATAAGTGATAACAGAGAGTATTTGTCTTTGTCTGACATATTTCACAAAGCATAATACTCTCTAGATCCATCTACATTGTAGCAAATGACAGAATTTCATATTATTTATGGCTGAGTAGTATTCCATTGCATATATATACCACATCTTCTTTATTGATTCATCTATTGATGGACACGTAGGTTGCTTCCATATTTTGGCTACTGTAAATAATGCTGCATTGAACATCGGGTTCATGTATCTTTTTGAATTAATGTTTTTGTTTTCTTCAAATATATACTCAGGAGTAAAATTGCTGGGTCATATGGTAGTTCTATTTTTAGCTTTTTGAGAAACCTGAATACTGTTTTCCCCAGTGGCTACACCAATTTACATTCCCACCAACAGTGTGCTAGGGTTCTCTTTTCTCCACATCCTCGTCAAAATTTATTATTTGTGGTCTTTTTGAAGATAGCCATTCTGACAGGTGTGAGTTGATATCTCATTGTGGTTTTGATTTGCATTTATCTGATGATTAGAAATGTTGAGTATCTTTTTCATGTGTTATTTGGCCATCTGCATGTTTTCTTTGGAAAAATGTCTATTCAGGTTTTATTAATTGAGTTGTTAGTTTTTTTGCTATTCAGTTGTTTGAACTATTTATATACTTTGGATCTTAGCCTCTTATTGGTCATATCATTTGCAAATATTTTCTCCCATTCAGTAGGTTGTCTTTTCATTTTGTCAATTGTTTGCTTTGCTATGGAAAAGCTTCTAAGTTTAATTAGGTCCCATGTGTATATTTTTGCTTTTATTTGTTTTGCCTTAGGAGACAGATCCAAAAATATTGCTCTGATTTATATCAGATGCTTTTGCCTATGTTGTCTGCTAGAAGTTTTACAATTTCAGGTCTTACATTTAGGTCTTAATCCATTTTGAGTTTATTTTTGTATACAGTGTGAGGAAGTGTTCAAATTTCATTCTTTTACATGAAGCTTTCCAGTTTTTCCAGCACAACTTAGTGAAGAGACTGTCTTTTCTCCACTGTATATTATTGCCTCCTTTGCCATAGATTAATTGACCATAAGGGCATGGGTTTATTTCTGGGCTCTCTATTCTGTTCCATTGATCTGTATGTGTGTTTTTGTGCCAGTACCATACTGTTTTGATTACTGTAACTTTATATTTCAGTCTGAAGTCAAGGACCACAAAACCTCTAGCTTTGTTCTTTTTTTTGCAAGGTTGCTTTTGCTATTCAGGGTCTTTTGTGGTTCCCTATAAACCACAGTAGGATTAGTTGCTCTAGTTCTGTGAGAAATGTCATGGTTATTTTGACAGGGATTGCATAAAATCTTTAGATTGTTTTAGGTAGTATGGATATTTTAACAGCATTAATTATTACAATGCAAGAACATGGGATATCTTTATATTTCTTTGTAGCATTTTCAAATTCCTTCATCATTGTTTTACAGTTTTCAGAGTATAGGTCTTTTACCTCTTTGGTTAAGTTTATTCCTAGGTATTTTATTCTTTTATGATGTTATTTTCAATGGGAGTGTTTTCTTGCTTTTTCTTTCTATAGTTCATTATTAGTGTATAAAAATACAACAGGGACTTCCCTGGTGGTACAGTGGTTAAGAATCTGCCTGCCAATGCAGGAGACATAGGTTCAAGCCCTGGTCTGGGAACATCCCACATGCCATGGAGCAACTAAGCCTGTGTGCCACAACTACTTGAGCCTGCACTCTAGAGCCCATAAGCCACAACTACTCAGCCTGTGCACCACAACTACTGAAGCCCACATGCCTAAAGCCCATGCTCCCCAACAAGAGAAGCCACCTCAATGAGAAGCCTGTGCACCACAACAAAGAGTAGCCCACGCTCACCACAACTAGAGAGAGCCCATGTGCAGCAACAAAGACCCAACACAGCCAAAAATAAATAAATAAATTTAAAAAAATAAATTGGTACTGGTACCTATGTTAAAAAAAAGTGCAACAGCTATTTGTGTTGCTGGGAACCCTGAGGTCTCCATGTGCTGAAGTTTGGGCTAAGCTGCTGGGGGATGCGAGCCTGTGTGGAGCCTGGCCCAGCTATTGCAGCTGAGGGCCCTGCACCCACCAGTCAGCCAGCTGCCTGTGAATGAGCGTTCCAGCCCACCCACCAGCTGACCACAGGGAAGAACCAGCTGGCCTAGGTCAGAACTGCACAGCTGAACTCCAGAATTGCAAACGAAGTAAAATGGCAAACTTGGGTTTCTTCGGGATGCAACCCCATGCTGTTCAACCCTAATGTCATAACTTGGAGGCCCGATTTTATTCAGAGTCCTGAATTCCTGAAAAGGGCACCAGATACAGAATGAGGGGATTGTGATCTAACCCTGCAGAACACCAGATTCCTCAGAGAAAAGTGCTGTGGCCTCTACTGCTTCATGACCAGACACCCAAGGGGAAAAGATACTGAGTGGGACTTTTCCTTGGCTTGGGAATTGATGGTCTGAGCCAAAGCCGAAAACAAAGGATTCTACAGAGAAAGGACCCATGTGATTACCTTGGAGCTACCTGGATAATTCAGGATAATCTCACTACCTCAAGATCCTTCATTGAACTACATCTGCAAAGTCAAAGACACTTACCTACCATGTAAGGTAACATATTCACCTGTTCCATGGGTTAGAACATGGACGTCTTGGGAGGCCATTATTCAGCCAATCACAGTCATAGTTCCTTGATCGGAATCACCTTTGGCACTGGATTTGTTGAACTGCCCTCCACCTACCTGAGTAGGACTAAAGAGAATTGGAGAGGGATGTGTAACTGAGGGGGGATGGCCATGGGACAAATATCACTGACTGGTTAGATAAGGATGTGAGAGTTACCAGGACATCCAGAGAGCAGCCTTCACTTGGCGATGGGGATCCTGGAAGAAAGTAGCTCTGGGTAGGACTGCCAGGTGCAGCAAGGGAGGGATTAGGATTGGATGAAGTGGGCTGGGAGCCAGATCTCCCAACTCTATGTGGGAGCAGGAGAGAGAGCAGACCACCACCTCTCCCCACATCAGCCCCTGCAGTCACAGTCTGGATGGTTATTTGGAAGAGAAAATGTTGCATCAAACATAAGATGGGGGGTATAATCTGCATGGGCTCTTAAATAACTTTTGATAACCAGAAAGCTAGATCTGCCCGAGATGTCATGCTAGCCAGTAGGGAAAGAAGAGTCAACACTTGACAGTTGGGGTTCAGTGATGAAAAAAGAAAAACTACAGTTATTTTATGTTTGTGTTACCAGCAAGGACAGGCTCTTCAATAAACTGGTTATATTTCTTCGTATCAGGGCTAGGACTCCAAGGAGAGAATGAAGAATCTTAAAAAGACTAAGTCACAGCAGCTATCTTTGCTTAAGTGCCACTTGCAACACCCCAAGAATGAGCGTTTTCCCTCTAGGGCCACACTTGACATAGTTATGTGTGGTTACCTCTGTAGTTGAATAGCATGGAGGCCCACTTCTAGCTGAGCTAGAGGAAAGGATTTTCAACTTAGCAGTCCTCAGGTAAACTTCTTAAATGGCTGTTTTTCTGGAGTGAACCACAACTGAGCCTCAAACTTGCCTGGAATGAGACATTTGAAGATTATCTCTCACCCTTCTGTAATAGCACCCTGACCTCATATTCCATTCCTGCAAATGTGAGTTCCATGGGAGGCAGTGGAACAAGGTGGGTAGCAGGGCAGATAACCCCAGGTTCTAATCCTAGTTTAGCACTTCCAGTTGTGTGACCTTGCGCAGGTTTCTGAACCTTTTATTCCAACATACCTAGTCTAAATAGGCAAAGCACAACATTCTCTTGGTAGATTTTGGGCACTCTTCAATATTTGGGGTGGTGGGGGCCACGTTACGTGACTGCTGCAACCTCACTCTTGAGTTTCAAGGAAAAGAGGTCTCAGAATGACTTCTGCTACACACAGACATTTACTACCAAGCAGGTATGAAACATGCAGAGTCCCTCCCTGTTCAGTAAGCTTGATGGAATCCCAACTATTGAGTCCCCATAGTTCTCCTTGCATAAAAGTTACCTCTGAGGCAAATGCAGCTACATATATATATTTTTTAACATCTTTGTTGGAGTGTAGTTGCTTTACAGTAGTGTGTTGATTGCTGCTGTATAACAAAGTGAATCAGCTATACGTATGCATATATCCCCATGTCCTCTCCGTCATGCGTCTCCCTCCCACCCTCTCTATCCCACCCCTCTGGGTGGTCACAGAGCACCGAGCTGATCTCCTTGTGCTGTTCAGCTGCTTCTCACTAGCTATCTATTTTGCATGTGGTAGTGTGTGTGTGTCCATGCCACTCTCTCACTTTGTCCCAGCCTGCCCTTCCCCCTCCCCGTGTCCTCAAGTCCTTTCTCTACGTCTCCATCTTTGTTCCTGTCCTGCCCCTAGGTTCATCAGAAGCATTTTTTTCCTTTTTTGGATTCCATGTATGTGTGTTGGCATGCGGCGTTTGTTTTTTTCTTTCTGACTTGCTTCACTTTGTGTGACGGACTCTGGGTCCATCCACCTCATTGCAAATGGCCCGGTTTCATTTCTTTTTGTGGCTGAATGATATTCCATTGTGTATCTGTGCCACATCTTCTTTATCCATTCATCTGTCACAACGATCAGAATGATCCTCAACAAAAAATCTCCAAAGAATAAATGCTGGAGAGGGTGTGGAGAAAAGGGAACCCTCTTGCACTGTTGGTGGGAATGTAAATTGATATAGCCACTATGGAGAACAGTATGGAGGTTCCTTAAAAAACTATAAATAGAACTACCATATGACCCAGCAATCCCACTACTGGACATATACCCTGAGAAAACTATAATGCAGCTATATTTTAGTGGCAGGATTCTGTGAGCTGTTTTGTTGGAGTCAACAATCCTCTGGAATCAGCAGGTGCACACAGGACCTTTACAAGGGTTGATCAGCCTTGGGGGTCATTGATAAGGGTTAAGTTTCTTATGTACCATTGATGCCAGTGGGTTCTTTAAATTATGTTATTCATCCATATATGTCGAGCAAGCTGTTAACTTTACCAATGGAAACTCATGTTTAACATCCATTAGGCTACTGAAAAAACTTCAAGTGTTGGTAAGAGATAAAAATACCTGAGGAGGGCTTCCCTGGTGGCGCAGTGGTTGAGAGTCCGCCTGCCGATGCAGGGGACGCGGGTTCGTGCCCCGGTCTGGGAGGATCCCACATGCAGCGGAGCGGCTGGGCCCGTGAGCCATGGCCGCTGGGCCTGTGCGTCCGGAGCCTGTGCTCCGCAACGGGAGAGGCCGCAATAGTGAGAGGCCCGTGTACCACAAAAAAAAAAAAATACCTGAGGAGCTTATAGCAGCTCCCTCTGGAGTGAGGCCTTTTGATTAAATGCCAGCACACCATCCCTGGAGTGTATATTCCTGATTAGGGCATGACTGTCACAAGGGTGTAGCCCAAACTAACTAATACATATATTTAGAGCACACTGTGTATGCTGAAATATTTTTAAGCAAACTACAGATGACATGAGACCTCTCACACCTTGGCTTCCTCTTCTGCAAAATGAGGGTAATAATACCTACCTCACATGGTTGTCACCAGACTGTTAAATTATGAGAAAGCTTACTACAGTGCCTGGTAAATAGTAGCAGCTCAGAAAGTGTTAGCTGATATTGTTTGCTAATATTTTGTTGAGAATTTTTGCATTCACCACAGTTATGGGCCTGTAATTTTATTAATTTGTAGGTTTTTTTGTTTGGATAATGGTGGTGTCACAGAAAATATTTGGGAGTGTCCATCATCTTCAGTTTTTTGAAATAGCTTGAGAAGGATAGGCATTAGCTCCTCTTTATATGTTTGCTAGAATTCCCCTGTGAAGCCATTTGGTCCTGGACTTCTGTTTGCTGGGAGTTTTCAAATTTTATTATAAATAAAATTTCACTACTAGTAATCAGTCTGTTCAGATTTTCTACTTTTTCCTGATTCAGTCTTGGCAGCTTTTCTTTTTCTAGAAATTTGCCCATTTCTTTTAGTTTGTCCAATTTTTGGCATATGACTGTTCATATTATTATCTTATGATTTTTGTATCTCTGTGGTATCAGTTGTTGTTTCTCTTCTTTCATTTCTTATTTTGTTTATTTGGGTCCTCTTTCTTTTCTTCTTGGTGAGTCTGGCTAAAGGTTTTATCAATTTTGTTTATCTTTTCAAAAAACCAGCTCTGGATTTCATTGATCTTTTCCATTTTGGAGAGGTCTCTATTTTATTTCCTCTTTGATCTGTATTATTTCCTTCCTTCTGTTAACTTTGGGCTTTTTCTGTTCTTTTTATAATTCCTTTAGATGATAGGTTAGGCTGTTTATTTGGAATTTTTCTTGTTTCTTGATGTGGGCTTGTATCACTATAAACTTCTCTCTTAGGACTGCTTTTCCTGCATTCAATAAATTTTGGAAATTAGTTTTTCTATTTTCACTTATTTTGGTATTTTCTGATTTCCTCATTGATATCTTCATTGACCCATTGATTTCTTAGTAGCATGTTGTTTAGTCTCCATGTATTGTTTTTTCTCCCATTTTTCTTCCTGTAATTGATTTCTAGTTTCATACTGTTGTGGTTGGAAATAATGCTAGATAAAATTTCTATCCTCTTAAATTCGTTGAAACACGTTTTGTGGCCTTGCATGTTATCTATCCTGGAGAATGTGCCATGTGAACTTGAAAAGAATGTGTATTCTCCTGTTTTTGGATGGAATGTTCTGTAGATATCTAATAAGTCCAACTCGTCTATTGTGTCATTTAATACCACTGTTACCTTCTTGATTTTCTTTTTTTTTTTTTTTTTCAGTACGCGGGCCTCTCACCACTGTGGCCTCTCCCATTGCGGAGCACAGGCTCCGGACACGCAGGCCCAGCGGCCATGGTTCACAGGCCCAGCCACTCCATGGCATGCGGGATCCTCCCGGACCGGGGCATGAACCCACATCCCCTGCATCGGCAGGTGGACTCTCAACCACTGCGCCACCAGGGAAGCCCCTACCTTATTGATTTTCCATCTGGATGATCTGTCCATTGGTGTTAGTGGAGTGTTAAAGTTCCCTACTTCTATTATATTGTTGTCAATTTCTCTCTTTATGTCTGTTAATATTTGCTTTATATATTTAGGTGCTCCTGCATTGGGTGCATGTATGTGTTAACAGGTGTAATATCCTCTTCTTGTACTGATCTCTTTATCATTATATAGTGCCCTTCTTTGTCTTTTGTTATAAACTTTGTTTAAAATTCTATTTTGTCTGATATGAGTATGGCTACCCACACTTTCTTGTCATTTTCCTTTGTATGAAATATCTTTTTCCATTCTCTCACTTTCAGTCTGAGTGTGTCTTTAGCTCTGAAGTGAGTCTCTTGTAAGTAGCATATTAAAATGTCTTATTTTTAAAATTCCAATTGGCCAACCTATGCCTTTGATTGGAGCATTTAATCCACTGACATTTAAAGGAATTATTGATATGTATATACTTATTGCCATTTATTGCTTGTTTTCCATTTGTTTTTGTATTTCTTCTCTGTTCTTTTCTTCTTTATTTCTTTCCTGTGGTTTCATGATTTTCTTTAGTGGTATCTTATGTTCCTTTTTCTCTGTATCTACTGTAGATTTTTGATTTGTGCTTACAATGGGCTTCATATATGTTGACCTATAACATATATACTTGTTTTAAACGGATAGTCCTTAAGATCCTCAGCCTTTACTATATATTTGCCTTTACTAGTTGGCTTTTTCCTTTCCTATAAATTCTTTTTTCTTGTTATGTCCTTTTCCCCCCCATTATAGAAACCCTATAACATTCCTTTTAGGGTAAGATTAGTATTGATAAACCTTTTTAGTTTTTGTTTGTTTGAAAAGGTCTTTATCTTTTCTTCAATTTTAAATAAGAATATTGCTGAGTAGAGTATCGTAGGTTGCAGGTTTTTCTCTTTCAGCATTTTGAATATATCATGCCACTCGCACCTGGCCTGCAAGTTTACATGACCATTTTTTTTACTGCTGCTTTTAGAGTTCTCTCTTTCTCTTTAACTTTTACCATTTTAGTTATGATGTCTTGGTCTGGGTCTGTTTGGGTTCATCTTGTTTGAGACCCTCTATACTTTCTGTACTTGGATACTGTTTCCTTATTCAGATTTGGGATGTTTTTCAGCCATAATTTCATCAAATACATACCTCTCTCTATTTTCTCCTTCTGGGACCCCTATAATGTGAATATTACTATGCTTGATGATGTCCCAGAGATTCCTTAAGCTGCTCTTATTTTTTAATTTGTTTTTCATTTTTCTGTTCTGATTAGGTGATTTCCATTATTTTATCTTCTTGATCACATAGGCATTCTTCTGTATGACCTAGTCTGCTAATAATTCCTTCAGTTTGTTTTTTATCTCAGTTGCTGTATTATTCAGTTCTGACCAGTTCTTTTTTATATCTATAGTTAAAAATTCTCAATGTGTTCATCTATTCTTTTCTCTAATTCAGTTAGCATTCTTATTACTAATGCTTTGAACTTTTTATGTTGTAAATTGTTTATTTCTGTTTTCTTAATGATTTTTTCAGGAGTTTTCTCTTGTTCTTTGAATCGAAACAAATTCCTTTATTCTCATTTGATTAACTTTCTCTGCGTCTATGAAATTAGGTGAAACAGTTACCTTTTGCTGTCTTGAAAGGATGTGCTTATGTGAGCACATCCCTATACAGCCTCCATGTGCCCAGTGGCTTTGGTGGGAGGGATGGACCTGACATGAAAACAAGTCACATCTCTCCTCAGGGTTTGCTGGCAGCTATCCTCTTGGTAGTAGGTGGGGCTGGAGATGGAGTGGCTATGGCCAAAACCAGGTATGAGCTGAGGCTTCCACTCTGATCAGTTACCATCACCACCCTACTGGGGGAATGGTCGGTTCCCAAGTTACTGGAGCAGAAGCCCTGAGGGTCAGGTCTGGGTTGGCTAAGTTCCCATTAATTGTGTGCTTCTCCATCCCCTAGCACCAGCACTCTAGTCCCAGAGGGGAGCAGTGCTAGAGCAAGAGGGTCTGGCAAGGGGTACTTAGCACAGGCCCAGGCACAGGCCATGGCAATTCAGATGGGACCAATGATCTGGACTGTCTCTGATGCACTGCCTGTGTAAGTGCCAGTAATGGCTGTCCCCACTCTGCTTAGATGCTGCTTCAGATCTGAGCCACCTCTGTGTCTCACAGCCAAGCTCCCAAGCAGGGCTGGAGCATTCACTTGGCTTGGGCTGGGTTGTATGGCAGGGTGGTTATGGGAAACCATGCAGCTACCCATACAATTTCCAATCCACCTTCTCTGTCCTGCTTCGGGAGCAAGAAAGCAAGTGGCATGCTCTTCACAAGCAGAATCCATAGTCCTCTTGTTAGTCCCACCTGCCCTCCAACCAGCCAATGGGGCTCATCTTCCTTGTGTCTGACCCCAGGCCTGGGACAGCTAATTTATAGCTCATACTGTTCACTCCCCAAGGAGTATCTCTGTCTGTGTAATCTCCCTCTTCATCTGAGTCCCCTCCCAGAGGCACTGGTCCTGACCTGATTGCTTCTCTTCCCTTCCTACTCAGTTCTGTGTGGATCTTTCTTACAGCCTTGGTAGTATAGGAGTCTGTGTGCCAGTCTCCAGTTAGTTTTCAGTGAGGATCATTCCACATGTAGATGTATTTTTGATGTGTTCATAGGAGGTGGTGAGTTCTTTGTCCTCCTACTCTGCCATTTTGATCTAATCTCATCTCTTACTAATTTTAATAGTTTTTTAGTTTATTCTCCTGCACTTTCTAAGCAGGTGGGGAAGCAATTTTATGAGACTGACAGAATCATTTTATTTACCTCCTGGGCTTACATTAAGGACACTTTCCCTTCCTCACTTCCAGCTTTGTGGGGCAAATGACCAATTTTAAATGTGAACAATAGTTATGCACACCACTCAGAGCAACCTGGGAATCTCTCATGGATAACGCAGCACTTCTGTCAATCTAGGTTCCAAAATGACTGAATGAAGCAGAGCACTACCTAACTTGGTCCACATCATACTATGATGTAAGTAAGATTTGGGGGTTGTTAGTTGCAACAGCTAGAGTAACTAACCTTCGCCAACACATAAACTAACATGACATATAGAAGACATTTACTGAGATAAAATTTAAAATTTACTAAAAAAGTTATACCCTATTAGAGATGTAATGATTCTATATTTTAAAAAATATAAAATCAATAAAAGATTAATATATAAATCCACACAATCCCAATCAAAATCCTAAAGTAATATGAAAATTTTAATGTTAAATAAGAAATTCATAATAGATAATTCTGAAAAGACTAAGAAGGGGGAACATTTACCCTTCAGATACAAAAACACATTTTAAAGCTATGCAAATTAATACAGGGCTATGATTTTGCAGGATTATTCAGTGAAATATAATACAAAGCAAAGAAAATATGGATGTGTATATAAAAGTTTAATTTATGATAAAAGTAGCATTTAAGTCAGAATGGACTATTAAATGAAAGCTATTGGGACAAAAGACTAATTCTTTTAATAAATAAATAAGGTTAGATTACCTCACAGCATTAAAAAAATTACTTGACTTAAAAGTCAAAATAAAAAAGCAAAGCTACAAAAATAAAATAAGAAAATACAGACTATGTTTATGACCTCAGGGTAGATAAGTCCTGCTTAAACAAGTTATAAAAGTTAAAGGTATAAATAATTAGTGTCCAGATTGTTTAAAGGCAAATTAAATCAAGGGGGGAAAAAAGAAAGCAGTCCAATAAAAAAATAAGAAACAACAGATGTAAACTGGAAAATTCATAGATAAAATTAAAATATTAAATAAGTAAAAAGATGCTCAATCCACATATAATCAGTAATATACAAATTCAAACTATAAGGTGGAATGTTTTACCCCTGAAATTAGCAAGTTTTAACAAGTTTAATAATATCGTGTTGGCAAGAATTTGTATGAATTGTTGGCAAGAAAATAAAACCCCAAGAAATAGAATTACAAAATTTGTCTAGGTTTGCTAGATGTTATGGGTGAAAGAGTAAGTTGATACAGCAACTTAAGAAGGCCACTTAACAATCCGGTAGTATCTATTAAAGCTGAAGATGAGCATGCTCTATGACTGAGAAATTGCACTTGGTTGCTTTTATGCTGGATAAAACTCTCAATGTGCTCTTAAGGCGGTCTGTACAAAGATGTTTGTCTCAGTATTTTTTATATTAGTGAAAAATAAAAACGACCTAAGTGTCCATCCAATGGGAATAGTTAAATAAACTTTGGTCTATTGCTCTACAGTGGTTGTAAAAAATGCCACAGGTCTAAATGTATTACATGGATATAAGGCTAAAATACATTATTGAACGTAGAAGGTGGAAGTGAGTTGGAGGCCACACTTCTGCACCTCCTGCCTGCAAGCACAGTGATGGAGATATTTGCATTTTCTGCTCCGTACCTGGTCACCAGGCTTTATGCCTATAGAGAGGCAAATCAGAACATCTGATTTGCTGGCATGGAACATGGTTGCAGCAGTGAAATCCTGGAGTAACAGTTGTGGCAACAGATTCCTGATTTCGCAGATAATTAACCACAGTGGAGGCAACAGCCCCTGTGGCAGGCCAATAGTGTAATGTTCTTCTGGGAATCTTTCATAGAAGCCCAGCCTATAGACTGTTTTTCTAGATCATTCAATTATGTTGAAAGCATCTAATTTTCTATATTATATATTTTTCTTTTCTTAAACTAGCTAGAGATATCTGTGATCTGCAGCTGGACGTTGACACATACAGTATTTTGTACTACAGAAGTGACTGTGGGAAACAGATTTTTAAGGTTAAGAATCTGTTTATTATTTATATGTCACCTGTTGATTTTGAGCTGGGTAGCATTAAAGGATAGGATACAGATAATCTAAGGAAAGTTAAATTATTATGTGTTCACCTGGAATAAAATGTTAATTAAAAGTGTGGTGCTGGGCTTCCCTGGTGGCGCAGTGGTTGAGAGTCTCCCTGCCGATGCAGGGGACACAGGTTTGTGCCCCAGTCCAGGAAGATCCCACATGCCGCGGAGCGGCTGGGCCTGTGAGCCATGGTCGCTGAGCCTGCGTGTCCGGAGCCTGTGCTCCACAGTGGGAGAGGCCACAGCAGTGAGAGGCCCGCGTACCGCAAAAAAAAAAAAAGCATGGTGTTGTTGGCAGGTCAAGTACTGACTGCCTTTACATAATACATATGGGAAGTGAAGCACAAGGACTGTTGGAAGGGGTGGTCACTTCCAAAATCCCCAGTGAATTTTTTTTAATTGCAATATTAGCGTTTTAAATCCTTAGTCACAAGAATGATCAGAAAATTAGGACGTTTCTATGTCCCGAAAACTCTGTCTCAAATCAGAGGCAGAGACAAACTTTTAAACATCTAACTTACAGTGAAGATTTAATCAGTTGAAGGTGGTAAAAGTTAGGACATTGGGAAAAAGTGAACTCTAAGAACTAGAATTATAAAATTTTGCCAGATATGGAAGACAGAGAGTATCTTCAATCCCTAAATCCCACTGAGTCTTCCTGGTGCTCTCTAATGAAACAGGTCCTTCCCAACTAGAAGAAGCAGACTGATCTTACTAGAGATCGTTACTTGCAAGGGAATGCCACCTTCTCCTGGAGCCTCATCCTTCTACCTATCATAGCCTCCACACCTAGGCTGAGAGTCAGACCTCAGCATTTCTCAGAGGACCAGTGGGAAAGTCAAACTTGGGAGGAAATGCTCAGACTTGAAAGGAATTATAAGGATTTACTCATTCATGTCAGAGGAAAAACTGGAGAATGTGCACAGAAATGAATGCTAAGGGTTTTTAGAATAGGGTGGAGATATACAATTTGCTTCAGGCTGAATATGTTAACATTGTACAAGTGAAAGATTTTCAATTCCATCTGCTAACTAAAGAAGCTAGGGGTGTCTCTGTGCACACGATTAATCAAAGCATGGCCTGAATGGCAAATATATGCTTTACATATGTTAACTTATTTATTCTTCTTGATGACCCTATACGATAATTACTAAGGTCATCTGCAGAATAGAGAAGTTAAATAATTTAAGCTGTAGCATACAGCCAGCAACGAGCAGAAATAGGACTTAACCATTATCCCAAAAGAGCACACCAATTCTACCTAGGGTTGTTTTCCTACTTTTTACCCACAGCATACCATTTTATAGAAACCGTCTAGGAAGACACATATTACAAGCATTGGTAAAATCAAAAAATGCTTTTTCACCGTTTTTTCCCCAAGCAAAACCATCTAAATGAAAGTAAATAAACAAAAAAAGGAGGACAATAATGAGAAGGCATTAAAATGGGAGCAAAAAGTAATAAAAAAGAAGAACAAATATGAAAAAGAAAAGCTAAAATAATAAAAAGGTATAAGAAGATAATAAATGTAAAGCAGATAAATAAAAAACATTATTCAATGTACTTTCTTTTAAAATAATAATGTGACTATATAAATTAAAAGCTCAGGCAGAAAAACGATACTATGATGTCCTCCACCCTTTCCCTTTGAGAGTAAATCAGGGTTTGTTATCTGTTAGAATCATAAACTCTACTAGAGTAGGAAAGGACTTCAGAGGTCACCTAATCCTTTGATGGCCTATATCCCAAAGTGTTAAATAAGTAGTTTTCTAATTCATTTTAATAACCTGCTTTCAGGGTGGTTCAGGAAATTCTCATAGATTGTAAGCAAACTGGTACCATGTACTCCTAGACATTATATAAGGGCCAAAATAATTGAAGATTTTTTCAGATTAGGAATCTTGATGAAGAGGAAGAGATTGCCCTATCTCAATGCTGGAGGAAAATAGCACCTTAGAAATTATCTTCCTAGGCAATGTGGATGATGGTATAAAATGTCTAATAAAAAGTAAGCATTTCATTGTTATGAGAACATTTGAACCATAAGTATTTAGGGATCAAAGAAAGGAAACAGCATCCCTTTTGGCCAAGGAGCAAGTTGTTTAAATGTCTGCTAACTTAGTCATATTGGTTTATTGTGGTTTTTCATCAAGACAGATTCCAGAGTCAATTTTGACATGTTTATGTCTGGTAATGGAATATTAATCGAGAAGATGTCATTTTTTCTTAAAACTGCTCATTTTGTTTACATACCCAGCTGGCATTTAGCATTGCCTTACCACTTCATCTTTCATTTTCCAGATCTTGTCTCATTTCCATTTTTACAGTCCAATTAACTATAACTAACAGATTGCCTGGAAACTGTTTTATGAAAATGTGATTATACAGTGTCATAGCTATATTCTCTAAATTTGACAAGGATATATTACTCAATTGAAGAAATTCTGTATTTATATACAAAAGCATGATTACTATAAAACCCCTGATTAATGTAAATCATCAAATTGGACTCAGTCTTTCTTGTAAAGATGTTAATCAGAAGACAAAATGATTGAATAAGAATCTTTGACCTGGATTGCAGAATAGTGAGGAACCTGGGTGGTTGTACTGGGTGATGTATATTTGGGACCTACGTGTCCTTCTTTCCTAAAAATATAGAATAAAAATGCATTTAGAAAAATGTCTAAGGGAAAATAGATTTTAAAAAGCATAAGAGAGGAGCTTCAAGATGGCGGAAGAGTACGACACGGATATCAGCTTCCTCCCCACAAATACATCAGAAATACATCTACATGTGGAACAACTCCCACAGAACACCTACTGAGCTCTGGCAGAAGACCTCAGACCTCCCAAAAGGCAAGATACTCCCCCACGTACCTGGGTAGGGCAAAAGAAAATAGAAAAAACAGAGACAAAAGAATAGGAACGGGACGGGCACCAAGGGGAGGGAACTGTGAAGGAGGAAAGGTTTCCAAACACTATGAAGCACCTTTGTGGGCGGAGACTGCGGGTGGCGGAGGAGGGGAAGCTTCAGAGCCACGGAGGAGAGCGCAGCCAGAGGGGTTCGGAGGGAAAAGCGGAGAGATTCCCGCACACGAGATCAGTGCCAACCACCACTCACCAGCCCGAGAGGATTGTCTGCTCACCCGCCAGGGAGGGCAAGGCCTGGGAGCTGAGGTTCGGGCTTCAGTCGGATCCCAGGGAGAACACTAAGGTTGGCGGCATGAACACAGTCTGAAGGGGTCTAGGGCGCCACAGCTACATGGGAGGGAGTCTGGGAAAATGTGTGGACCTGCCGAACAGACAAGAGACTTTTTCTTGCCTGTTTCCTGGTGCGTGAGGAGAGGGGATTAAGAGCGCTGCTTAAAGGAGCTCCAGACACGGGCGCGAGCCGCGGCTAACAGCGCGGACCGCAGAGACGGGCATGAGATGCTAAGGCTGCTGCTGCTGCCACCAAGAAGCCTGTGTGCGAGCACAGGTCACTGTCCACACCTCCCCTCCCGGGAGCCGGTGCAGCCCGCCACTGCCAGGGTCCCGGGATCCAGGGACAACTTCCCCGGGAGAATGCACGGCGCGCCTCAGGCTGGTGCAACGTCACGCTGGACTCTGCTGCCGCAGGCTCGCCCCGCATCTGTACCCTTCCCTCCCCCTGGCCTGAGTGAGCCAGAGCCCCATAATCAGCTGCTCCTTTAACCCCGTCCTGTCTGAGCGAAGAACAGAGGCCCTCAGGCGACCTACATGCAGAGGTGGGGCAAAATCCAAAGCTGAACCCCAGGAGCTGTGCGAACAAAGAAGAGAAAAGGAAATTTCTCCCAGCAGCCTCAGGAGCAACGGATTAAACCTCCACAATCAACCTGATGTTCCTACATCTGTGGAATATCTGAATAGACAAGGAATCATCCCAAATTGAGGAGGTGGACTTTCAGAACAAGATATATTATTTTCCCCTTTTTCTCTTCTTGTGAGTGTGTATGTGTATGCTTCTGTGTGAGATTTTGTTTGTATATCTTTGCTTTCACCATTTGCCCTAGGGTCCTGTCTGTCTGCTTTTGGGTTTTTTTTTTTTTTTTTTTTTTTTTTTTACTTAAAAAAAGGTTTTTTTCTTAATAATTATTTTTTACGTTAATAACTTTATTTTACTTTATTTTATCTTCTCTCTCCTTTCTTTCTTTCTATTTTCTCTCCCTTTTATACTGAGCCATGTGGAGGACAGTCTCTTGGTGCTCCACCCAGGCATCAGGGCTGTGCCACTGAGGTGGGAGAGCCAAGTTCAGGACACTGGTCCACAAGAGACCTCCCAGCTCCACATAATATCAAATGGTGAAAATCTCCCAGAGATCTCCATCTCAACACCAAGACCCATCTCCACTCAACGACCAACAAGCTACAGTGCAGGACACCCTATGCCAAACAACTAGCAAGACAGGAACACAACCCCATCCATTATCACAGACGCTGCCTAAAATCATAATAAGACCACAGATACCCAAAAATACACCACCACACGTGGACCTGCCCACCAGAAAGACAAAATCCACCCTCATCCACCAGAACACAGGCACTAGTCCCCTCCACCAGGAAGCCTACACAACCTAATGAACCAACCTTAGCCACTGTGGACGGACACCAAAAACAACGGGAACTACGAACCTGCAGCCTGTGAAAAGGAGACCCCAAACACAGTAAGTTAAGCAAAACGAGAAGACAGAGAAATATTCAACAGATGAAGGAGCAAGGCAAAAACCCACCAGACCTAACAAATGAAGAGTAAATAGGTAGTCTAGCTGAAAAAGAATTCAGAATAATGAGAGTAAAGATGATCCAAAATCTTGGAAATAGAATGGAGGAAATACAAGAAACGTTTAAAAAGGATCTAGAAGAACTAAAGAGCAAACAAACAGAGATGAACAACACAGTAAATGAAATTAAAAATTCTCTAGAAGGGATCAATAGCAGAATAATTGAGGCAGAAGAACGTAAATGTGACCTGGAAGATAAAATAGTGGAAATAACTACTGCACAGCAGAATACAGATACAAGAATGAAAAGAATTGAGGACAGTCTCAGAGACCTCTGGGACAACACTAAATGCACCACATTCAAGTTATAGGTGTCCCAGAAGAAGAAGAGAAAAAGAAAGGAACTGAGAAAATATTTGAAGAGATTATAGTTGAAAACTTCCCTAATATGGGAAAGAAAATAGTTAATCAAGTCCAGGAAGCACAGAGAGTCCCATACAGGATAAATCCAAGGAGAAACATGCCAAGACACATATTAATCAAACTATCAAAAATTAAATACAAAGAAAAAATATTAAAAGCAGCAAGGGAAAATCAACAAGTAACACATAAGGGAATCCCCATAAGGTTAACAGCTGATCTTTCAGCAAAAACTCTGCAAGCCAGAAGGGAGTGGCAGGACATATTTAAAGTGATGAAAGAGAAAAACCTACAACCAAGATTACTCTGCCCAGCAAGGATCTCATTCAGATTTGACGGAGAAATTAAAAACTTTACAGACAAGCAAAAGCTAAGAGAATTCACAACCACCAAACCAGCGTTACAACAACTGCTAAAGGAACTTCTCTAGGCAAGAAACACAAGAGGAGGAAAAGACCTACAATAATAAACCCAAAACAATTAAGAAAATGGTAAGAGGAACATACATATTGATAATTCCCTTAAAGGTAAATGGGTTAAATGCTCGAACCAAAAGACACAGACTGGCTGAGTGGATACGAAAACAAGACCAGTATATATGCTCTCTACAAGAGACCCACCACTTCAGATAAAGGGACACATACAGACTGAAAGTGAGGGGATGGAAAAAGATATTCCATGCAAATGGCGATCAGAAGAAAGTGGGAGTAGCAATTCTCACATCAGACAAGATAGACTTTAAAACAAAGATTATTACAAGAGACAAGGGCACTACATAATGATCAAGGGATCGATCCAAGAAGAAGATATAACAATTGTAAATATTTATGGATCCAACATAGGAGCACCTCAATACATAAGGTAAATACTAACAGCCACAAAAGGGGAAATTGACAGTAACACAATCAGAGTAGGGGACCTTAACACCCCACTTTCACCAATGGACAGATCATCCAAAATGAAAATAAGTAAGGAAACACAAGCTTTAAGTGGTACATTAAACGAGATGGACTTAATTAATATTTATAGGACATTCCATCCAAAAACAAGAGAATGCATATTCTTCGCAAGTGCTCAAGGAATATTCTCCAGGATAGATCATGTCTTGGGTCACAAATCAAGCCGTGGTAAATTTAAGAAAATTGAGCACATATCAAGTATATTTTCAGATCACAATGCTATGAGACTAGGTATCAATTACAGGAAAAAATCTGTAAGAAATACAAACACATGGAGGCTAAACAACACACGATGTAATAACAAGGAGATCATTGAAGAAATCAAAGAGGAAATAAAAAATACCTAGAAACAAATGACAATGAAAACACAATGACACAAAACCTATGGGATGCAGCAAAAGCAGTTCTAAGAGGGAAATTTATAGCTATACAAGCCTCCCTACAGAAACAAGAAACATCTCAAATAAACAATCTAACATTACATCTAAAGCAATTAGAGAAAGAAGAAGAAAAAAAACCCCAAAGTTAGCAGAAGGAAAGAAATCATAAAGATTAGATCAGATATAAATGAAAAAGAAATGAAGGAAATGATAGCAAAGATCAACAAAACTAAAAGCTGGTTCTTTGAGAAGATAAACAAAATTGAAAAACCATTAGCCAGGCTTATCAAGAAAAAAAGGGAGATGACTCAATAGAATTAGAAATGAAAAAGGAGAAGTAACAACTGACACTGCAGAAATACAAAGGATCATGAGAGATTACTACAAGCAACTCTATGCCTATAAAATGGACAACCTGGAAGAAATGGACAAATTCTTAGAAATGCACAACTTTCCGAGACAGAACCAGGAAGAAATAGAAAACATGAACAGTCCAATCACAAGCACTGAAATTGAACTGTGATTAAAAATCTTCCAACAAACAAAAGCCCAGGACCAGATGGCTACACAGGCGAATTCTATCAAACATTTAGAGAAGAGCTAACACCTATCATTCTCAAACTCTTCCAAAATATAGCAGAGGGAGGAACACTCCCAAACTCATTCTATGAGGCCACCATCACTCTGATACCAAAACCAAAGATGTCACAAAGAAAGAAAACTACAGGCCAATATCACTGATGAACATAGATGCAAGAATCCTCAACAAAATACTAGCAAACAGTACCCAACAGCATATTAAACGGATCATACACCATGATCAAGTGGAGTTTATTCCAGGAATGCAAGGATTCTTCAATATATGCAAATCAATCAACGTGATACACCATATTAATAAACTGAAGGAGAAAAACCATATGCTCATCTCAATAGATGCAGAGAAAGCTTTCGACAAAATTCAACACACATTTATGATAAAAACCCTGCAGAAAGTAGGCATAGAGGGAACTTTCTTGAACATAATAAATGCCATATATGACAAACCCACAGCCAACATCGTCCTCAATGGTGAAAAACTGAAAGCATTTCCACTAAGATCAGGAACAAGACAAGGTTGCCCACTCTCACCACTATTATTCAACATAGTTTGGGAAGTTTTAGCCACAGCAATCAGAGAAGAAAAGGAAATAAAAGGAATCCAAATCGGAAAAGAAGAAGTAAAGCTGTCACTGTTTGCAGATGACATGATACTATACATAGAGAATCCTAAAGATGCTACCAGAAAACTACTAGAGCTAATCAATGAACTTGGTAAAGTAGCAGGATACAAAATTAATGCACAGAAATCTCTGGCATTCCTATACACTAATGATGAAATATCTGAAAGTAAAATCAAGAAAACACTCCCATTTACCATTGCAAGAAACAGAATAAAATATCTAGCAATAAACCTACCTAAGGAGACAAAAGACCTGTATGCAGAAAATTATAAGACACTGATGAAAGAAATTAAATATGATACAAATAGATGGAGAGATATACCATGTTCTTGGAGTGGAAGAATCAACATTGTGAAAATGACACTACTACCCAAAGCAATCTACAGATTCAATGCAATCCCTATCAAATGACCACTGGCATTTTTCACAGAACTAGAACAAAAATTTTCACAATTTGTATAGAAACACAAAAGACCCCGAATAGCCAAAGCAATTTTGAGAACAAAAAATGGAGCTGGAGGAATCAGGCTCCCTGACTTCAGACAATACTACAAAGCTACAGTAATCAAGACAGTATGGTACTGGCACAAAAACAGAAAGATAGATCAATGGAACAAGATAGAAAGTCCAGAGATAAACCCACACACATATGGTCACCTTACCTTTGATAAAGGAGGCAGGAATAAACAGTGGAGAAAAGCCAGCCTCTTCAATAAGTGGTGCTGGGAAACCTGGACAGGTACATGTAAAAGAATGAAACTAGAACACTCCCTAACGCCATACACAAAAATAAATTCATAATGGATTAATGACCTAAACGTAAGGCCAGACACCAATAACTCTTAGAAGAAAACATAGGCTGAACACTCTATGACATAAATCACAGCAAGATCCTTTTTGACCCACCTCCTAGATACATGGAAATAAAAACAAAAATAAACACATGGGACCTAATGAAACTTAAAAGCTTTTGCACAGCAAAGGAATCCATAAACTGGTTGAAAAGACAACCCTCAGAATGGGAGAAAATATTTGCAAATGAAGCAACTGACAAAGGATTAATCTCCAAAACATACAAGCAACTCACGCAGCTGAATATCAAAAAAACAAACAACCCAATCCAAAAATGGGCAGAAGACTGAAATAGACATTTATCCAATGAAGATATACAGAATGCCAACAAACACATGAAAGGCTGCTCAACATCATTAATCATTAGAGAAATGCATCAAAAGTACAATGAGATATGATCTCACACTGGTCAGAATGGCCATGAACAAAAATTCTAGAAACAATAAATGCTGAATAGGGTGTGGAGAAAAGGGAACCCTCTTGCACTGTTGGTGAGAATGTAAATTGATACAGCCACTATGGAGAACAGTATGGAGGTTTCTTAAAAAACTAAAACTAGAACTACCATACGACCCAGCAATCTCACTACTGGGCATATACCCTGAGAAAACCATAATTCAAAAAGAGTCATGTACCAAAATCTTCATTATAGCTCTATTTACAATAGCCTGGAGATGGAAACAACCTAAGTGTCCATCATCAGATGAATGGATAAAGAAGATGTGGCACATATATACAATGGAATATTACTCAGCCATAAAAAGAAACGAAACTGAGTTATTTGTAGTGAGGTGGTTGGATATAGAGACTGTCATACAGAGTGAAGTAAGTCAGAAAGAGGAAAACAAATACCTTACGCTAACACATATGTATGGAATCTAAAAAAAAAAAAAATAGAAAAGTAAATGGTCCGCGGAACCTAGGGGCAAGACGGGAATAGAGATGTAGACCTACTAGAGAATGGACTTGAGGATACGGGGAGGACGAAGGGTAAGCTGGGACAAAGGAGAGAGTGGCATGGTCATATATACACTACCAAACATAAAATAGATCGCTAGTGGGAAGTAGCCACCTAGCACTGGGAGATGAGCTCGATGCTTTGTGACCACCTAGAGGGGCAGGATAGGGAAGGTGGGAGGGAGGGAGACGCAAGAGGGAAGAGATATGGGGACATATGTATATGTATAACTGATTCACTTTGTTATAAAGCAGAAACTGACACAGCATTGTAAAGCAATTATACTCTAATAAAGTTGTTTTTTAAAAAAAACATGAGATACTATTTAAAAAATTGTTAAAATTTAGATGAAAAGGATAGTTTTCCAAAACTGATTCAAGAAGAAAGATAAAGCCCAATAAACCAAAACCATTAAAGAAATTACTTCACCTTCTCCCAAAGGAATCAGACCCAAATAACTTCAGAGATGAATTTGACCAAACTCTCAAAAAATGGGCAATTCCTATGTCATAAATTTGTTTCAAAAAATAGAAACCATGGAAAAACAATTTATTTTATAAAACTAAAATAAACTTCATGCCAAAGCCAGACAAATACTTCTTGGACTCAAGAAAAGAAAGTTATGTATCAATTCATTTATAAACATAGATGCAAAGGTGCTAAATACACTGAAAAACTAATTTCAGCAATGCATAAAAAAGTCCATTTTAATCAGGTAGGGTTTATCCCAGGAATTCTTAGATATTTCAACATCAGAAGTCTAATATTATTATTCACTATATTAGCAGAATGAAGGAGATAAGACATATGATTTCTCAACATATGCATTTACCAACAGATGGAGGAAAATACTCACTTGGGTAAATATTCATAATAAAAACACTTTGCTCACTTAACATAGAACTGAACTTCCTTCAGTTTCCTTCTTTCTTTATTTAAAGTGGTCATCTTTAGAATTATTCACACTATATCAGGAGGAAGATAAGAATGCCTGCTATCATGGCTTCTCTTCAAAATTATTTTTTAAAAGACACAATAATTTGAAAGGAAAATATGAAATTATTCTTCTTTGCTAATGATATCTACATAGAAAATTCAATAAGATGTCCATAAAAAGTATTAAACATATATGAGGATTCAGCACAGTTTCTGGACAAATTATTGACATGGAAAAATAAATAGCATAACTCTATAGCAACAATAACAGTGAAGAATGGGGTAGAAAAAATTTATAATAGCAACAAAAATGTGATATTCCCAGGAATAAATCTAATAAAAACATGCAAAACTTTTTGAAGAAATGTTTAAATAAAATTATGGAAAAACATTATCAAACCAAATAAATGGAAATGTATGCTATGGTCCTACATAAAAATTTAAGGATATAAATTTTCTCCCAAATTAGTCTATAAAATCAATGCAATTCCACTAAATTCTCGTTGTTTTGTGTAAAATCTGACAAGATGATCCAAAAATTCATGTGGCAAGACCTAGACAATAGTAGCTAAAAACAAATTTTTAAGAACAAAGATGAAAAGACTTGCTCCATCAGATATTAAAAACTATCATAGATGTCTAGCAATTAAGACAATGGATAATGGGCAGAAAGATAGATAGACTAAGGCAACAGAATATGGAGTTGCAAAAAGACTTGTGCATAAATAAAACAATTTTTACAGAAGTGTAGTCATTATAAGTGGAAAAAATAGATTATTCAAAGTTATTAAAAGTGGTTAATTGTGTCAAAAGATTGTAAATAACTCACACAATATGCAAAAATAAATTATAAGCAGATTTTAGATAGAATTAAAAGCAAATTTTAAAGTTTTAGAAAAAAATATAACCATACCTATATGACAATATAGGAAGAATGTCCTAAATAACATACAGAAAACACAAACCATGAAGGAAAATCCAAATAAATTAAATAGATTAAAATATTAAATGTTTTTTTAAAAAATAAAAGACATCACAAGAAAAGTTAAAATGAACCATGGCTTAGAAAAAGCTAATTTATAGCATACATACGTGTTAAAGGAACAATATTCAATATAAAATAAGACAATACCTTATAAACTCATTTAAGAAAAAAAAAAACACCAACTACCCAATAAAGTGTGCAAAGGATATGCACATGCAGTTTATAGAAAAGGAAATCCAAATAACCAATAATCTTATGCATGAAACTATGGTAAGCTACCTCGTTGGATTGCAAAGAGAATAAATTCTCAGACCCTCACAGTTCCTGACACCATCTCAATAGCTGATAAAACAAGCACACACACACACACAATCAGTAAGGATATAAAAGCTTTGAAGAACACACCAACTTGACTTTAACAGAGAGCATTACATTCAACAATTGAAGAAATAAATACAAAAAATAAATTATTTTAGATTTTATTCTGGGCCATGAATCAAGTCTCAACAAATTTCAAAGGATTCAAATTATAAAATGTACGTCACCTGAACAACATGGAAGTAACTTATGAAGTAGAAATAAAGATAACTAGAAAAATTTCCAAATGTTTGGAAATTAGGCAACATGCTTCTGAAAACCCACAGGTTTAAGAAGAAATCACAAAGTTAGAAAATTTGTAGAATTGAATGATAATAAAAACACAATGTATCAAAATTTGTAGGATGTATCAAAAAAATGCTTAGAGGGATATACATATATTATTGCTATAAATATAGATATTAGAAAAGAAGGAAGAGTTAAAATCAATGATCTATACTTCTAACTCAAGAATCTGAAAAAGGGGAAACAAATTAAACTTAAAAGAAAGAAGGATAAAATAATGAAAATAAGTGATGAAATCAATAAAGTAGAAAAATCAACAAAGCTTTGGTTTTGGTTCTTTGAAGACATTAGTAACACTGATTAACACTTAGCAAGAGAGAGAGAATACAAATAATTAACATGAGGAATAAAAAAGGGGCATTCTTACAGATCCCATACACCTCAAAAGAATAATAAGAGTGTATTATAAATGATTTTATGTCAACAAACTTAAAAAATACAGTGCACAAATTCTTGAAAAACAAGATTTACCAAAAACTGACCCAGAAGAAATGGAGCATCTTTACTATTCTATATTAAATAAATCAAATCCATTACAAAAATTTTTTCTCTCAATAACTCCAGCTGTAGATGATTTCACTGGTGAATTATTCCTACTAGTAAAAGAAGAAATACCAACCTTACATAAATTCTTCTGAAGAATAGAAAAATAGGCAACTTACCAACTCCCAACTCATTTTATGAGCCAGCAAAACCCTGATACCAAAACCTGGGAAGGACTTATAAGAAAGGTAAATATGAGCCGATATTTCTTATTAATATAAACATGAATATATTAAAACCTTAGCTAGCAGAGTCTAGTTTTATATTAAAAGCATAGTACATCAAAACTAGGTGAAACTGATTTGAAAATCAACCAATAAAATTCACCAAGTAAGTGAACAAGGGAGATAAAAAATGTGATTACTTCAAAAAATACAGAAAATATATTTGATCAAATCCAACATACGTATATATTTAAAAGAAAAATGCTCAACATATATGAAATAGCCAGGAATTTCCTTAATCTAATGAAAGACATCTACAAAATGAAATCTTAATGGGTCAACATAACATGGTAAAATATTGACCTTTTTCCCACACACACATTGAGAATGGTAAGACCAGAAGTCCACAACCACCAGTTTTATTCAAAATTGGAGGTCTTAACTAGTTCAAAGAAGCAATAAAAAATACTTTTAAGAGCAAAAGATTGAAAAACAGCTAGTAAAACTTTATTCACAGATGATGTAACTGTATACATAGAAGTTTCAGAATAATTTATGAACAATTAGCAATAGCAAACATTTAGGAAGAATGCTGCATACAAGGTGGCTATACCCTGGTCTGTGTTTACCCCAGAGAGGTAGGGTGTAACCCTTCCCAATCAACCGGTAGGATGTTGAGGCAGATGACTTTCAAGATACCTAGAGAATTTGAAAGTGTATTATTCCCACAAGGGACTCCAGGGGAGAGTAGGTAGGGCACAAGCAGATCCAAGCATGCTTGAGCATAGCAGACAGAGTATGTGGACCTTTCTAGTGGCAAGGGAACATGAGAGAGGGCTGGGGATCGGCCACGTTTGAATTCCCACCTGTACCAAAGGAGGGTATTCACTTGGGCTTTCTTATCAGTTCTGCCCAGATATGGAGCAGAAGGGGAGGAGGGAAGTGGGGTTATAAGAAGTCAGAAGCCAAACATCAAAACATGGAGTCATACTCTATTACATAATCCAACTCAATCATATTTCTTCATACCAGTAAATAAACAAACAAACAAGAAACACTTGCAAAATGAAATGTAAAAGGACTGCTATTTATATGAGTGTCACAATGCATCAAAACCTAGAATAGGAGATACACCAGAAATACATCTACACGTGGAACAACTCCTACAGAACACCTACAGAACGCTGGCAGGAGACCTCAGACTTCCCAAAAGGCAAGAAACCCCCCCACCACCACCACGTACCTGGGTAGAGCAAAAGAAAAAAGAATAAACAGAGACAAAGGAATAGGGATGGGACCTGCACCAGTGGGAGGGAGCTGTGAAGGAGGAAAAGTTTCCACACACTAGAAGCCCCTTTGCTGGCGGAGACTGCGGGTGGCAGAGGGGGAAGCTTCGGAGCCACAGAGGAGAGCGCAGTAACAGGGGTGCAGAGGGGAAAGCGGAGAGATTCCCGCACAGAGGATCGGTGCTGACCGGCACTCACCAGCCCGAGAGGCTTGTCTGCTCACCCGCCGGGGCGGGCGGGGCTGGGAGCTGAGGCTCGGGCTTCGGTCGGAGCTCAGGGAGAGGACTGGGGTTGGCGGCGTGAACACAGCCTGAAGGGGTTAGTGCGCCACGGCTAGCCCGGAGGAAGTCCGGGGAAAAGTCTGGACCTGCCGAAGAGGCAAGAGACTTTTTCTTAGCTCTTTGTTTCCTGGTGCTCGAGGAGAGGGGATTAAGAGCGCTGCTTAAAGGAGCTCCAGAGATGGGCGCGAGCCGTGGCTAAAAGCGACGGGCATGAGACGCTAAGGCTGCTGCTGCCGCCACCAAGAAGCCTGTGTGCGAGCACAGGTCACTATCCACACCCCTCTTCTGGGGAGCCGGTGCAGCCCGCCACTGCCAGGGTCCCGGGATCCAGGGTCAACTCCTCCGGGAGAACGCACAGCGCACCTCAGGCTGGTGCAACCTCACGCTGGCGCAACCTCACGCTGGCCTCTGCCGTAGCAGGCCCGCCCCGCACTCCGTGCCCCTCCCTCTCCCCAGGCCTGAGTGAGCCAGAGCCCCCGAATCAGCAGCTCCTTTAACCACGTCCTGTTTGAGCGAAGAACAGATGCCCTCCGGTGACCTACACACAGAGGCGGGGCCAAATCCAAAGCTGAGCCCCTGGGAGCTGTGAGAACAAAGAAGAGAAACGGATATCTCTCCCAGCAGCCTCAGAAGCAGCGGATTAAAGCTCCACAATCAACTTGATGTACCCTGCATCTGTGGAATACATGAATAGACAACGAATCATCCCAAATTAAGGAGGTGGACTTTGAGAGCAAGATTTATTATTTTTTCCCCTTTTCCTCTTTTTGTGAGTGTTTATGTGTATGCTTCTGTGTGAGATTTTGTCTGTATAGCTTTGCTTCCACCATTTGTTCTAGGGTTCTATCTGTCCGTTTTTTTTGTTTGTTTAATTTTTTTTCTTTTTTTTCTCTTAATTATTTTTTTATTTCAATAACTTTATTATATTTTATCTTACTTTATTTTATTTTAATTTATTTCCTTTCATTTTTTCCTTCCTTCCCTCCTTCCTTCCTTCCTCCCTCCCTCCCTCCTTTCTTTCTCTCTTTCTACTTCTACTAATTCTTTCTTTCTACTTTTTCTCCCTTTTATTCTGAGCCACGTGGATGAAAGGCTCTTGGTGCTCCACCCAGGAGTCAGTGCTGTGCCTCTGAGGAGGTAGAGCCAACTTCAGGACACTGGTCCACAAGAGACCTCCCAGCTCCACATAATATCAAATGGTGAAAATCTCCCAGAGATCTCCATTTCAACACCAGCACCCAGCTTCACTCAACGAGCAGAAAGCTACAGTGCTGGACATCCTATGCCAAACAACTAGCAACACAGGAACACAACCCCACCCACTAGTAGAGAGGCTACCTAAAATCATAAGTCCACAGACACCCCAAAACACACCACCAGATGTGGACCTGCCCACAGAAAAGGAAAGATCCACCCTCATCCACCAGAACACAGGCACTAGTCCCCTCCACCAGGAAGCCTACACAACCCACTGAACCAACCTTAGTCACTGGGGACAGACACCAAAAACAACAGGAACTACAAACCTGCAGCCTGCAAAAAGGAGACCCCAAACACAGTAAGATAAGCAAAATGAGAAGACAGAAAACACACAACAGATGAAAGAGCAAGATAAAAACCCACCAGACCTAACAAATGAAGAGGAAATAGGCAGTCTACCTGAAAAAGAATTCAGAATAATGATAGTAAAGATGATCAAAAATCTTGGAAATGGAATAGACAAAACGCAAGAAACATTTAACAAGGACCTAGAAGAACTAAAGATGAAGCAAACGATGATGAACAACACAATAAATGAAATTAAAAATACTCTAGATGGGATCAATAGCAGAATAACTGAGGCAGAAGAACGGATAAGTGACCTGGAAGATAAAATAGTGGAAATAACTACTGCACAGCAGAATAAAGAAAAAAGAATGAAGAGAACTGAGGACAATCTCAGAGACCTCTGGGACAACATCAAATGCACCAACATTCGAATTATAGGCATTCCAGAAGAAGAGAAAAAGAAAGGGACTGAGAAAATATTTGATGAGATTATAGTTGAAAACTTCCCTAATATGGGAAAGGAAATAGTTAATCAAGTCCAGGAAGCACAGAGAGTCCCATACAGGATAAATCCAAGGAGAAATATGCCAAGACACATATTAATCAAACTGTCAAAAATTAAATACAAAGAAAACCTATTAAAAGCAGCAAGGGAAAAACAACAAATAACACACAAGGGAATCCCCATAAGGTTAACAGCTGATCTTTCAGCAGAAACTCTGCAAGCCAGAAGGGAGTGGCAGGACATATTTAAAGTGATGAGGGAGAACAACCTGCAACGAAGATTACTCTACCCAGCAAGGATCTCATTCAGATTTGATGGAGAAATTAAAACCTTTACAGACAAGCAAAAGCTGAGAGAGTTCAGCACCACCAAACCAGCTTTACAACATCTGCTAAAGAAACTTCTCTAGGCAAGAAACACAAGAGAAGGAAAAGACCTACAATAATGAACCCAAGACAATTAAGAAAATGGGAATAGGAATATACATCTCGATAATTACCTTAAATGTAAGTGGACTAAATGCTCCCACCAAAAGACACAGATTGGGTGAATGGATACAAAAATAAGACCCATATATTTGCTGTCTACAAGAGACCCACTTCAGACCTAGAGACACATACAGACTGAAAGTGAGAGGATGGAAAAAGATATTTCATGCAAATGGAAACCAAAAGAAAGCTGGAGTAGTAATTCTCATATCAGACAAAATAGACTTTAAAATGAAGACTATTAGAAGAGACAAAGAAGGACACTACATAATGATCAAGGGATCGATCCAAGAAGATATAACAATTGTAAATATTTATGTACCCAACATAGGAGCACCTCAATACATAAGGCAAATACTAACAGCCATAAAAGGGGAAATCAACAGTAACACATTCATAGTAGGGGACTTTAAAACCCCACTTTCACCCATGGACAGATCATCCAAAATGAAAATAAATAAGGAGACACAGGCTTTAAATGATACATTAAACAAGATGGACTTAATTGACGTTTATAAGACATTCCTTCCAAAAACAGCAGAATACACATTTTCCTCAAGTGCTCATGGAACATTCTCCAGGATAGATCATATTGTGGGTCACAAATCAAGCCTTGGTAAATTTAAGAAAATTGAAATTGTATCAAGTATCTTTTCTGACCACAATGCTATGAGACTAGATATCAATTACAGGAAATGATCTGTTAAAAATACAAACACATAGAGGCTAAACAATACACTACTTAATAACGAAGTGATCACTGAAGAAATCAAAGAGGAAATAAAAAAATACCTAGAAACAAATGACAATGAAAACACAATGACACAAAACCTATGGGATGCAGCAAAAGCAGTTCTAAGAGGGAAGTTTATAGCAATACAATCCTACCTTATGAAACAGAAAACATCTCAAATAAACAACCTAACCTTGCACCTAAAGCAATTAGAGAAAGAAGAACAAAAATACCCCAAAGTTAGCAAAAGGAAAGAAATCATAAAAATCAGATCAGAAATAAATGAAAAAGAAATGAAGGAAATGATAGCAAAGATCAATAAAACTAGAAGGTGGTTCTTTGAGAAGATAAACAAAATTGATAAACCATTAGCCAGACTTATCAAGAAAAAAAAGGGAGAAAACTCAAATCAATAGAGTTAGAAATGAAAAAGAAGTAACAACTGACACTGCAGAAATACAAAAGATAATGAGAGATTACTACAAGGAACTCTATGCCAATAAAATGGACAACCTGGAAGAAATGGACAAATTCTTAGAAATGCACAACCTGCCAAGACTGAATCAGGAAGAAATAGAAAATATGAACAGTCCAATCACAAGCACTGAATTTGAAACTGTGATTAAAAATCTTCCAACAAACAAAAGCCCAGGACCAGATGGCTTCACAGGCAAATTCTATCAAATATTTAGAGAAGAACTAACACCTATCCTTCTCAAACTCTTCCAAAATATAGCAGAGGGAGGAACACTCCCAAACTCATTCTACAAGGCCACCATCACCCTGATACCAAAACCAGACAAGGATGTCACAAAGAAAGAAAACTACAGGCCAATATCACCGATGAACATAGATGCAAAAATCCTCAACAAAATACTAGCAAACAGAACCCAACAGCACATTAAACGGATCATACACCATGATCAAGTGGGGTTTACCCCAGGAATGCAAGGATTCTTCAACATATGCAAATCAATCAACGTGATACACCATATTAACAAACTGAAGGAGAAAAACCATATGATCATCTCAACAGATGCAGAGAAAGCTTTTGACAAAATTCAACACCCATTTATGTGCCACAACTACTGAAGCCCACGTGCCTAGAGCCTATGCTCTGCAACAAGAGAAGCCACCACAATGAGAAGCCCGCGCACCGCAACGAAGAGTAGCCCCTGCTCGCCGCAACTAGAGAAAGCCTGCACGCAGCAACGAAGACCCAACGCAGCCAAAAATAAATATATTAAAAAATAAATTTAAAAAACAACCTAAAATAAATCTAATGAAAAAATTGAAAGATCTTTATATTGTGCAAGCTACTAAACATTACTGAGGAAAATGAAAGAACCTACTACGCTATGTTAATGGTTATTCAATGTTGTTAAGATGTACTGATGTCAATTAATCTACAGCAAAGGAGGCAAGAATATACAACAGAGGAGAAAAGATAGTCTCTTCAATAAGTGGTGCTGGGAAAACTGGTGCTACATGTAAAAGAATGTAATTAGAACACTCTCTAACACCATGTAAAAAATAAACTCAAAATGGATTAAGACCTAAATGTAAGACTGGAACCCATAACCCTCCTAGAGGAAAACATAGGCAGAATGCTCTTTGACATAAATCATAACAATATTTTTTTGAATCTGTCTCCTAAAGCAAAAATATACAAATGAGACCTAATTGAACTTAAAAGCTTTTGCACAGCAAAGAAAACCATCGACAAAACAAAGGCAATGTACTTAATGGGAGAAAATATTTGCAAATTATATGACAGATAAGGGGTTAATAGCCAACATATATAAACAGCTCATATAACTCAACCAAAAAAACAAACAACCTGATTGAAAAATGGCAGAAGATATGAATAGACATTTTCCCAAAGAGGACATGCAGATGGCCAATAGGCACATGAAAAGATGCTCAACGTCTCTAATCATCAGGGAAATGCAAATCAAAACCACAATGAGATATCACCTCACACCTGTCAGAATGGCTATCATCGAAATGAACACAAGTGACAAATGTTGGTGAGGATTTGGAGAAAAAAGAACCCTCGTGCACTCTTGGTGGGAATGTAAATTGGTGCAGCCACTGTGGAAAACAGTGGTTTCTCAAAAAGCTAAAAATAGAACTACCACATGACCCAGCAATTCCATTCCTGAGTATATATCTGAAAAAAAGATACTAATTCAAAAAGATATATACACTCCAATGTTCATAGCAGCATTATTTACAATAGCCAGGCTATGGAAGCAACCTAAATGTCCATCAACAGATGAATGGATAAAGAAGATGTGGTATATGTGTGTGTGTGTGTGTGTGTGTATACATGTACATATATGAATTCTACTCAGCCATAAAAAAGAATGAAATTTTGCCATTTGTAACAACATGGATGAACTTGGAGGGTATTATGTTAAATGAAATAAGTCAGACAGAGAAAGGCAAATACTGTATGATATCCCTGATATGTGAAATCTAAAAAATATAATAAACTTGTGAATAAAACAAAACAGAAACAGACTTGCAGATATAGAGAACAAACTAGTGGTTACCAGAGAGGAGAGGGAAGTGGGGGGCAATATAGGAGTAGGGGATTAAGAGGTACAAACCATTATATAGCCTATAAAATAAGCTACAAGGATATATTGCACAATGCAAGGAATATAGCCAACATTTTGTGGTAACTATAAATGGAGTGTAAACTTTGGAGATTCTGAGTTACTATGTTGTACACCTGTAGCTTATATGACATTGTACATCAACTATACTTCAATAAAAAAGAAAAAATTATATAGATTATCCCCAAATTGATCTATAGGTTTAATGTAATCCCAATAAAAATCTCCACAGGCCTTTTGTGGAGACTGGCAAAACTGCTGGTGAGTTCGCTGTCTGAGCCAGAGGATTGAGCTGGGTGATCAGAATGGCAAGCATTATTAATCTGAAATTACCTGATGACTTTATCTTGTGATGGGAAAAGCATTTCCAGAAGGAACAGATACCATTACTTGTAGATCAGGGCAAGTTTTCTCCCATAGACACCACTGAAGATGCTATGCTCATGTTTGTTTCTCGATTCTCTTCTCTTCTTCCATGGTGACAAGCCTCCCATCTGACTGACATATTGATTCCTTCCAAAACCTGTATGTTATGCTCTGCAAACTCAGGGTGCAAATGAGGTCATATTGAATTCTAACTAATAGTTCAACCTACCTCCCCATCTCCAATCTTACTAGCAGTAAGTCATTCCTCCAAGACTTTTCTTCTTCCTACTCATTCCCAAATTACCTAAGAACTTAAGAATTTGGGGGCTCACTCCATGCAAATAATTTGCTTCCAAAAACAATGCAAGCCACCAAAAGAACTAGAGGTCATCACTGCTGTCGTTTCTGGCTGCCATGTGATGCCCTAGTCCAAAAGTGGTCCTGCAGTCAATATGCCCATTATCACTGGGGCACCAAGGGAAGGTTCCCACCCAGGCTGCATAAGAACCCATGAAGGGTGAAGACTATTTAAATTAATAATCCAGAGCTCATCTAGTATTCCCAAGCACAATCACAGTGCAGGAAAATTTGGAGAGTCTTCCAGCCTTAGACATATCCTGTGCTAAAATCGGGCCCCTCTGTCAAATCTTGGTACAGTGGTATGAGCCTGAGTTACCCACTTAAACAAATATTACCAACCCTGGCTATTGACCCATCACCATCCTACATTACTCCCTCCTTCTATTTTCTTGAACAAAATCATTTTAAGGATGCGCTACTCAGAGTGTGGTCCAAGTACCCACAGCATCAGTTAGTTTCACCTGGGAACTTGTAGGAACTGCAAATTCTCATGCCCAACTGCTGACATTCTGAATGAAAAACTCCAGAGTAGAACCTAAGAATCTGTGTTGAACAATCTTTCTAGATGATTCTTGGGCACAATAAACTTGCTGCTTTAAGTAGTTTTAATATCTTTGCCTATAATGAGAACAGATGTGTTAGTATTTTTAAACAGGTTACAGTTCTCACTCGTCTTAAGAGCTATTCTATTTCTTTAAGTGCCTATTTGTACTCTGTGTAATTCCTTAATTATGCTCTTGGTAGTAGAAAGATTTGAAAAGTGCAGCCATTTTCTGAAAGAAAATTCCACCCTTGGACAAATACATACGCACATGAAAATCCAAGAGATAGCACAAGAGAAAATTCACTTTTCCCTCAAGTCACCTATCAGTTCCCACTGCATCATTTGAGTATGAGCAAAGGAAGCCATTGCTCTTGATTGGACTGCCATCTTCCGCTCTCTGCTGCAATCCTCTCAAGCCTTTTTTTTTTTTAATCCTCATTCCTTCTGCCATATAGGCCCAGTCTCCTCATTATCCAAAGTATATCCAAAACAATAAATATTTGTGTAACACAATCTGTCCCCAAGGAACTCAACAGGGCTTAATAAACCATAAAGTTGGCATTTCTAACTCTCTCCATATTCTGCTCTTGGCTATTAGAACACAGTATTTTGGACAGCAATATGCATTTTAAAAGAGTTAGGGAAGGGATATAAGCACAGATATAAAGATGCTCAGTCTTTGAGCATATAATATAAACAGACCATCTAAAACAACTGCAGGCTGTTAGGAATACTGAGGGGTGGGTGTGAAAGAAGGGCACCAGCAGCCCCCCTTAGCCTTAACCATAAAAGTTAACGAAAGGCATGTTCTTACGACATCCTTTGGAAGAGATCTCCTTCTTCCCCACATTGTGAAGCACCAAATCCCTCCCCAACACTCTTTTTTTTTTTCCTAATGCAATTTAGTACACATAAAGGTCCCAAATCCAGGCACCAAAAAAATGTCACCATGCCTCCACATGAAGTTAAAACCCGACTGCATGATTTTTCATAGACTTAAAGTGTTTGCAAATGTCCTCATTTATCTCCTAATCCCAGGTCTAGAAGCCATATGAGTAGCCTCTGCATTTCAGACACATCCTCAAGTAAAACCCTCACTCACCTACCCCCCGACCTCCACCCCTCCATCTTACTCTCTCCACCAGAAAGCTGTTTGGCAAATTAAAAAGAATAATGTGGTCTTTTCTGACAGTTTGGCTTGGGAGCCCTAAATGTAAACTCACATCACTGCTACCAATGAATGATTTTATTCATTTTTAGGTGCTTATTTTCTTTTATTCAAATACACTTTTCAAGACACGCAGTGCCCCAGGAGGAAGTGGAAGAGGTTTAATTTCAGAAGGCAGACTTACATGACGACTTCGACATGAAAAATATTAAAAAATTACTCTGTCGAAAACTCCCATTGAAAACTGCATTCATTTTTTGCATATTCAACCCCTCAAACATCAAGGTGTATGTGGGTGAGGGTGTGTTTGTGGTTGTGTGGGCCTGGTTTGTTTAGGGAGAGGTTCCACTTCACCATTGCCACCCACTCTGTCTCAAAACCCAAGGTATTCTGAGGTGCCCCTGGGTTACCTGGAAGTGAATTCACCATACTTTAGTACTAGCAAGTCTCTCTTCAAAATGTGGCCCGGGAGTCACTAAAGGAAACCACACAGTGTTAAGACTAAACATTCTTGAGTAAGCCTCAGTTATGGCAAGTTCAACAGCCTGGCCGTTGAGAGAGCAGTTACCGAAATTTTCCAAATAAATAAAGCAAACAAGTTACTTCAGGAAGAAGTTCACATCTATATGATTTATAATACTGGGAGTTGGCCCACTGAGGCAGAAGGAACCCAGTGAACCAGCAGTAAACCAGAGGCCACCCAGGCACTCAGGGCAGCCTCCAAGGTTTTAGTTCATGTTCAATCACCTACTGAATCCTCACCAGGAGGTGCTCTGTTGGGGGAGCTAATGGTGTCTTACAACATCCTGCAAGACTTATTGGCATGAACTTTATCATTCAGCCTCTAAATGGGTTAATATTAATAGGAAAAAAAATAGGGATCCTATTTAGAGGCTCCTGGCAGCAAGCAAATACAGAAAAAAATACTTCTCCAAAATCAATGTTTGTTTTGCTGAGGGCCTCCTTAGGTGTACCTTGGAAACAATTCTGTCTGTCTCCCACAGTTAAGTCACCCAGCAGCCTCATATGCCAGCCAGAAGTACTTAGCAGTCCAGAATCAACAGGTTGCTGCTGTTGAGCAGAACCAGAACACTGGGGCAGAAAGAATGGAAAATGTTATATGTGACGCAGCAGTCTTGATGCACGTTGATGATAAAGATGAGAGGCACCCTGAAGATCCCACCTCTCGTGGCCCCCATCCACCCACCTCCCACTAAGCACCGTCTCCAAGGATCATTCTGGCCATGAGGGTAAAAACTACTGCTCTGTAGCTGGTCTCCATATGTCACCCTCAGGCACTTCCAAATCAACACACACACACACACACACACACACACACACACACACACACACACTGCATACTATGTATATTGCTATGTAGGAGGACTTTATGCTTTGATGGAGCTATTAAAACATACTCAACATTCTTGCAATCACACCCACATATCTCTCTGCCTTGGTACATATTATACATGTGTAGAATTAGACAATAAAGCACACAGAGGGCATAAATTGTATTTGATTAAATTACCCCATATGTGTTCTTAGGCAGAGAGCCTAAACTCCTGCCAGTGGACTGGGAATGAATTAATAGCACCATTCAGTTGTTCAGCCTCAGTATCTTATTCAGATTATGAAGCATCTATTAAATTAAATATAAAAATTATCTAATCATATATCTATATATATCCCAAAACAGTCAAGTGAACTATTAGTCTAATACCTTGATATAACTTTTTAATCAGCAAATTACAGCAGCAACATATCTTCCTGTTATTGACTTACTGTTTCAAAGCTTCTAGGCAGGGATGTTCTATTTTTGGTTCACCATTATATAATTAATACACCGATGCCATTTTTACAAAAAATACGTACAACCAAACTGTAAGTTCTACCTCATAGAGAACTGGAGGCATAAGTATAGACAATGACCAGTAGAAGGAATGTTTATAAACATTTTAAATAACTCTCCTAATATTTATCTCAGTGAACCCCTTCTTTGAACATGTCAATTACATGTGTATATCTTTGAGAATATCAGGTATATACTAAATATTTATGTGTTTATGCACATAAGACACATTAAATATGTCATCCTGTTTATGACACTATGACATTCTATAGGTGGGGAGAAATAACATTGGCTACAAAGACAGAAGGAATCACTTTTTAAAACAAGAAGAATTAATGATCATGAAGGAAGAACTAGGAACAAACAATAAAACCAGGAAATGCAAGCCATTCATGAGATAAAGGCCTAAGATTTCAGACAAGCTGAATATTCTTCAAAGCACAATATTCAGGACACAAGAAAAACTTGTTCCAATTAGAATAAGAATGTGGAAAAAATAAAACAAAATATGTCTCCTCATAGGGGTATAAATAATGAGAAAGTATTTATAGATTAAAAGACTGAAAAGCAAAAATTGTGACAATGTCAAAATATTTCATAACTTTAATGAATGAGATAGAGAGGAATATGGAGTATGGAAAGACCTCAACAGAGACATGGAAACTCTTAAGACTCTGACAAAGCAAGACTGGAGTGTTTTCTTTTGGTTTTTTTACAATGTATTTACTTTAAAAAAAATGTTCACAGAATGACTGTTGAACTAGAGAACCCCAAGGGATAGAGTGTAGGGAAAATTTTGCAAAGGTAAGATTATATAACCTAATTACAAGTTTAAATGCAAGATCCCCAACGAGAATCACCACAGCATTGCACACTCCATACATTTTAGATAAAGTTGTCACAACCAAAGCAGGTGTTTGGAGAGCTAGTGGATGATAGGAAGATCTCCTCAGATAATGTGGAGCAGAGCCCTTAGATGGTCCTACATACACATGTAGCATGAGCAAGAAAGAAACCTTTGTTTTTCTAAGCCCCTGCGATATGGGGGTTGTTTGTCACTGCAGCAGAACTGGGCCTATCCTCAATGATACAATGAGGGTGAAAAATAAATCTCCTTCCTATGAAGTATTCTCACTGTAATTATTATATAGCCAAGATAAAATATACAGCCATAGCTTCTGAATGCTATTTACAGTGTAACGTGAACAACTGGTTTCATTTTCTCTGGAGATTGTAGTACTTTGAAGAGACAAAACAATTGGGGAAATAACCACTGTGTAGATAGCAATGATTGTTGGCCTCATATTAAAACATAGACCCTGCAATTGGAAAGAAAGGCAGAGGGGAGGGTCACATAACATGGGACATGAGAGCAGTCCACATACAATTCAAGTGAGTGTGTGCATGATGAGGGACACCTACAGAGGAGGGCTCAAAACAAAACAGAAAATAAACAAGAACGTGCAGCACAAAGGTGGGGATGAAGACAGATCATAAATTTCTAATACAGAGACTATTCATTCTGTTTGAAAACTGAAGGATAGCCCCTCAGAAGCCTGCCTATCATTTTCTGGAAGGCATAGGTATCAATTCCAGTATCCAACCCACAGACAAGTTAAGTTGTGGTGGGACAAGATCAGAGAGATAATGAAGGATGAGCCTGGAAAAGGTGTGTCCAAGAGTTTCCAGAAGAAGCAGCAAAAGCAGACTTTTTTTAACCAAAAGCAAAGAAGCTCAGCAAGCAGTAAAAGATGACATTACTGGTTTCTCGTTTAATAGGTGAATGAAACAGCTGTGGAGCCCCCTCAAATCTTTTGTGGTTAGTTTTGATTGGAAAGTTCAAATGGAGTATTTGCTGTTTGTTTATTCCCTACTCATTTCCACAAATAATTTAAGGGCATAGAAAAATGATCCCTAGGAAACTCCACTGGTACCCAAGTTGGTGAAGAAGGACTTCATGTTTTCCTTCCTTTTGCCTCAGTATAATTTGAAATTTGTACAAGGGGCATGTACTCATGTACTACTTTGGAAGTTAAATGTTTAAAAACTTTAAAAAGGCTACAAAATAGACTTTGCTCCCTGTATTTAATTTTCTCCTCACCTCTGAGAACAAGATCAGACATAGAATTGGACTTGCTGGTAAAGTGGACAATTACGGACTAAAGAAAGAAAATAAGAGAAAAATGCAGCCAAGTAACATCACAAATAAAAAAACCTATAAAATATGAGACAGATTACAGCTGGATTCACTCGAGTGTCTGGGGGAAGGTCAGAGGATCACAGCTGAACTGCAGCAGAAGAGTTCTTGTTTAGAAACATTTCCGATCCCACAACAGTCTTATTGGTTACAAGTGCACAGAAGAGACTGGAGGTGGTCAGATCTAGATGTGACTCCTGCTTCACTGCATTCTAGCCAGGAATCTTGGTAAGTATTCTGAGCATTCTGAACATGTTTTTTTCTCCTATAAAATAGAGATATTTAACATATATCTTGAGAGGCTGCTGTGAGGAGCAAATGTGCTGGTAAATATAAAACATGAAGATCATCAGTAGATGGTAATGATCCCCATCAACAGCCTCTTTGAGAAAGAAGGATGTAGATTTAAAAAATTGAGTGAGAATCTAAGAAAGAATATGACTGTAAAACCTTCTCTTCAACATCTGCCTGGATTCGCTAAAAACACCTTGTGAAGCAGAAAATAAATTGTGTGGCAAAAGGAAAAAGAAAATGGAATAATCTAATGTGAAAAAGAAGGCTAGGGGCTTCCCTGGTGGCGCAGTGGTTGAGAGTCCGCCTGCCGATGCAGGGGACGCGGGTTCGTGCCCCCATCCGGGAGGATCCCACATGCTGTGGAGCGCCTGGGCCCATGAGCCATGGCCGCTGAGCCTGCGCGTCTGGAGCCTGTGCTCCGCAACAGGAGAGGCCACAACAGTGAGAGGCCCGCGTACCGCAAAAAAAAAAAAGGCGGCTAATCAAGAGCCCTAATTACTCTCAAAATATATAAATGGGCTGGGAAAAGGGATGAAAAGCCATTCTCTGAATCCATGTGAAGAAACAGATTTAAGCTTAGGAAGAGACATGAGTTTCTGAACATGAGAAGCTTGAGTCACATGAATGAGTGATGTCTTGCAATCCTTCTCTCAGGAATCTTTGAAATAGATTGACAGCTCTAGTCTTGATGGCATGGAGTTTGCAGAGCTCGGTGCTAAAGCACCTCAGGTCCCAGGATAGTCATGCAGTTGAACTAGGGTGACTTTGAACAGCTTTGGGAGGAAGTGAAAAGAGAAACACAAGGACGTTGGATCAGGAGACCGCTTAAGGCATTCCAAGTGTAAGGAAAGAGGTCGCAAACCCAGAGGGAGAACAGTAATGATTCAGACAAACATCCCCTTACATCAAATTTATCTGGACGTTTTAAAGGCCATAAAAGCATTTTGGTAGGTAGAGGCTGAGGTGAAGAGATCTTTGAAACTTAGGTTTAAGACACAGGGTGTTGAGGCAGTGACCACCCAACCCCCCAAGGGTGTTCCTAGCAAGGGCACCGGGTCTCAAAGAGAAATGATTGTTAAGGTCAGTTGCCAGCAAAATTCCACCCAGTTAAGGTCTTGTCATGCCCCCTCCTCCATGAGGTAGAAAATTACATTTTCTTCTTTTCAGTTGTTTTTAATTGACCTCCATCACCACACTTTCGAGAGCAGAGGGACGTCAGGGTCATAACTCAACTTGAGAACCGTGTGAAGCAAGGTGAAAGTTTTCTCAACACTGGAAAATCTAAGAATTTGTCTCAAACACAGAACTTAGAGTGCCTGACTCTGAAGAAATTGACGTTTTTACCTAAAATAACTGTTCAAACTGTACATTTGCTACATTTTATAAACATCAGAAGGACACCACTGACACCCAAGTGAAAAATCTCCACCTTGGCCAAAATGGTTTCACATAAAAACAACTGACCTACCAAGGAAAACTTTCTGCACTCCCTGTGCCCAGGGGAATTGGGGGCTGGAGAGCTTGTGCCTACTTTGCAAAGAAGCAAAGATTTTAACCCCCGATGGGAAAGATGCGTTTAGGTGGCAATGCCGCTAGCATTAGCATCTCTCCTTTTCTCCTGGGAGCCCGGTAGGTACCTCCCGAATTCACCCTTTGAGCAGCCCCACACCGTGATTTGTTTGCTGTCCACCTTTTGACTTGTTCTGTATAAACATTTCCCTTCCGCCCGCCCGCAGACAGCCGCCCACCTCCGCCTGCCTCCCTGCTTGCTGGCCTCCCCTGCCCAGGCTTCAGCTGGAGGAGCGCCTTGCAAACAACTCTCACTTTGGGGCTCAGTGTTCTCCAAGGCTGCCAGTTCTTTCAGGAGGTCGTTTACACGCTTGGCTCTTACTTCAATGAGCTACTCTGGAACAGCCAGTGAAAAGTGCTTTGCTCCTGAAAAATATTGGAGCGCTTTGTTGCAAATGGTGGGTGAATCCATCGCCCCAATCATCAAAGATAAGAGTCAACCCAACCCAATGGAACTGATGGCCGCTTAGGGGGTGACTGTGTTCCCCTAAAGTCCGACATGACCATTTCAGCTCCCAGATTACGTTTTGTAAATAATTTGTCATTTTCTCCTGATTCATCAAACTTCTTTTGGTCCTGCCTACCTGGTCACCCTCTTGTTTGTAAATTGGCATGGTGCGTAACTCTTAATGGGCCAAAAGAAGACACAAAGCTAACATTTACTCAATACATCCACATAGAGTGTGTGAAGAAAAACACCTCCTTGCACACACCCATTAGAAAAGACATAAATTTTGACGGGGGAAATATTTCCAGGGGAGCTCTGTGTATTTCTTTACTCAGTTGTAATGGCAATATTATCGAATGAGTTTGCGTGGCCTCCAACTTAATATTTTCATTTGGTCCTTTTTCCTCTTAAGTGTCCTATAAAAAGATGATTAATCAAAAATGGAGGGTTACCTTTGATTAAGGAAGTTAATTATGAGTGACTGACTTGATATGGGTGGGCAGCTCCCCTCTGTCATTCTAGTTTCTTCTCCATGGGAGAGCTAGGAAGAGGGGCCATAGGAAACACTACACAGAAGGAACTACTGGAGCAGTAAAAGTCTTTAAAGGAAACTGACTTCCACTGCCATCATCAATAAGCAATGCCAAAAATGTCTCTTTGTCTACATTTTATTGCACATTTAATGGGCCTCCAAGTGCTACACAAACATTAAGTATATTTTCAAAATCCCATGATGGATTATATATATAAGTAATCACCATAGTATTGTATACCCATTTTAGGAAGGGGAAGCTGAGTCAAACCTTAATTATAAGAAAGGAAATTGTCTTCATTATTGTTGAGTTTACTCCTGGAGTCCCACAAAAAGTATTTAAAAAGAGGCAGTAGGGACAGCTTTGGAGCCTGGATGTGTGGGTTAGATCCCTCGTTCTGCCTTCGTGTTAGATGAGTGAACATGGGAGAGTATTTAACCTCTTTATGCCTCAGTTTTCTCATTTGTAAAATGGGGATAATAATGATACCACCTGTCAAATACTCGTTTTGAAGATTGAGTCAATTTGTGAAAACGGCTTAGACCACCACCGTCCTTACACAGTGGGTGGTGTGTAGTAGCAGCTGTTGTTGTTGTTGTTATTATTACAGCCACATCAAAATGTCTAAACACTAAATGAAAGAAACAATGTTGAACAGAGACAGCTCGCATGTGGTAGATACTTGGTCTCCTCGGCTTCCATTTCTGTATCTGACTGGGCTTCAAGGGCCAAAGCAGAGCATGCCCCAGATGGAACCCATCTTTAATTTTATCCCAAGACTTTCAGCTCCTGGGCCTCCTTTTTATGATGTGCTGGAGAAATGCTTTGGTAACAACCACTCTCTGCTTCACCTAAAGAGAGGGTCTAGCTGTCCTATAAGGCCAGTCTAAAGAACGTTCTCCCAGCCGGGATCTTCCTGACTCTTGGCCACAACTGTTCCCACCTCGGTCAGGATTGAGGGGAAACCTAATGTTACAATCTGTTGATTGCCTTGTGAACTGAACGGGAAGACAAACTCATTTCTGCTTCTAACACTTGGGACCTCTCTTCTGGGCCAGGCCCTGTGCCCGTCACACTCAGTGACCTCTCCTTATGGCCTGGCCAGCAAGTGTGAAATGAACTTGGCACACACCATGTGGACACGCTTTCTCAGCAAATTTACCCCGATGTGTCCAGCCAACTCCTCAGGGACCCCACAAGGTCTCCATCTGCCTGCAGCCTTTGAAGCATGATCTGAAAGTCAAGTAAAACCGAGTGTTCTCTGAACGTGCCCTGATTCGTATGCACACGTGTGCGTTGCTTTGAGGCAGTATCTATGTTTACCATCCCTGTAAGAATGGTCAGGGGCCCTACTGTCTCCAGCCTCAGTCCTCTCATTTGTAAAACAATACTAATAAAAGGCATTCACCTCGATTGCTGGGGGGGATTAAAGAAGGTAGGGCATCTTTTATACTCAGGACAATATTTTTTTTTGTTTGTGCCTTGATTTTATTGTTTTGCAGCAGAATGCCCAACATAGAACACAACTGCAGAGATTCAGCCATGCAAAAGAGAAAGGATAACGTTTTTAAATGCTTAGTAAATGCCTAACAAATGTTAGCTGTTACGTCTATTTGTTTGTGCATTCTCAAATCAGATTACACAGTCGGTAACGGCAGGACCCATATTTTCTAGCGTCTTTGTTTTCAACCAAAGTAGTTTATACTGTGCTGTCGTGAGGAGAGAATGTCCATTCTGTTATGCCCCTCTGCGCAAGAACATGCAACTTTCTCTTTTCTCTACCTGTAATGAACTTTCTTAGATTTGTTTTTCTTTTTTTTTGATCTGTAAACCCCTGCCTGTTTTTCCACAATCGTCACCTTCTGCAGGGGTCAATCTGTCCAGTGTCCTTTCTAGGTTCTCTTGCTGCGGTTATCCTTATTGCAGCTCCTGTGACAAGGTATGCATTGTGTGTACATATGTACATATGTATGTATATGTATATGAAACGCTCTTTTGCTCTTCTTGAATTTCTCTGCTACATTAGAATGAGAGAATACCACAATTGCCCCTACCTCCTGAAAAGATTTGAAAAATCAGCCCTCCCTGCCCTAGAAGAGAGGGAAGCAGGCTTTCATTGGCCCAAGATTCGGCTCAGGGTTTAAGGGGGCTTTCACCTTTTGTGAAAGATCCAGAAGATAACGAAAGCTTTGCAAGGAAGAAACAGGGCGAGGCAGGGAGATTTTCCCTTAATATCAGAGGAAAGGAAAAGCATGAGGGGACCACCAGAGGATTCCTCCAGATTCCAGGAGGTTGCCCAAGAAGGAAGAGAGCGGTGCCCTGGAGAAAGGCCTTGCTCAAAGCATCCTTGGAGGACCCAGGAGGCGGCGGTGCTTCATACCTCCCAGCAAGGACTGGAGGGAGATGGTGCCCCGTCCTGAGCTCTGGGTCTCTCCCGAAGAACCTGCCCCAGCAGCCGAGAGGAGGGCCAGGCTCCCTGTGCCCCCTCCTTGCCAGGTCAGCGGCAGTGACTGCTGGATGTGCCTCCAAAGCCCACACAGACCTCATCCGATGATGCCACTTTTATACCCCTACCCACTCTCACCACAGTCCCAGAACCGTACGCCTAAGGGGAGGGCAACCCCAGGGGTGGGGTGAGGTGTGAACAAGGAGATCATCACCCCTCCCACCCCCGTCCCCTCACTCACAGATGCCTTCCCAGGCCTAGAACACATCCCGGCCCATAGTAGAGGATTTTAGTTATGCCACTTTGCTTTGGGGGAATAGAATCACTTATGCTAAGTCCAAGTGTGGGAAGTTATAAAGTTTCAGGTGAGGCAATATGAGAAAAAGAAATCCTATGAGAGTCCAAGAACAGGAATGCTATATACCTCTGATATTTCCATCCAGTCTGTGGATTGACTAAGACCCACTTCAGTTGCTGAATCCTGGTACCAACAGGCATGAATAGTGGGCAGGGTTATGTGGGAGTAACGTGGCTGCTGGCTTTACCCTAACTAGCTTTTTTTTTCATACAGCACAGGGAAATATAGCTTTTATTTTATTGAACTTGCTTTTGAAAGCTGGAACAAACTCCGAAATCTTTCTTATTCAAATCTTTGCACCTTTTAAGGGTGACACTCTACGTTTCTATTTCCTGTCTAAGGCATAGTGTCTGCTGTTCATGAACGGGTTAGTGGGAGATTCCCAGAAACCCAGGCTGATCAACTCAGGTTTAATAGTTCCAACTCCGCTCCCAGATTCTCCTGAACGTCTCATCATTCATATGGAGACCAGAGGTTTTCCAGAATCATATAAGTGTAGTTTTAAAGTAGCAAAATGCCTTTAAGATACAATAGAAAATAATAAATGGATATATCCTCACCTAGAGAATAGCCATAGAGTAATTTATAGCTATATTACTTTCACTTTCTGTTGTAAAATAACTATTGCTATATACAAGGAAACAGTTTTGCAAGTGATAACGGTCTTATTTGATTCTGGCTGATTTAAGTAGGAAAAAAATTATTGATAGGGTATTGGGTGGTTCATAGAATTACCCGGAAGATTAGGAAACCAGCCTTAGAAAATGGACAGGAAGAAAAAACCATGATGAAAACAACAATACAGAATCTGCCTATTGAGTGCACTGCACCGAACACCAGACGCCACAGTTTACACCACTGCTACTGCTGACATCAGATACTGCTCACAAGAAAGAAAACAGCAGCCCCTAATGTCTGAGAACTGATCTGATCTGACGTTCACAATTAAACCGTATTGTTCGCTCACAGCCACATCCATCTCAGACAAGGTCCCTGTGCAACACAAAATAGCAAACATCTCCCCTTTTGCTGAGTGAGTACCTGCTACTTCTTTACCGATTGCAGCTTTATCCTTGCTCTAGTCTGCCCTCCCTGTGGATATGATTTACTGAGACAATCTAGAATTGCCCCTGGGTTCTGACAGTAACCCTCCCTTCTTTGATCTTCCTTGAAATTATCAACCAAAGCCCAAATCCTATAAGAGGTTTTTTTTTTTTTTCTAATACCCTCTTACTGAGACTCCCCATGGTTCTCTATGATTTGCACACTCCCTCGCTGCAATGAGTAATGCACTCAACTTCTTCAACTACAGATGTGACCCTTGATGTTGGTGGCTGAAGGGCATTGATGTCATAGCTAGTTCCCTGCCACCACTGCCCTTAAAGGATGCTACCATCCCTACAGCTGTCTCCGTAGAGAATCTCCCATCCCTGTTTCTTTGTGTCATTAGTTCCAGGTTCTAAACCCCAAGTGGGTACCTCTGATTAGCTGACACCTGTAGGAGCGGGGGGAATGAGAAATTGATGTTTTGGGATTTCTTTGCATCCCACCAAGGCTCATAGAGAAAGGAATTTCCAAAACATGGTAAGGAAGCTCAGAAAAGGTCTGGGAGAGGGAGGTAGACAAGGAGGAAGGGAGGAAGGAAGGGAGGGAGGAAGGAAGGAAGGAAAGAAGGAAGGAAGGAAGGGAGGGAGGGAGGAAGGAGGTAAGGGAGGGAAGGAGGAGGAAGGGAAGGGAGGAAGGGAGGAGGGAGAGAGGAAAGGAAAGAAGGAAGGAAAGAAAGCTTGGATGTGTTATTTTTTAAATGGCTCATATAAAAAATGACACATGAGCTAAAGAAAGAGGAAGAGATTGCATTGTACTCCCTAAACCATGACCTGAGAAGATCCCCCTCCCTCCAGGCACCTGACACTTGCTGGCGGTATAGACATGAAACCAGGGTGGAACAGTAGTAGCTACGTTGCCCTATGCTTTCAAATGGCACACTCGCTGTATTTTGGCTTCCCTTCTGTGTCAGTTAGGATTATGTTTGACTGCGTAGGTCAGCAAAACCCAAATAACAGTGGTCTAAACCAGATAAAAGTTTTTCTCTCCCATTTAGTGGCAGTTCCGCTAGCACGCACTTCCTTTTTACTTGCTGCTCCATCATCCTTAGCATCCTTAGATGTGCTCTTAAGCTCCAGGAGTACATCTGCGTGATCCTCACCTACAAATCTTTACATCCATATTTCAGGGAACAGGAAGAAGGAGGCGACCGAGGAGTTTTCATGCTCTCCTTCTGCCTTCAGGAAGGCTTCCTGGAACCTCCACACTACACGACAATCTTATTGGTCAGAACTTGGTCACAGACCCACACCCAACTGAATGGGGAAAGGGATGCTGAGAAGTCTAGACTTTTAGCTGGGCGAAATATCAAAAGGGATGGGAGAATGAATGTTAGAGTAACACATAGCAGTCCTGGCCACAACTCATTTAACATTTTTCAGAGTATTTTAATGAGCAAACATACATGAACTACAGTAACACACCTACTGGAAAAAATCTTATCACCTTCAGAAACATGTAAGAGGTTGTCTCAGCCAGCTCCCTGAAATGGTTTACTCACTACTCTCAGATTCACCAGTCAGCTATAAGCTAGATCTTTAAGCCTACTGTTAGCTTTTTTCTTATTTTTCTAGATTCTGTTTTCCCAGAACTGGAGGAGGTGACAATGTTAAGTCTGACCCCTGGCAACCAAATCGAGAAGGATAAAAAAAATGTTTGTTTTGTTTTCATAAAGGAGATGAAAATGAAATTAACAAAAAAGAAACATGTTTACTTCATTTCAGTTTCTGCCAGAATGTACATTTGCTGTGGTATAGATAAATGGTTCTCAAATTGTGACCTCAGGGCCATTGGTGGTCCCACATGTCCTAGGTGGTCCTGTGGCCAATAACAAATACGTTCTAAAAATCCGCCTAAACTTGTGTTTCAAGTTTATTTTAATTTACTTGTTGAATTTAAATCAAAATGTAAGAATCAATATTTTTAAATTGTAACCTCAGCAATGATTATTAATTTGAGAAAAGACTGCTCAAGATTTGGGTGTGTGTATGGTGGTAGAGTAGGTGGTCCAGAGGGCTTTTGCCCAATCTTCATGTTCTACACTTTGAAAAAATTGAAACCAGAAAGTCTATCCTCTTCAGCCAAGGGTCATCCACTGGGCTACAAGACTAAAATTATCAGTTATAGAGGACTCATCAGTAAGCTTTATGTCAAGATTTGAAGCAAGATACTAGAGCCAACGTAGAGTCTATGGGATGAGTTTTCTGCAGGAATGGACCTACAAATAGCCCATCTGGTACTGTGATATGGAGTCACTTTATGATGATACAGAGACCAACAAAGAAGACTCCCTTAAAATGTAGCCAAGGTTAAGGAAGGTCAATTTAAGCTTGAAGATTTTGATATTACTACCAAACTGGGGAGTAAAAACACACGATTGGTTGATGGAGTTGAAAAAGGAAAAAAAAAAAAAAGAGCATTTGACAGTAAGGAAATTTTAGGTTTATATAGTTTTTTCCAGAGATGAGGCCCAGAATGGGTCACACTGTTGTGTATGTCAGATTGGTTGGTCTATTAGTCAGCTTTTGTTACACAGTCTTATTTCTTATGTTGCCCAACTTTCTTCTAATTCCGGATTCACCAAGTAATTTTCTAATTTTATTTGGTTTCACAAATACATACCAGTTCTGACTGAGATGTGTGTATTGGTGTGAGCTTGGCACTTGGGCTTTAAAATTGGCTGCTTTTAATTCATTGTTTTATTCATGGTGCTTTACTGAGCATCTGCTTTGTGCTAAATACTACGTTAGGTACTGGAGATACACTATCTCGAGGGGGATAAATTCCCATGGATCAAATTTGCGATACTTAAATAAATAAAAATATGTTTCTGAACCATGGATGACCAACCTAGGTAGTGTCATTCTGTAAAGCCCTTCTCGAAATAGCTTTCCTGGCCTTACGCTGGGTTCCCTTAAAATCTGAACCTAAAACAAAGGTTTACGACCAGGTATTAAATTTGGGATGTGATTCTAGAAACTAGCAATAAAAAGCAGGAGTAAAGCAGGGCAGGGAAGGAGAAAGGGTCAGTAGCAGGATGCATCATTGAGTTGGCCACCAGTATGGGAAACTGGAGCTTGATTCTGTGGAACTTTCTGAAGGAGCTTCATGAAATACATAGCTGGATGGCTTGCCCAGGAAACAAAATTGGAAAGCATTTATCCTTCAGTTTACATCCCAGTTTGGTCAAGGATAGCTTCACGTCACATTAACTTCCTTCCATTTCTGGAGTCTACATGCACAAGTGCCTGGGTCCATGAGCATCTCATGCTACAGCATCAGAGAAGCCCCAGGACAGGAAGTAAGAAGCAGGCAGCAAGATCCAGTACAAAGCACTCTCAAGTTATGTCGTTATACCTGGTGAAGTGTTAAAGCCACCATAGAATTTATTGTTACAACCATGGCTGGCTGTGATAAGTAACTCTGAGAGGATTTGAAACAGTGCATAAGAAATAGCCTATAAGGTATTCTGTGACCATCATAGTGATCAGTAATGTGATCGTCTTTTTCCCTATAACCCGAATGTCTTCACCGTCTCTAGCTACTACCTCCACCATCTCTCACCAGCTCTTCCATTCCTTCACCACCATCTATGTCCCTTACCGCCACCTCCACCACTACCCTACCTTCAGCACCACCTCCACACCCCCAGTGAGCACCACAGCCAGTGCCTTTGCCTCTGCCAACAGTGCTGCCACCACTACTGTGAGACTGCACTGCCACCTTCATCCCCCACCACCAGATGTAAGTCAGTTACACTGTCATTGACAGTATCTCAAAACTCTATGCTCTGAATGTTACCTCTGAGTGTTTATATTTCTTAATAAACAGAATCTTTAGTCCTGGACTAAAAGTTCTTGTGGGAACTTAAATTAGGGAAGACTTGCTCACATCCTAAGTAACTGGGAAGTGTTTAAAAGGTTTTTAAGTTTTGCTACATAATAGCTTGGAACTGAAAAAAACAAAAAATAAAAAAACCAAACCCAAACTCTGTAAACCTCATATCATCAGTGCCATAAGATACTAAACAAACAATTAGAGGTTTAGACAAAGTTTTATACAAGAATGTTAATTGAAGCATTATGGAAAATGGTGAAAATAAGGAATAATCTAATTGTCTAACAACTGGAGAATCGTCTAATAAATTATGGTGCATATTTGCAAGGAACAAATAATGATATGGGACAATGTTCATATTATATTACCAATGAAAAGAATGTGATATAAAAAGAACTAGTTATCTACCCAATATCTATTCTCCATTCTCACCTTCTTTCTTTTCTTTCTTTCTTTCTTTTTTTTTTTTTTTTTTTTTGGTCTGGACAAACTTATATGCATTCATTTCCCCCCCCTTTTTTCTTATTAATAAAGCCTTGACGTTATCAGGAGTGTCAACGTGCCCCAACTAAAAGATAACATTTGCTATCATCCCTTGAAGCTGGCTACAGGGATGATGACCCAATGCCTGGAGATAAACCATCCATCTTGCAACAGTGTGAATTAAAGCCACATGTTATGGATAGATGAGCAGGAAGCTGTAACGAGACTAGATCACTGAGGACTTCCTCCAGCAGCTAAACCAGCCCTAGACTGCCTCTATCCAAACTTCTTTTGTTATGCATGAAAAGCAAAAAAATTTTGATTAAGCCATTATAGTTGGGTTTCTGTTACATAAGCCAAATGCAGTAATACCCACATGTTCTGCAACTTAAAAAAAAAATAGCTTTATCAGGATGATTTGCATGTCATAAAATTGCAGATTTTAAGTGCAACTTGTTTTTATTTTGTATTTTACTTAGTTTGTATATCATTTTATAAATAGTACATATGGATCTGACATATTCTTGTTAAATAACTGCATAGTGTTTGTGGTAGTCGTTAGTGTTATCTACCGATTCTTTCAATCAGCATCAGGACACAATTCCTCTGCCCATGGAGTTAGGTGTGACCACCTAATGAAATAAAATGTCATCATAAGTGATAAAGTGATACTTTAAAGTAGAAGCTTTAAAGATTCAATGTCTACAATTTAGCACTTTCTATCTTTCCCTCTGTTGTAGTGATATTCTAGACTGTGGCAGCTAAATCAGTCCAGGTGCCGGAGATACCGACTGATGACACAGTACAAACCCTAGCTGAGCCAGGACCAATAATGTACCATGAGTGAAAAATAAATCTTCGCTTATTTTACATACTGAGAATTTGAGATTGTTTTCTCATAACAGCATAACCCAGTCCATCCTGCCTGAAATTATATTACAGACTAAGACTGTATCTTCATTTGTGCAATCAAACCCATGTTGATTGCCATTTTGTTTAACTTGAATTTTTCGAATCATAAACAATACTGAAGTGAATATTCCTGTACACTTATCTTTATGCATATTTCAATTTTTTTAGAATAGATATAGTCTTGGAGGTAGAATTGCAGAATAAAGGGATGCACACATTTTATATTCTAATAGATATTATCTACTTGCTCCTGAAGAAAGATTGTGAATATTCTCTCTCAAAAGCAGAGAGTGCCTGTATCCTAGACATAGCACCAGTAATAGATAGTGTTATTATATTCACTTTTGCTGATCTGATAGACAAAATATTTTATTGTGCTTAATTTAAAATTCTCTGATTGGTAAAAAATAGGACATTTATATTCATATGCTTGTTGGGTGTTTGAATGTCTTTGTGAATTACTTGTTTCACTGCAAAGTGTTTACTTTGTTTGACCTTAGCTTTTTCCACTTGGATTATTTGTCTTCTTGATTTGAAGGAGCGTTTACTATGGTGTGAATATTAATCTTTATATAATGTGATGCATATATTTGCTTCAACTCAGTCTTGAATTTTAATGTCTGTTGAGTACAGAACTCTTAAAATATGATGAAATTAAATCGATTGTTTTACTTTACAACTTCCGGGTTTTGTGTGTGGGAAGAAAGACTTTCCCCCACCGGACACGCAGGCTCAGCGGCCATGGCTCACGGGCCCAGCCGCTCCGCGGCATGTGGGATCTTCCCGGACCGGGGCACGAACCCACATCCCCTGAACCGGCATGCGTACTCTCAACCACTGTGCCACCAGGGAAGCTCTCCATTTACTTTTAATCCTTCTATAATTTCATTTTTTACATTGTACATTTGTAATCCATTTAGATTTTTTTGATAAATGATATGAGCTAGGTAAAGCATCTTAATGTAGGGCTTTCCAAATAGACTACCAGTTTTTCCCGTAGAATTATTTCTCCTACAGATTCAAAATACCACCTTTGTTATAATCAAAATTAGTATGTATAAAAAGATTGATTATGAACATTGTTCTGTTCCAATGATCAGTTTCCCTATTGCTATACCAGTATCCCTTATTTTCATTAAGGAAGACCTCCATTATTTTCTACTTTTAAGTTTTTTCTAGTAACTATTCTTACAATTATTCTCTTTCAGATAAATCTGAGAAAGAACTCGTAAAGTTCCATAACATGGAACATGGCATGTCCCTCCACTTATTCAAGGCTTCTTAGTTTCCTTCCTATAGGTCTTGTACATTTCTTGATCAGCATTTTTAAGGGATTACTTTTGACATCTTGTTTCCCCAGGTTACAAGGCAAAATGAAGTCATTAGACTGAGGCAATTGCTTCAGTTCAAAAGCTTTGGCTTCATCCTGGTATTTAATGTTTAGAAAACATCTACTTATTTCTTCCTCTCTACTCAAGCAAAGCATTATCTTTCAGTTGTGACAGTTCGGAATAACCCATTGCATTTGACCTGCACATTTCCTTTCATCTGATCCATATTTATGTTCTGCTGCACGAATGATGACAGGGTAGTGGATCCCAATTGGCTCAATTCTCCTCAGCCAAATGGTTCTCACATTCTTATGCTGTTTTAAATAATGGCTCCCTCTGAGTATGTTAGTTATTAAATCACAGTGAAATTCTTTTTGCACAACACGATGTTACATTTATATTAAACCCTTGAGAGCAGCAATGTAGTACATATTGCACACATGGGTCTACAGGGCCTAAACATGTATAGCAAGTAGAAGGATAGACTCTTAGAAAAAGAGGCATCGGCATATTTTGTTAAGATACAGCAGGTGAATTAGTAGTGGTGAAACAACCATGACGGGACCCCATTCCCATTCATCATTGTGATACTTTAACCGCTAGGCTTTCAGAGAAAACAGAAATTCTAAAACTTGCTTTGAATTACCTATTTTAGCACAGTGTGTTTTTGAAATGTTTACAGTGGTTTTTTTTTGTTTTTTTTTTTTTGGCGGTACGCGGGCCTCTCACTGTTGTGGCCTCTCCCGTTGCGGAGCACAGGCTCCGGACGCGCAGGCTCAGCGGCCATGGCTCACGGGCCCAGCCGCTCTGCGGCATGTGGGATCCTCCCGGACACAGGGCACGAACCCGCATCCCCTGCATCGGCAGGCGGACTCTCAACCACTGCACCACCAGGGAAGCCCCTACAGTGATTTTTGTTGAGGACTTTTTCCCTTTTCCACGATTCACATGTGTATTTGTTTCTGTGCTTTTGAAGTTCTGTAAATCCAAGTAGAATATTAAGATCTGATTGAACTCATACATCTGAGATAGCAAGACAGCGTTTTGGAAGTTCTTATCTTTCTTTACTTTGCATCCATGTTTTTCTTTTTTCTTTTCTCTGTATAATTTTTTTGTTTCTTCTCATTCCTTTCGTTTTTCAAGTATAAATAGTAAGATACATATTGATTCAGCATATTGATTCAGCTCCTTGGAGACTAGAATAGCTTCAGATTCAAATTAAGTCTGCATGGACAGAAATGTGAGTTTTCTTAATTGCTGGCTATGACACAACTTCCCAGAGGTTCCTGTGTTCACCATTGACCTTGTTTTATGGGTTAAATTGAATCCCCCTACCAAAGATATGTTGAGGGCTTCCCTGGTGGTGCAGTGGTTGTGAGTCCGCCTGCCGACGCAGGGGACACGGGTTCGTGCCCCGGTCCGGGAAGTTACCACATGCCGCAGAGCGGCTGGGCCCGTGAGCCATGGCCGCTGAGCCTGCGTGTCCGGAGCCTGTGCTCCACAATGGGAGAGGCCACAACAGTGAGAGGCCCGCGTACCACAAAAAAAAAAAAACAAAAAAAAGATATGTTGAAGTCCTAATCCCCATACCTCAAAAAGTGACCTTATTTGGAAATAGGGTAATTACAGATGTAACTAGTTAAGATGAGGTCATATTGAGTAGAGTGGACTCTAATCCTATGTGACTGGCGTCCTTATAAGAAGACCACCATGTGAAGACACAGAGATACAAGGAGAACACCCTGTGAAGATAAGGCAGAGATTGGAGTGATGCTTCTACAAGTCAAGGAAGGCCAAGGATTGCCAGCTGTCACCAGAAATGGGGACATAGGCATGAAATAGTGTCGTCAAAAGCAAACAACACTGCCAATATCTTGATTTCAGACTTCTAGCATCCAGAACTGTGAAAGAATAAATTCCTAATGTTTTAAGCTACCCAGTTTGTGGTACTTTGTTACAGCACATAAGGAAATGACTCCACCCTGCCTAAGAATATAAGTTTTGGTCTTTTCTCTAGGGTGCAGATTTGGAGCCCAAGTTTAGTTTTTCCTTTCTCCTCTGCATGCTGTCTCTTCATAGATCCACATCAGTATATTCTAGAACCAGACATTTTGGATATAGATTGTACTTTACTTAGTTTGTTGCATTTAGGGATAAAAATATAAACCAGTAAATGAGCTACAAGTCCTCAGTTTGTCTGAAATCTAACTTTATATTCAATATTAGCTTTTAATCTCCCAAGCCAGTGACTACCTCCTGGAAAGAACTTAGGCTCTAGATTTCCTCCAAACCACATCTTTAGCTCCAGGCTGAACTGCCCAGTCCATACCTGTGTGAACCGCTAACTGGATCACCTAGATTCTGTGCTTAGAACCCTGTGACAAACCTCTCTCCTTAGGGACCACATCATGGATGGAAATCCATTGGTCAGGGCTCAAATGTTGGGTCATTTCATAGAAAACCTCACCTTTGCTGCACCCAGCCCTGCTCACTGTCAACTTCCACACCTGCTGGGTTTCTAACTGCCTGCCATTTGCCTTGTTATCATGATCTCTCTTTCCCGTTTATGTATTTGCAAATATATAATTTTTTAACTTGTTTAAATTCAACCCTGTCCCAACACCCCATGTTCCTCCTTGGAGTCTTTTAACTGACCTTACAATCCTATGTTCAAAAAGTGTATCTCTCCTGGCTCAGTATAAAATTGATACCCTTGTTTTATTCAACATGCATGAGATTTGACTGTGGGGGGAGGGGAGTGCGGTTATTCCCTCCAGCACACGTAGGATTGGGGAGAATCTTCATCACTGGAATGCATAAATATTTCATGTGCAAGCTTCTTTGTGGAAAAATTATTTTATGATCTATATAATCCCCATGGGGTGCCGTTTGATCTAAGACACACATGCGGCGGCATTTTTAGTGAAGTCAGTGGAAATCTACGTGGGTCCCCTGATGGAAGGAATTAAATTCAGATAGGGTGAGATAATTTCACCAGATGCTATATATGTCCTATACAAAACTGAAAATCGTAAAATAAGATTAGCAAGAGGGAAAAATACTTGCATTATCTGATGTCCTTCACTAGGAGCCGTTTAAGGATAAGCAATAGGAATTTTTGACCAGAGACTCTTTGACAGAAAGGGGGACATTTAGAGCATTTGGGAATTATTTAGAGGTTGTTTTATAGAAGTGCTTTCTATCTCTAAGAACTCCCACTATCAATCTGTCGGTTTTCTTTATTTCATATACTGCAGAATATACTTCATGGGACAAAGCAGGAAAATCACCAAAGAGAAACAACCATCCTGGGATGGATTTCCAGAATTTACTCCCATCACCCACTAAGAAGTGTATTATTTTGTTGAGTAGAGCAACTGATACTTGAGTGCGTTCCCAGGGCTGGGGGGTAGGACCCAACTCATGCGGTAGCATGAGGGAGAGAAACCACGGTCTCTGCCTCCCACTCTAGGCTTCCAAAAGCAATGTGAAGCTGACCAAAGATTTCCCCAAGGCTGTGCCTCCAAATGATTATGCTTCCTTGATCTGTCTCTCATCTTCCTCCAAACTTCTCAACATCCCCAAACCTTGTGCCTACACATCCCTGAAGAGCTGTCCAAGCGATCAACTCCACAGCTCACGTGTGGAAGCATTCCTTCCCGACAGACCCTTTCTGCTGCACACTGAACTCCCATCTCATCTGGGAAGGTTGGTGGGGACAGTGTCTTCGACTTGATTTTTTAAGCCTGTTGGGTGAAGTAGTCTGAAGAGACAGCACGTCAATGCCAACATGAGCACCAGGGCCTCATCTCACCTACACTAAGTGTGGAAAGGGCTGGACTCTCTGCTTCTGGAGAAAATGCAGCCAATCTAAAGTCACCTCAAATATGAGAGGGAGGCTGTTGGAAATAGGGGAGTATCATTAAAATCTGAGTTTATAAATACATAATAAGGCTATTCTATAAAGTTAAGTAAGGCTTGACCTCAGGAAGAAATCCACACACATTAGCTCAGCCCTGGAAAGGACTCTGTCTGACATTCCAGCTCAGACCTGGCTTCTCTGGCCCCTCCCACTCTGCCCTCCAGCAAAGCTAACCTCTCACAGTGGCCAAAAGTATAGCTTCAGCCCTTCCTTTTCCCTTTAATGTCCATCTCAAGGTCTACCCCACCTCCTTCCCACCCTAAGTAATTCTTACTCTTCTTTGAAGACAAGAATTCCAGCTATACAGCCCTTCATTCTAAAATGTCCTCCTTGAGCCCCCAAAACTCGAAAGGGGGTTCACTATCTGTGTTAACTTCAAGTCAAGCACTTGCTGTTTTGTATTTCTGTTCACTGGCTTGTGTCTCCCAATAATCTGACACCTCCTTGAGGGCAGGAACTGGGTGCCAGTCACCTTGGTATCCCTAGTACCCTACACAGTATCCAGCAACAGTAGGTATCAATTATTATGTTTCAAATGAAGAATCTCTCCTTCCCCTCAGAACATTTGTACAAACAACATCATCAAGCAAATTTTCTCAGTATATTATACCTTCCCAGTTAAAGATTGTTGTGACTAGCTGGTGTCTATGAGTCACCATATTTAAACCAAGACTTGGATTGGAAGCAACAGGGGTGAGGGGAAGGTCAGATTAAAACAAAAAACCAAACCAAAACAAAAGACTCTCAACTGTAATTCTATTGTCTGTTAAATGAAAATACTGTATATAACCATATTTTTTTTCCTCACAGACTCAGGGTGAGGTTAAAAGAGATAACCCACATTTACCCCTCTGGTAGGACACCTGGTACAAAGTAAACAATAAATGTTAGTTCAAGGAAGGGAGGTATAATAGAGTCTTAGAGGTCATTTCACAGAGCGCCCTCCTCCCTCCCAGTGCAGGAAGGGCTTTGGCTGAGGGTTGGGCACCCAGCCTCAGTCAGACCACCCAATGGGCTCAAAGCAGCCCATTCTGGGTGTGGACAGTCCTTATAAAAAAAAAAGTCCTTCCTCCAGCTGAGGTGAAATCTGTCTCCTGCACATCCATCCTCCTATTGTCTATGTGGAGAAGTCAGATTCATTTTCTTTGGTTTTATTTTCTGCATAAGTAACATACAAATACATTCCCTTTCTTAAAAACTGAAAACATTACAGTTAAACTTCTTTTCCCCACATGCTTTTTATCCCTAGAGCCCACTTCCTTTGTACGTGTCAACTTTCTAAAAACTATACCTCTGTTTCTCTCCCCCTTCTCTGCCCATTCTATTCCAACTCTTCTTGTCCTTAAGCTAAAACTCCATTTCCTTCCTCATCTTATAAGATTCCTGTTATGAAAGTCTCCACCGTCCTAGGCGCTTCCTCTGACCATATTCAAATCCCAGTTGTCAATGTTCGCCTTTGCAATGTGTTGTCATTTCTTAAAGGTTGCTGTGAAATGCCTGTCCCTCCCAGAACAATAGTCAACAGATATTGTTAAAGGGAAGAAAGCAATTTACAAAAAAATTATTTTTAAACTATTACTGTCTATGTTAAGATTTGAAGGTACACAGAAATAGATTTACTTGTATTTGAATAGAAAATGTCTAGAAGACTACACAGAAACAGTCAATAGTTGTTATATTTGGGAAGAGAGAATGAGGTATGACAAAAGATGGGGAGAGATGAACTTTTTTTTTTTATTTAATAATACAGGGTTTAAATAATTTTTTGCCATGAGTATGTCTTACTTTTATAGTTTAAATTTATTTAACTAAAAAAATCTTTCTTAATATTAAAGTATAAAAATCAACACGTAAGAGATTTAAGCAAAAAAGTGCATATTCCTTCTAGTGTATATAATCTGATTAAATGGATTAACATTTCTAAAGAACTATCTGTTACGCAGAAAAAAAAGGAGAAAAGTCAGCCCAAGAAGCTCAAGAAAACACTATCAAGGAAACGAATGATTACAGTAAAGATCCAAGCATAGTGGAAAGGCAATGAAGCCTCATCTGTGGACTTCAAATATCTCCACCCCGTTGGCAAAGCCATCTGCATAGAGGTGATGTAGTATAGTTGGTGCCATGGCTCATAGATTTCAAGTATTTGGGTCCATTAGCAAGACCTTCTCAAGTGTGAGATAATTGAATTAGACTATTTTGGGCTGATAACACAGTGATTACGGAGCTCCCGTAACCAAGAATGGAGGGTAAATGTATTAAGAAGTGAAGTACATATATTCACCTTGGAGTGGGATGAGTGGAGAATTGAAAGATGAAGCATCCGGAATGATGACTGTTTGAACTGCTGTCATTATTCCCTCTTGGTTTTTTTTGGTTTTTTTTTTGGTTTTTTTTTTTTTTTTGCAGTACGTGGGCCTCTCACTGTTGTGGCCTCTCCTGTTGCGGAGCACAGGCTCTGGACACGCAGGCTCAGCGGTCATGGCCCACGGGCCCAGCCTCTCCGCGGCATGTGGGATCTTCCCGGACCGGGGCACGAACCCATGTCCCCTGCATCGGCAGGCAGACTCTCAACCACTGCGCCACCAGGGAAGCCCTCCCTCTTGTTTTAAATTAGCATTAGTTTCACCTCTCAAGCCACAGTGTATGTTTCTTAAAAGAAGAAAGAGGTCACATGTCTTGAGTGTCTGCTAATAGTTTACACAATTCCTACTTAACACTTACATTGAAGATATCTCAGCTGTAAAGTTCCAGAGATACTTTCTGTTATGGTCTGTGAAGGGTCTAACAGTTTACTCTATTGGTAAGCTTATTACTGTTTCATGGATGCTAGCATAAGACATGAAACTCATGGATCAGAGACAAAGGACTTTATTACTCACTGCACAGCAAGAAGCTTAAGTTTCACATTGGTTTACGTTGATTCCCATGTCCCCCAGATCCCATGGGTGACACAAGTGGGATTAGATGGATTTCTGCAAATGCATTTTGTTGAGTTACAGGAGAGGAAAAATGAACGTGGGCTATTTACCACTTTTATAGGTAAGTAAGCCTACTCTTTTCCTGAAGGGAGATATTATCTCACTCCTCAAGGTTACCACTGCAAATACAATCCCAAGACTACCCTCACTGCAAACACAGCTACAACACTAGACTATGAGAAGATTGAAAAGTGGCCTGTGTAAAGAGTGGCCAGAGTCTTGTGTTCTTGGCATAACTGGTGAGAATGTGCAGGAAAGTCAGGGCCCATGGAGGACTGCCTTTCCCAACACTTTCTAGCTGGAGATGGGGGAGGGAGATGAAAGGACAGCCAGTAATGCTCTACTTGTAACTCAGTATTATAAAAAGAAGTGTATTTACTTTGAAAGAAAGAAAGGAGGAGGGAGGGAGAGAGGGAGGGAGGGAGGGAGGAAGGAAGGAAGGAAGCAAGGAAGGAAGGAAGGAAGGAAGGGTGAGGTAGGGAGGAAGAAACTTACCACCAAAGAATACCAGAGCTACTGTTTACACATCATGATGACAGTCCAACCATACTTCAAGTCTCTGAGGTATCTCCGACAGTATCTCTCATAGAGATGTCATTCCAGGTACTCAGAATCAAGGGAAGGGAGTAGGGAGAGAGAGAAGACTCATGCTGGACTCAGTTCCTAGTCTCTGCCCATACCCTGAACTCAAGGGTCCTCTGAGATGGGAACCCCTGTTGACATTCTGCCAGTGAGCCCCTTCTCTGTTCCCTCCTCTCAGGCACCCTTCTCTTAGGTCCCATGTTCTCTTGGAACAATTCCAGTCATTCCTTAGAACAACTAATACATATATAAAGCTAGTTCTTTATTTTTCTTCATTGTGCACCCATTGATACTTGTCCTGAACATGCTTCTAGTACAGTATTTCTAACACTAATTTTTAAAAAAATTAATACATGATTCTCAAATATGGTCCTCATCCCCCCAGGATCATGACAGCCTTCCCAATGCACTGAAATGTAATACCTCTCTTCTCTTTATGAGTGCATAGACTTTATTTTTCAAATGACTTAGACTCTCATTCATAATCATAGTAACCACAACAGTAGCTGACATGATATGATGTCTACTGAACACCAGATACTTTTCTGTAAAGTTTAATCCTCCCAGCAGCCGAATAATGTAGGTATTATTTACATCCCCATTGTGCAGATGAATAAACTCCAGGAGGTGAAATAACTCATAAGGGACAGAGTCAGAATTCAGTCTCAGGTATTTGGGATCGAGGGTCTGAGATGTTAATCATCAAGCAAAATCAAGCAAAAATTTCATTCTATTGTTTCCTCTAATTCTTTGTTATCATCATTTTCTCTTTTTTTTTTTTTTTTACTGAAAAATGATAACAGAGAACAGGATTGGTGAACCTTTTGACTTTTCCATGTGCATCGAGTTGAAAAAAACTTTTGAAAACCACAACAGTAGATGATGAGATGTTTGTGAACAGGATAGATGTCTTTAATCTCTACCTCCCGGTACCTGGTCAGGTTCCTGGCACAAAATGGAAGCTCAAGGAAGGAAGGGAGAGGAAGGGAAAATGGGAAAAAATTGGGTGGGGAGAGGAGAGAAGGGGGGGAGCAGGGAAAGGGCAGAGAGTAGAGAAAGACAGTGCAAGATATCCTACAAGATATTAGAATACCTTGAAGTCAGAGTATTTTGAACAAAGTCAGAAATAACTGAATACTACCCAGCAAATCTAGAATAGAGTATTTCTTAGCATTACGCTTTATCAAACACAGCCCATGTTTTAAAATAGGAGAGTAAAGCGATATTATTCTCGATATACACTTAAAAAAAAAAAACAACGACTCACTCTTCCCTTAAATAAATAAATAAATAAATAATGCCAGTAACCTAGCACTCATGAGCAACCCTACAACAACAAACCAGTGTGGGCAAATTAAAAAAAAAATTATTTGCAAGGAAATGAATTCATTCCCAGAGTTTCTAATATGTTAGTATAAAAAACAGTGACTACATGTTTTGTTAAAACAAGAAAAAATTGCCTTACCGTGTTTATAACTATTTTTCTAAAGGAAGTTGCTTAGCCTAATGAACTGCATCTTGGACTGGGAATCAGGATCTTCAAATTCTGCTTTCTCAAACACTGTCTGGCTGTGTGGCCTTGAGTAAATTATTCACCCTCTCTGTGTTTCCTCATTTTTTAAAAATGGAGATGCCGTTGACTGACTGCACAGAAGAGGTATTGTGTTCACCAAGGAATTAGTGACTAGAATGAACCGTTCAAATATGAACAAAGAAGTGCTATGTCTAACCTGAAACACACATTTTAAAGTACTTGGGAGCAGTTCCCTGATTATGTAAATAAAGCAGTTTGACTCAATTGATTTTTGAAATAAACTCCAACTTTAAAAAATCAATTACTCTGAAAGCTATATTTCTAAAGCAACCCCAGAAAATTCATAATTTATTTTTGATATTGAAACTGTATACCCTTTTTGCATAGTTTCCAAAAGAAGATCACCTATTTTTTTAAAAAAAAATATGTTTTCAGGAAGCAGAATGAGAAATAGAGAAACTACCTTAGCATCTGTGTCCTCATCTACTCCTAGCAAACCTTATTAACTTTTGGAACTCTGACTCTGATTTATTAATGAACCACAGTAAATAGTCAAATACGACAGAACCTAGGAAATAGTTCATGCTATCCCATGAAAGCCCCACTAGGATAAGCCCATAGTGCTCTGTACATTCTTTCTGATATGTCTGTTGCTCCATTAAATTATAAAATGATCCAGGGGAAGAGTCCCTTTGCACACACAGCGCCTAGCATAATGCTTGGCGTATGGGCGCTCTTAAATAAATATCTGTCGAGCAGAACTGAAATTAGAGTGGGTAAATTGGTTTCTCCAGGAGAACTGGATTGGAAATAAATTTCTTGAATTGACAGTTTTCTAACTAACAGAACCAAGAATCACAGAGAAGCTTCAGAAGCATCTTCTATCAAATTGCTGGATAAGGGAAGGTAATGAGGCATAGCTAATTTAATAATTTCAGTAACCCTCCATGAACTTTCCACTAGGCACAGATAATCTAAATTTAGCATGATGTGTGGGGCCCATGTGGCTCTATCGCCATTCTTTTTGGATAAAAATTCTCTCCATCTTCATCTCAACAATGGCAATTCTGCCCAATGCACACTTCTCTCTGGCCATATTAAACGCCTTGTTAATTTGCAAATACATCCGGCCTTTGTCCATCCTACCAACTTTCATAAGGCTTTTCAAAGGGAATGCCTTTATATGTGCTAGTCCTTGAAACTAGCATTTCTCCCTTTTCTTTGTACATAAACACCCACTCGTCAGTAAGACCATGCTTTGTGAGGTTCTCCAAAACTCTCCCAGCTCACTTCTTTGGATACATGCCTCTACAATAACACATATTTTTATCATTTATTTACATAGTTCATCAAAGGCAGACACTGGCTCTTATTCTTTTTTATGATCCCAATACTATCAGGATGCATGGCTTTTATAATGTGGTCAATACCTTTTTATACAATGAGTTAATGTTTGTGGGTCCAGTTTTTCAAATTAATGTTCTCTCCTCAACCACTTTTTTTCTGAAGTCAGTAGGCACCTGGGCTTTGGGGGTTAATAAATCTATACACTGTGGAGAGGGGAAGGGCTCATGTGAGCTTGGAAGGCTATCAGGACTCCTGATAGAGAAACCCCCTCACTGAGCCAATCTTGGTGACATGGGAAGTAGATAAGACTTGTAATTAGCCATCAGAGATTAGATTTTCTTGGATAAGGAGGTTAGCCACACAGGCTTTTGTGACAACAAAACTAGACATATGACAAATTGTTCTACAAAATGGAGTGCGTTTATTTTACTGGTTATTTAAAACAAGTAACTTCTCTCCAAAATGAGATTGTGATTATGGAGATTAGCATTTCCATAAGGAAATTCCTTCCCACACTTCTCAGGACATTTTATGTGCTTTTCCAAATCCCAATCCTCAGCAGAATAAGTGGAGAAAATGAGAAAATGCAGAAAAGTGTCCTATTTCTACTGTGAGAATTAAAATGACATAGAGATGTTACTTATTTGAAGGAATCCACTAATGTCAACTCGAAGACCAGAGTGAAAAGGGCTGTCACGGCTAGTAGGCTCCACAGGGAGCCTAAGGGGAGGGAAGCTAGGTTGAGCCTGAAAGGGACTCTTGTAATTAAAAAGTGTGCTGTCACTTGAGTGGGAAACACCTTGCTTAGTGCTGTGATTGTAAACGGTGCTCCAACAACTCCGTAGCTGCCCTGAAGACCCCTGATAAAGAGGTCACTTGATCATGAATATACTCTTTCCTAGAGTGTTATGTTTCATGGAAAAAAAAAATAGGAATGGGACACAAAATTGCCAAAGAGAATGAGGAAAGTTCAGGACTTCAGGGAAAAAACTCCTATCCTTTTCCATCCTATAGTCATTTTAGCAAAGAAAGGTTATAAATGGCTGCAAGATATCTATACTACAAAGAACCTGCTTCATATCAATAGAGCATAGTACCTACAACTGTGTTTTTCCAACATCCCAACATTCTACAACTTGACTGGGTTGCTTTGGTCCCTCTACTTGTGATCTTGTTAATTCAGCAGTCAATGGTTTTTTTAGGCCCTTAGAGTTACTTACTTCTTCATAGCCTTGTGGTGTAACAAGGTCTTATACTTTTATGCAGATGAATGTAGGTGGGCTTTAGGATACTATTAACAACAGGTAATAGGTTACATTCATCGAACACTTACTGTGTGCCAGACTGGGTTTGATGCTTTACACATAGTATCTTATTTCATGTTTACAATAATTCTATAAGGTATGAACTGTTAAAAGATAAAATGAAGCATATTAAAAATTTTAAGAGGGGCTTCCCTGGTGACGCAGTGGTTGAGAGGCCGCCTGCTGATGCAGGGGACACAGGTTCATGCCCCAGTCTGGGAAGATCCCACATGCCACGGAGCGGCTGGGCCCATGAGCCATGGCCGTTGAGCCTGCGCGTCCGGGGCCTGTGCTCCGCAACGGGAGAGGCCACAACAGTGAGAGGCCCGCGTACTGCAAAAAAAAAAAAAAAAAAATTTAAGAGTTTATTTGCACAAAACTCTATTAGAATCTCGCAGCACCAAACCAGAAGTGGTGAGCAGTGTTCCACCTACAGGAACCCGGCAAGACTTTCACAGAGAAGCCACGGAAGCAAAGCAAGGAAATTGGCTGTAGCCAAAGCAGTTGCCTTTTTTGGAAAAGCTGAGTTGGCTTTGTGATTGTTGATCCTTAGGTTTTGATTTCTTAACATTGAGGCATAACAGACTTAGGTTTTGGTTTACTTAGACTGCTAAGGAATTAGAACCACCTCAAATGACCTCCTTATTTAATTAACAATACTCTCTATCTCCAAATTGCAGATAAGAACCCTGAGCTTCGAGGTTACACAGCTGGTAAGCATCATTGCCAAGATTCAAACCCAGGTTTATCTGATGTCACTACCGTCTCTTACCTACCACACCACATTGCTTGTGGTCCTTGTTGCTTGTTGTTGGTGATCTTGTCCTTCTGCAGTAAAGTCAGACACATATGATGCTGTTGAAAATGTTTGAGAAGCCAGATGCGAAAGCATTTTAGCCAGGTTCAATTCCCTATGTATGCGAAAGAGTCACTGAAAATTCCTCTGATTTTCTTATCTGCTTCAAAATGATGGATCAAGGTTGTTAGTACAGAACGAGCTTAGAGACCATCCAATCTGGCACTTCTCAAATTTTAGCTGCATCAGAATCACCAGGAGGGTTTATTCACCCAAGACTGATGGGCCCCACTCAGCTCTAGAGTTTCTGTTTCAGTAGCTCTTCGGTGGGACCCCAAAATTGGCATGTCTATCAAGGTCCAGTTGATGCTGCTGCTCTGGGGAGCACATTTTGAGGACCACTGATTTAATTCAACCTCGCTTAATCTTCAGGTGAGGAAATTGAAGCCTGGGAGGATGAAGGGTTCTTGCAAAGACACTTGGCAACTAAGAAGCAGAGGCAGAATAGAAATTAAATTATTTCCCCCTCATTATGTGGCCTCTGAAAATAACTGACAATAAAAATAGCATAGGGCTTCCCTAGTGGCGCAGTGGTTGAGAGTCTGCCTGCCGATGCAGGGGACACGGGTTCGTGCCCCAGTCCGGGAGGATCCCACATGCCGCGGAGCGGCTGGGCCCGTGAGCCATGGCCGCTGAGCCTGCGCATCTGGAGCCTGTGCTCCACAAGGGGAGAGGCCACGACAGTGAGAGGTCCGCGTACTGCAAACAAAAAAAACAAAAAAAAAACCAATAGCGTATGGCTTCCCTGGTGGCACAGTGGTTGAGAATCCACCTGCCAATGCAGGGGACATGGGTTCGAGCCCTGGTCTGGGAAGATCCCACATGCTGCAGAGCAACTAAGCCCACGCGGCACAACTACTGAGCCTGCGCTCTAGAGCCCGCGAGCCACAACTACTTAGCCCGTGTGCCACAACTACTGAGCCTGCCCTCCACTCTAGAGCCCATGAGCCACATCTACTGAAGCCCATGTGCCTAGAGCATGCACACCGCGACAAGAGAAGCCCCCGCTCAAAAAAAACAAACAAACAAACAAAGCATATGCCTGGAGGAAGTAAGCTCATACGGCTCATATGCTGCCAGTGGAAGTATAAATTGGACCAAGGCTGATTGAAACCTATGACTCACAATACATTAGGCACTTTTAAGTGTTCACAGCATTTGACCCCATCATTTCAGTTTCAGCAGAGTAGCTTTGGAAATAATCAGAGATGAGTAAATAGTTTTGCACAAAGTTATATATCTTTGTGCAATATACATATTGTATATATATATATATATATATATATATATATGTATATATATATATAACATTTTGTCGGGGAGGGTGGGGAGCATTGGTGCTAAGATTCAGCCATGTCCCCTTCCGAAGCTCACAGTACCAATCACAAGAAACAAACAGTAATACATGTACTGTTGGTGACTGGGGCAGTAGGTGTCACCACTCCCCTGCCTCTGTCTACACTCACTTTGGTCAGGGCAAGGGCCCTTTATGCTCTCACCATACTGAGTGTTCAAGTAACTCTCTCTCTTCCGGGGGTCTACAACTGTCCTCGGCTATTGGACAAGAAGGACAAACAGGCATTAATTCATCCTGCATTGGCACTGGCAATGGAGCGTGCCCATCAGTGTCTCGTCTGCTTTTCATGTACCAGGGTCTCTGTCCCTTATCTTCTCCATCAGCACCTGGGTATTTTTTAATCTGCTCTCTAGAGATTTAAAACCAACAAAAAACCTTGTTCTGAAAATATCACCCTAATCATCTTACATTTAGAATAGCGCCTATTGAAATTAGCAAAAGAGTATTTGCAGCCTTTGTTTTCTGCATCCCAAGTGAGTGACTTTAGTTGTTTAGGATGGTGGATAAGGGATTTCAGGGAAGGTGGTTGTGGAAAGGGAGTGGGGGAAATGAGGGGCCTTGGGGTACAAGGAAGATATATAAGCAGAAAGGGGGAAAGCATTCTAATGATTTCTTCAAAGTAAATTATACCGCCAAACAAGTAATATGTACATATGTTCAAGAGTTTAAACAGTATTAATGAGTCATATTAAAAGGCAAAATTTCTCACATCTCCCTCTCCCCAAATCTTTCCCCAGAGGTGAATTGTTCAACTTCTTCAGCTTGTCACCTCCAAGGCCGCATTTAGGTTCTGCGGAGCCTGAAAGGTATTCATTCTGTGGGACTCTTTTAAAGGACAATAATTCACCTGACAGTGTGTATACATTTCCAGGTTTGGGAAGGGGCCTGGTATGAGTAAGGAGACCTGAAGCTTAAGTTTCATTAATTTCATGCTTAATCTGCCCGATCTCGATAACTCTAAGTAACCTCTACCCACTTTGAAAGGTGCAGACTTAGCTCACCCACGATAACCTCTGCCTCCCTCTCTCCTTTATACCTATTGATATCTGCTAGTTGCATTTTTAGTTCCTTGGAGATATCTTTATCTTTATGTACTATACTGAAACCCATTTCTACTTCTTCAAGAAAAGTTAAATATAAGATTAAAAAGTGAATTTTCCTACACTTCTCTCTCTCTTTTCTCTCTGTCCCACCTCTGCTACCTCTGAATTTCTGTCAGCTATACCAATACTCTAAAAATATCAAACTTGACCAAATATATATATAGTCTCCATAATTAAATGTTCTGTACTATGTCAATGAAATGACTTTAAAGGCTAAAAACTCCAAAACAACATTGATAACATTATGACCGTGCAAGTATGAATGACATACATAGTATGATTAGAACTTGGAAGAGAAGATGTAATCCTAGGACACAAAATCTGGGCTTTTAAAGGAACCTTTCTTAAACGTCAAGTTCAAAAAATTCTCTTTTATTCCATTTCATCATTCACTCAAAATTTTATCATTTTTAGTTTGCTTTATATTTCTACCGTAAATTTCTTATATAGATTTTTTTCTTAGTGTTTCAAATTATCTTTCTTTAAATTATCTTTCTTTTCTTTTTCCTTTTTCTTTTTTACAGTTCTCGAGATAGTAGATAATAATGTGTTTCTAGTGACTACTTAGCACACCCAGCTTTTTGAAGTTGCTGTTTATTACAGTAAACTTGCTCTCTTCTTAAAGACATCCTGCCTAAAACTCTGGCTTCCTATTCTAATTTTGAGTGATTGCTTCCCAGGCCTGCTGCACAGTAGTCATCCTAAGAATTGTTTTTATAATATTTCTTTGTTTAGAGCAACTGGACCTTGATTCTCACGTCTTCCTCTTTGTTGGATCCCTTTTTGTTTTTGTTTTTTAACACATTTTTTGAAGTATAATTGCTTTACAATGTTGTGTTAGTTTCTGTTGTATAACAGAGTGAATCAGCTATACATATACATATATCCCCATATCTCCTCCCTCTTGCATCTCCCTCCCACCTTCCCTATCCCACCCCTCTAGGTGGTCACAAAGCACCAAGCTGATCTCCCTGTGCTATGCGGCTGCTTCCCACTAGCTATCTATTTTACATTTGGTAGTGTATATATGTCCATGCCACCCTCTCACTTCATCCCAGCTTACCCTTCCCCCTCCCCGTGTCCTCAAGTCCATTCTCTACATCTGCGCCTTTTTGGTTTTGCAGTCATGCATCTCCAAGCAACCTTTTATAGAAAGGAGGGAGGAACATTTTCTCAGGCCCAAATATGTCATTACTTTGTCTTCAAATTTGATTGACAGTTTAACTGCATAGAATCCTAAGTTCAAAATTTTTTTCTCAGAATTTGAAGGCCTTGCATCACTAATTCTAGCATACAGTATTCCTGAAAAAATTCTGATACAAATCGGATTGTTATTCCTTTCCATATTGCCTGCTTCATTTTTTCCCCCCACTATGTAGATTCTTTCTGTAACTTCTTTTTATCACTGGTGTTTAAAGACTTCGGTAGGGTATCCCTGGTGGCGCAGTGGTTGAGAGTCCGCCTGCCGATGCAGGGGACACGGGTTCGTGCCCCGGTCCGGGAGAATCCCACATACCGCGGAGTGGCTGGGCCCGTGAGCCATGGCCGCTGAGCCTGCGCGTCCGGAGCCTGTGCTCCGCAACGGGAGAGGCCACAGCAGTGAGAGGCCCGCGTAAAATAAAATAAAATAAAATAAAGACTTCAGTAGTCTATGCACAAATAGGGTATTTCTTCTTTCATTTCAGTTTGATATTCTATGCTACCTTTCAATTAAAAACATTAATGTCTTTCTCCAGCTCAGGAGAATTTCCTTCAGAAAATTTAAAAACTTATTTCCTCTCCCCTATTTTCTCTGTTCTTTGATTCTGGAATTTCTCTTAGATATTTAATCTCCTGAATTATTCTTGTATGTCTCTGAATGTTTATATTACATATTCTTCTCTTGTCTTTTGCTCTGAATTCTGGATGATTTTCATGAGTTTCTTTCCAGACTTCTACTGAAAAAAGTGGCCATTAAATTTTTAAATTCAAATAAATCTTTCTTGTCCTTGGATTTAATAAATTTCCCAATGTACTAAAAAACTCCTCTTCAGTTTCCTCAATTGTCTCTCTATTTTCTTCAGGGTTAAGACTTTTCTTCCCAGTCCTTCTGTGTGTGCTGTTTGCTTTCCTCAGCTGTCTTTGTTGCTCATTCATGTTGGAAATAAAGGAATTCGATTGATTGATATTAGTAGCTTGTGCAGATTTCCTCTGCTGAGGCATAGTGTGTTTCTTCAACAGACCTCCCTGCTGAGTGGAGGGTTGTTCTTGAGCTGCGTGCACTGTTCAGAGTAAGTCTCCTGTCACCGGGAGTAACTGGAAGAGTAGCCGTCATCTGCCAAGATGAGGAAAGATTTGCTATGGAACACACCCATTCGCACCCAAATCCTGCTTCTTTCCAGGCAGCTTGTTTAACTTCTTCAGAGCATCTCTTTGGTTGTGGCCTGTGGATGGCTGCTGCTCCGTATATGCAGAGGTGGGGAAAGGCAAGGGAGAACGAGTGGGCAGATGGGTCAGGTTCTTCCATAGCAGACCTGCAATTAATACCCAGATGTGGCCCCACCTCATACTCCTGCCTTTTTACTCTCGAAAACCACGCTTGGAATTTATTTGAGGTTCAGCTAGGGAACTGGATTTCACCTTCACCCGTTTCTTCTTGTGGCTGAGGTTTCCCTACAATCCACCTGTTTTCTGTATTCTGGAAATTCATCAACATGTCTTGTCTGCTTGATGATTCTTAACCATTCCCTCCCAAATCGTTACGAACTTGCTTCATTTTGTATTTCTTTAATGTCATTTTATACTATACTATAAAAGTACTATTTTGGACTTTTAAGTATCATTTCAATGATGTTTAGAGAGCTCCTGGAGTAAAATCTGCCTTCAAAGGCCCATTTTGTCTATTAAAGCTTTAACCTTAAAAAAAAAGAACTTTCCTTTAAAAGGATTTAGGTCTGTACACACACACACACACACACACACACACACACACACACACACACACTGCTTATAAAAGATAGGAATAAAATGATTCTGTGAGGTAGGAGGAAGGGGAAAATCAGTAGATGTTCAATAAATACTTGGCTGATTGATTCAAAAATCTTACCCAATAGAATACAATAGTTTTGTAATAATATATGAAAAGGGCAACCTAGAAAGTTGTTACCTGATTAGACACTAATTATCTAAGGCATTTAAATAGAGCTGACTAGTGATTTCAAAGGCAGCAGAATATTTCAGCTAATGAGTTAGAACACAGCAATGTGCTCCTGATAGTTAAAATGGAACAGCTATAACCACTTTGTAAGTTTAACCTATACACATGGTCATGAAAAGTTTTGCAAGGTTTATTGCAAATATACCTTGTAAGTGAAGTTACATGAAGCAATAAAACGTAGCAGTCGCTGCTTTTCTAGGCCACTCTGGAATTTACCAAAACCCTCTTTTTCTTATACAGCAGCCATTAAGCAGGGAGGCATAACTTTGTGTAACGTAATGAAATGGTAAAAGACTTTTAACCTTTTTTATGGGCTTATGAAATATTATTCCCCTGAGTCTTTGAAATCTGAAAGCAGCAGCACATTGGCAACTTACAACAATTGAAGATTCTTTTAATTAAGCACATGGCTTTGAACGGAGAAAAAAAAATTAAACATTCAAAACTTTTTCCATTATTTTATTAAATGAAAGCAGTGGTTACATAGACAAGCCACATGAGAGAAGATTGGAAATTGTCACTTCAGTGACCACTCGTGAATCTTCCAAGGTCTTCTTGACATTCTAGGTTTAGGTTTCTGTGCCTTGGTCAGCTGTGTAACCATAAAATATAGTAGCTGTAAATATCCTCCACTCTTGCCACGTTCCCCCTCCCTTTACCCCTGTCTCCTTCCTCCTCTTCTTTTCTTTTTTGGAAATTTGAAAGATACAGAGTACAAAGAATTAAAAGGCAGACATTCTTATTTTCACCACTGACAAACACTATTCATATTTTGCTTTATTTTCTCTCAGTTTTCTTCCTATGAATACATGTTCAAAGAAATTACACTACTGTATGACTACAGTGTCTTCTTTTATTTTTATTTTATTTATTAACTTTATTTTATTTATTATTTTTGGCTGCCTTGGGTCTTCGTTGCTGCGAGCAGGCTTTCTCTAGTTGCAGTGAGCAAGGCTATTCTTCATTGTGGTGCACGGGCTTCTCATTGTGGTGGCTTCTCTTGTTGCGCAGCATGGGCTCTAGGCACACGGACTCAGTAGTTGTGGCTCGCGGGCTCTAGAGCGCAGGCTCAGTAGTTGTGGCGCATGGACTTAGTTGCTCCGTGGCATGTGGGATCTTCCCAGACCAGGGCTCGAACCAGTGTCCCCTGCACTGGCAGGCGGATTCTTAACAACTGTGCCACCAGGGAAGCCCCTACAGTGTCTTTTTAAAATAAAAAAATAAATAAATTAAAAACTTACGGATGAAAACAGAAGTGCTCTTTAATCTCTATCTTTTTTTCAAAGTAGTCCCCATTTCTAAGGGATAATCACTATGATAAATTGGTGTATAGCCTTTAAGTCTTTAAAAAATTTTTACATATGTACATACCCATAGAATAACTATGGAATTGCATTGTATATGTTTTAAAATTGTACATAAATCGTATCATGTTCATTTGTTAGGCAACTCGTATTATTTATTAAATAGTATGTTTTTGAGATCTATCCTTATTTTAGCTAACATAGCTACAATTCACTTATTTAAATAGCTGTATTACAGCCCAACATTAAATTCTACCTTGACGGGTATAGATATTACTAATATCAGATTGGAGGGTGTGGGTTAGTACATCTGCTATATCCTTATCTATCTTTTTATTTCCCTTTAAGTGTCATTTCATCTTAAGTGGGTCTCTTACAACAGCATAGGGCTAGATTCTTTTTAATATAAGAATTTCCCTCTCGAAATAAACTTACCCCATTTGCATTTATTGTGATTTATAATAAACTTTAACTTATTTATTTTTCCTTACTTTTTTTAAAATTATTATTTACCATGCTTTCTCTTTGCTTTCTCTACTTTACACCTTCCTCCTTTTCTCTCTTGCAATGGAATGATCATGTTTTCTTGGACCTATTTTTCCATTTTCTGGATTTGAGCTTATAATTTTCTTTCTTTTGTTAGGTGATTACTCAAACATTTAACAGGTATTGTGGCTTGTGTTTTCTTAACAACGTCTCATATTTATCACTATACCTGTTTCCTACTTACTTAAGATGTACTTTTTTTTTTTTGTGGTACGTGGGCCTCTCACTGTTGTGGCCTCTCCCGTTGTGGAGCATAGGCTCCGGACGCGCAGGCTCAGCGGCCATGGCTCATGGGCCCAGCCGCTCCGCGGCATGTGGGATCTTCCCGGACCGGGGCACGAATCCGTGTCCCCTGCATCGGCAGGCGGACTCTCAACCACCGTGCCGGGGAAGCCCCTTAAGATCTACTTTTACTGCCCTCCACACTCTCTTTCCCCAACTGTTTTGTTGTTTTCGGAAACATTATTTTTGTTATCAAAAATATAAAAGAAATATTGGGATTGTTGCGGTCTAATTACTTTTCATGGTCAATATTTATTTCTGTGTGCTGCTTTGTGGCCTGGGCCAAGAAAAGGCTCATGTTTTCTCATTGTATGTGTCCGTATAGGGCACAAGACCACCACCTTCTTGCTGGCCCTGCAGTGACCAGGTTTACCTAAGAAAACTGCACTGTGGAGCCAGACATTTCCATTTCAGGGGTTGGAATACGAGCACACATTTGGCTTCATGTTTAGGCTCAGTTCTACTGTATTTCTGCAGAGAATTCCATGCTGGGATTATGCAGTGCTAACCTGGATTAATCAAATTAGTAATTGTTTGTTTAATGGATGGTGGACAAATGCAGGGGCAGACACTCCATTGAAAATACAATTATACAAAGAACTTTATGCGAATTAAAGTTAAATAAAAAGCAGTAGGTGATCACAGGAACTGCTGTAAGGAGAGTTCTTCTTCTTGGAGAGTCACAGACGTCTTCCACTGAGGTGGATTTTGATTTGGCCCTTGAGGGATGATGGAACGAGAGCCAGGCCAGGCATTGTAGGAAGAGGTAAATGCAAAGCCATGGGTATCTCAAAGAGCAGGGCCAATTCAGAAAATGCCACAAAGCTCCACAGGACTCGAGGGAAGGACATGAGGAGAGGCGTGGCAGGAAAGATGGGAGAGGCGAGGGCAGTGGGCTGGAGTCTGGTGATGACCGTCCTCCTATGCTACATTAAAAGGCTAGATGGGGCTTCCCTGGTGGCGCAGTGGTTGAGAGTCTGCCTGCCGATGCAGGGGACATGGGTTCGTGCCCCGGTCTGGGAGGATCCCACATGCCGTGGAGCGGCTGCGCCCGTGAGCCATGGCCGCTGAGCCTGCGCATCCGGAGCCTGTGCTCCGCAACGCGAGAGGCCACAACAGTGAGAGGCCCGCGTACTGCAAAAAAAAAAAAAAAAAAAAAAAAAAGGCTAGATGTTTCCTGTAATGGTACTTAGCACGCTGGCTCACCTCCCTTCCCCATCCCTGGCAATACTAAATTAGTCATCTACTTTCTCCCAGTGAGCCTAGGTGGGGCCTTAAAAACCTTTTCAACATGACACTCCCAGGGAAAGTTTTCCATTAAAAAAAGTTGGCATCTTGATTTGTCATCATTGATATCAACAATGAGAAGCCTCAAATAACTGATTCATACTTGAGAAACACAGCTTTGGTGAAGGGATGAACACAAAAGATGGAGGAGGAAGTGATTGGAGACCAGAGAGGATGAAGGGTTGCAGTCAGATAGGGTAACCTATATAGAGTAATAAATTTGAGAACAAATTCAGCAGGTGGGCTCAATCCAGATTTGGCTCTAATAGGAAGAGGAGAGAAGAGGGTGGAAACCAAGGGAAAATCAAGGACAGCTCTGTTTAGGAGGCTTTATGACTTGGACAACTGGGTGATGAGTGGGGTGTGCCTAGTTCCACATCCCCCAGCCCAGCTTTGACTTGGGCTGTAGCTGTGGTGAACTCTTCCTGTGCGTGCTGTCAGCATACTTCTTCAAGTACATGCTAAATGCCCCTGCTTTTCTGCCTCATGGCTTTGGAAATTCCTAGCACAGAAATAGCCCAGAAATGGGTGAAATTTTATGACCTTGGAGGTTGGTGGGGTAACGTCAACCAAGAAGGAAAGTGAGTTGGTGGATAAATGTCCCAGCCCCTTGTCCTCTGAAGGGACAAATCTGAGGCACATTCTATGCAGTTGCTGAGGGTCCCCAGCGGGACTGAACCTCAGCTGCCGTTGGTAGTAACCAGATCAATAGCACACCCTTCCTTGGCCTCGCCTCCTTTCCTGGCTTTTTCTAACTCCACACTCCTACTTCTGGGATGACTCCTCACATAAGCCACCTGCATTTTAGTCCTTGTTGAACGCTATGCTTTGGGGTCATCCAATAAAGACTGTGATGAAAATGCCTGTATTTGAAAAGGATGGAGACTTCAAGAGAAGGCTAGGCATGGAGATTGTAGAGGGGAAAGTAAAGCAGTTAGTTCGGGAAATGGGAAATGGGAAGTTCCTGTTGGGATTCCAAGCATTAAGGAACAGAGAATAGCAGTCATGGCAAGATGGCAAGTTAATGGACAAAAAGAAATTATATTTTACTAGTCAATGTCATCTGTGTTGTATTTGAGTTGCTTTTTTTTCTGTTATGTGATGCACAGGTAGTAGTTGAAGTCTGAAAGTGGATGAAATCTTATGGCAAAAGCTAATTCGTCCTGAAAAAAACCCCAAAGACATGAACTAAAACTCTGAGAAAGGTTTATGGAGCCTGGTGCCCTGTGCACTCTGCACACCCATCGGCAAATTAATAGGGCTGCCAAGTTAATGGAGAAAAAGAAATTATATTTTACTAGTCAGTGTCATCTGTGTTGTATTTGAGTTGCTTTTTTTTCTTTGAAGAAAGTTAAACTTAAGAAGAAAAGTTTAAAATTACAGGAAATAATTTGCAGATTGATGGCATTTGTGGAAACTTGAGAGACCAAGAACGTGGCAGTGGGACCTGCTTCCCTCCCTCCTATTCAGTGACCATCATTGGTCACTGGGCAAAAATAGTTTCTGTATTTTGTTGAGCTGATGTGAAGTGCAGCTAATGAGTAAGCACTTTGTTTATAAAGCTGTGCTGTCATACAGGTCAGCTACTAGCCACATGTGGCTATCAGGGACTAGAAATGTGACTAATGTAACTGAGAAGTTTTATTACTTTATTTTAATTAATTTAAATAAATAAGCTTAAGCAACATAATTGATATTTTTCCATGAAAAACAACTTTGTTTTGGTAGGACTATATTATACTTTGTTGAAAATTCCTCATCTAAATGGATATTTCTAAGACCTAGTACGATATTATGTCTCATTAATAATGTTTAAAAGCTTTGTTGAGGTATAAATAACATACATAAAGCTGTACATGGTTAATGTACACAATTTGATGAGTTTGGACACATGCATACACGTGCATACACCCAGGAAACCATCACCATAATCAGAGAAATAGACATAGCCATCACCTCCAGAAGTTTCCTTTTGTTTGCCCTTTTGTATGTGTGGTAAGAACACTTACCATGAGTCTTACTGTCTTAAAGTTTTAAGTGCATGATACAGTATTGTTGACTGTAGGCCCTATGTCATGCAGCAGATCCCTAGAACTAATTCATCTTGCTAATTCTCATGTAGTATTTGGCAATGAGAATGTTTTTGATATGTTGGATTAATATATATTCATTTTTAAATAATTTCATTTTTTTCTTTTTACTTTTCTTAAAATGTGGCTATTAGAAAATAAAATTATACATGTGGCTAACATCATAATGCTATTGACAATGCTGGTATAAAGTGTCCTAAAAGTATAAGGCACACGTCCTCTGGTGAATGGAGGCTTCTTCTAGGTACAAGGATGATGGCTGGGATGCCCTCTGCAGCCTCTCTTTGACCTTATGCTTCTCATGTATCAGCTAAACTGATTATCTCTTAACATTTTGGGGGCTAGGAATAAAACGCACAGGTCCTATTTTTAGTTTTTCAAGGAACCTCCATACTGTTCTCCATAGTGGCTGTAAAATAGGATCCAGCAACCCCACTCCTGGGCATATATCTGGAGAAAACCATAATTCGAAAAGATACATGCACCTCAATGTTCATTGCAGCACTATTTACAATAGCCAAGACATGGAAGCAACCTAAGTATCCATCGACGGATGAATGGATAAAGAAGATGTGGCACATATATACAATGGAATATTACTCAGCCATAAAAAGAACGAAGTAATGCCATTTGCAGCAACACGGATGAACCTAGAGACTTTCATACTGTGAAGTAAGTCAGACACAGAGAGACAAACATCATATGATATTGCTTATATGTGGAATCTAAAGAAAGTACAAATGAACTTAACTACAAAACAGAAATAGAGTTACAGATGTAGAAAACAAACTTATGGTTACCAGGGGATAAGGGAGGGGTGATAAATTGGGAGATCAGGATTGACATATACACACTACTCTATATAAAATAGATAACTAAAAAGGACCTACTGTATAGCACAGGGAACTCTGCTGAATACTCTGTAATGACCCATATGGGAAAAGAATCTAAAAAAGGACCTTCCCTGGTGGTAGGGTGGTTAAGAATCTGCCTGCCAATGCAGGGGACACGGGTTTGAGCCCTGGTCCGGGAAGATCGCACATGCCGTGGAGCAAATAAGCCCGTGTGCCACAACTACTGAGGCTGCACTGTAGAGCCCTTGAGCCACAACTACTGAGCCCGTGAGCCACAATTACTGAAGCCCGTGGGCCTAGAGCCTGTGCTCCGCAACAAGAGAAGCCACCGCAATGAGAAGCCTGCACACCCCTCTGAACAGTAGCCCCCGCTCGCTGCAACTAGAGAAAGCCTGCGCACAGCAACGAAGACCCAACACAGCCAAAAATAAATAAGTAAAATAAATTTTAAAAAAGAAACTAAAAATGTGGGTATATGTATATGTATAAGTGATTCACTTTGCTGTACACCTGAAATTAACACAACCTTGTAAATCAACTATACTCCAATAAAATATTGGGTTTTTTTTTTTTGTCCTATAACAAAAGAAAAATTTGCTAGGGTTTAGTTTTGATTTGTTTTGATTTTTTGACCCAGACTTTGACTCTTTAATATATTTGTCAGTTTGTTTGTTTTATTGAGGCCTAGAGTCCTGGATTTTCTTTCAAAATGGCAGGAAGAGGGTGAGGGTGGGATCTGAGGAAGAAACCAAACCAAATGAAACCCCTTGGCCCTGCAGAGAACTGAGCCAGCATGTGCCTGGAGCTGCCCTGGTACCTCAAAACAAGGGATCAGGTGGAGGGCAGCCTGGGGTGGAGGCCTTGATGATCAGTAGAGAGGATACTAAGCCAGGGGAACGAACAGCACTGTTCCTGAGACAGGGTCCAGGAGAGGAGATAGGGTCAAAAGCCGCTGGTGCTGGGAATCACAATAGCGGCCAGGACAAATCACAATGGTGAAAGTCACATAAATGAGCTGCTGGGGAAAAAACAAGGGAAGGGTGTAGTCCGAGGTGTCCTCCCACGGTCCACGTCATTCCTGCCGGGCAAGATGGGCTCACTGCACAGTCTGGGACACTCCGGCTGCCCAGCTGCTGACACATGTGTTTACTTCCCTGGCCCTCGTGTTCAAAGCACACTCAGCTGGGCTTTCTTCAAATTGTTTGGTATTGTTGAGTTATTTGGGCTCTTCTACGGTTTCTCACACAAAAGTCTAACTTATTCGTTTGTTTCTCTACCCTACTAGGCTGGAACCCATCACTCCTCTCTGTTGCCAGCGCCCAGCAAGTTACCAGCTACAAACAAGTAGCCCGAGTGGTGGGCAGTGGACGTGGAATTAGAATTAGGAAACAATGTCACTCGAGGATGTGTAAATCCCAGGACTTTTTTAAAAAGTGCCTAGAGATTCCTTTTGGAACAACACGCAGATATTTAGATATCTGCATGCACACATATCTTAAAGCCCAATATGTGAACTAACCATTTTGGTGTCCTTCTAGGCAAGCTGCCCCCATGTTTGGAGTGGGCTGGGGAGGTTGTTTTTAAGAGCTTTCTTTGCAGCTGGATCGTTCACTAACTCGATGGAGCTAAAACTCTCCCAAAGAAGCGCACTGTCCTCACGGAAATAGCTGAAAGAAACACACCAAGTTTCTTGGCATGATGCAGCCAGGCAGGCTGCAATAGATTAGCTCTGCCCTTAACAACAAGTTTCACTGGGCTGATGAGAGATGTTATGGAAACGTATCAAGGGAAAGAGGACTCCAGCTTCGGCTGGCCAGCAGACCATCGGGTAATCACTGCAAGGAAAATACTGAACCGGCACCAAGACTCACAAAGCAGCTTATTATAAGGATTTAATATACAGTATTATGGAGACTCTGGACAGCGCTTGTAATGAGATACGGAGCCTCGCTCTTCTCAGCCCCTGGGTCACATTTGGACGGGATCCATTTCAACTCAAATTAGTTGCCATTTGAGACAATTTGGAGGCCTTGGCAAAACAACGTGGTCATCTCATCCCAGCTACCAGAAGAGCTGACGTCCCCAAAGTCAAAAATCCCAATGATGCAGCACATTGTCATGCTGTAGATTTCCTTTCACAGCAGAGATAGGAGTCCCGTAACATTATTTGAAGGATGCTCTAATCACAAACTTCAGCTCTGTGACCAGAAGGGCCAGGTTCCAGAGAGTCGAGATTGCAAAGTTTAAAAAAAAAGTTAAAGAAAAAAACTCTTCTGAGGCAAATTTAATTCTTCAGACTTCCTTTAACAAAGCAAATGGTGGCTTGATAACTGTCCACTACTACAGACACCGGGAGGTTATTTCTCAGGGTCCAAGTCTGCCCTGTCCCAAAGTGCAGTTGAGGATTCCAGGGAAGGCATCTTCCAGGGCTGCGTGCTTTCATTAATGCCCACTTCCCTTGGATCCTACTCTACCCTTGCTTGTCCAGCTGTCTCCAGCTGTCACCTATCAAACGGCTGTGTTTGCACAACAGCAAGAATAAAGTTAGGTCAGCAAAGTCTTGCTCTCCATCTCCATCTCTGACAGCTACACCCTGCTCTGCTACACCTTTGTTTCACAGAAGGTTAGGAAATAAGAGGTCATCAGAAAAGGATGCTGAACTCCCAGGGGGGCTTCTGAAGGACACTGAGGTCCTCTGAGCATCCTTGTTATGTCCACAGTCCACTACCTGCTGCTCCTGCATTGTCTCCGCCAGAAAAATGGAGTGGCAGGTAGAGCTGGAGAAAAGGCTGGTGGACTCCCCCGCCTGCCCTTCTGGGTGTCCCTACATTCACCGCCACCATCTGGCATCTTGGACTCTTTCTTGTGGCTCTAACCCCACCGCATACAGAGTAGTTACAAAAATCTCCAAGTGCAGTGTTCCAGTAAACCAAAATCTAGACTGATACATGCTTTCAGATTTTTGAACCCTGAAAATTACACAGAGCTGGGAAGTCACACTGTCCACATCTCTTCAAGTCTCTTCTCCTCAATCTGTCGTCTTCTCGAGTCAGTGTCCTTGAAACATGAAGAGAGAGGATCTGGAAGCACCTCTACCCTCCCTAAAGAATTAACCACTTGATGGGCAGAGGCACAAAAATTGTCAGTTGAGGGACAGCATCAAAGGAATCCTTAGATACCAGAGTGGAGGAAGAGCACAGCTCTCTGGTCCTTAAGATCTTGTTCACTATCCTTCACAAACCAACCAGAAATGAAACTCACAAATAAAATGACCTATGGTTAATCATGGATCCAAAAGGTCAATATACTGTCCTAACATCATGGAATAATACAAAGAAAGTAATTTACAATTAAAAATACGTGCCAGTGTACCTCTGCGCTCCACCTTCATGACGGAGGTAACCTGAAGTGTGACCTGATCAAGGTGTGCCTTACTGGCCGCATCACCACGAGGGGGGTCTGCTTTCGTGAAACTGCGGACAGCGCTCATAAGTTCTGAACAAAACAAAATGCAGTCGTCCACATTAGGTGCATTCCTTGAAGATTCAATCTACGTTCAAGCTGAGCAAAACATACTTCATGTAGATCTAGAAGATGGAGTTAGAGTCTAGGCCCAAGCAATTACAAACAGATTTTTCACCTTTGTGAATGTCCAGCAAGGACTCAAAGATCACAAAGGTTGTGGGGCAATTTCCTGTATTGCGGGGCTGGGTGGCGCAGTGCGAGACATCCAGTGACCTTGCATCCTGATTCCTAGAGGTCAGTAGCTTCCCTCAAGCACTGTAACAACCTAAAATGTCCCCACCACTTTCCAAACTACCCTCCTCAAGAGCCATGAGCTGGAATATCAACCTAGGGACTTGATGCAGCTCTGTGGTGTGTCCCCCATAATTTACTGTAAAAACTTGTTCAATACCTGTCACACCCACTAAATTATAAGTTCTGAGGAAACCAGGCTATGCCTGTCCCTATCACCACTGTATTGCCTGACATGGTCTAGGTGCTCAATAATATTTGTTGAATGAATCACTGAGGAAATGAATAAATGGATGGGTACCATATAGTCATCAAACTTGCTCTAGTATATAAGCATGGGCTAAGTCTATATTGCAATGCTTGAAATCTGCCTTTAAAGATTTAACTTCAGGCTTAGTATCTACTTACATTAGATTGAAACGTAGTAACCCCCATGGAATCTTATGAGATGCCATCCTTATGAGAACATAAGAACAGTCCTAACTCTGCAACAAGAGATGATCATACTAAGTGAAGTAAGTCAGAAAGAGAAAGACAAATACCATATGACATCAATTATATGTGGAATCTAAAATATGACACAAATGAACGTATCCATGAAACAGAAACAGAATCACGGACATAGAGAACAGACTGGTGGTTGCCAAGGGGGAGGGTGTTGGGAGGGGGTGGAGTGGGGGGTTGGGGTTAACAGATGTAAGCTTTTACATAGAGAATGGATAAACACCCAGGTCCTACTGTCTAGCACAGAGAACTATATTCATATCCTATGATAAACCATAATGGAAAAGAATATTAAAAAATAATGTATATATATATATATGTATAACTGAATCACTTTGCTGTACAGAAATAATTAACACAACATTGTGAATCAACTATACTTCAATTAAAAAAAGAAAGAACACTCTTAACCCAATATCTGAAGTGCCCCGGTGATTTCTTGAGTCAGAATAACAGCGCTGTGTCCCAGAGAGCCAATATTGAGAGAAAGCAAAGAAGGGTAACCTCGGAGATCTAAAACCTTCCTCTGGTCCTGCCCGTTCCTTTCCTTTGTGGCTGCATTTGGTGCTCTCAGCCTGGAGGCCTGCAGTGGCTGGTCACATCTCAGAGAAAACCTCATGTCATAGGTAACATTTGGAGACCACCTTTGTTGGACTGGAAGTCAGGAAGGCTGGCTTTTAATGCCAATTTTGCCATTAACTAGCTATGTGACTTAGGAAAGTTCCTTCCCTTGTCTAAGTCTCTGTTTCCTTGTTCATAAAATGAAAGGATGAGACAAAGTTTCTGACGTTTCTTTCCAGCTCTAGTAATTAACATTTCAGTGATATTTCATAACTGGGAATAAACAGGGATAGGTAAGCCCAAAGTTGTGAAAAAGCTAGAACATGGCTTGTGAAAAAGGCAATGGTTAGAAACTGAACTTTGCCCAGTTAAGTGACAAAATACCCTGGGAACTTTGCAAAAGGAAAAGAAGGAAAGCAAGTCTGTTTAGATAGCATGGTTTCTGTAAAGTGAACTTAACTAATTTCACTCTCTGTCTAAAAACGTTTTATATTTCCTTTTGAATTAGCTGGCAGACCTCTTGCATGATGTATTCTTATTTTTCTTTACTTTCACTGTTCAAATAGGCCTCAACAGTAGGTCCTAAACTGTCCAAAATAGGCCCTACATTTTGACAGTGGCTATTACCTATCAGAAATGAGAATCCAGACATCTCAGTGCTCACAACAGCAAAACGATGATTCTCTCCCTTGCAGAATCCTCGAAACTCTGAGCTTCAATTTAAAGATCAAACTCTGTCTTGTTTAGGCCTAAGCACATGCAAGATTAATACTGCAATTTTAAAGAGCTCTAATTTGGAGATTCTAAGATCATTTTAGGATTAGTCCGTGAAATCAGGGAATTGTTTTTTTCTGGAGAGAAAAGAGCAGAAATGCATTTATGTGGGTACAGGGTTTTATTTGAACAGTGGTCAGCCTCCAGCCAGTGTGGCTTTTTTTTTTTTTTTTAAGATGTTGGGGGTAGAAGTTTATTTATTTATTTTTGCTGTGTTGGGTCTTCGTTTCTGTGCGAGGGCTTTCTCTAGTTGTGGCAAGCGGGGCTCACTCTTCATCGCAGTGTGCAGGCCTCTCACTATTGCGTCCTCTCTTGTTGTGGAGTATGGGCTCCAGACACGCAGGCTCAGTAGTTGTGGCTCACGGGCCTAGTTGCTCCGTGGCATGTGGGATCCTCCCAGACCAGGGCTCGAACCCGTGTCGCCTGCATCAGCAGGCAGATTCTCAACCACTGCACCACCAGGGAAGCCCCAGTGTGGCTTTTAGAAGGGTTATCACCGGGCTTCCCTGGTGGCGCAGTGGTTGAGAGTCCGCCTGCCGATGCAGGCGACACGGGTTTGTGCCCTGGTTCGGGAAGATCCCACATGCTGCGGAGCGGCTGGGCCCGTGAGCCATGGCCGCTGAGCCTGTGCGTCCGGAGCCTGTGCTCCGCAACGGGAGAGGCCACAACAGTGAGAGGCCCGCATACCGCAAAAAAATAAATAAATAACAAAAATAAGGGTTATCACCTACAGCGAGGCATCAGGCCAGGTGGTGTACATGTGTCATCTGTCCAGCTCTATTGGCTACAGAAGCATCTCAATGCCCACATCCCCGCCCTTAGGCACCAGACTGGGCCCACTCTCCAAAAGCATCTCCAGGTATCTGCCGATCAGCTTTCTTCTAAGATACTAAGAAACACTGGGGCTGCATGAGAACCGTGCGTTTATGGCGGGGAGGAAAGTCGAGCATGAATGCACGAGCTCTACCACGTGAAATACAGCCTTACTCCTTGTACTGAAGGAATCAAAGGAAGAACAGGAGGTGTTGATTGCTCAGCTCTGTATCCACCTGCCAGAGGATCTTGACGTCAGCAAATTGCAGAGAATTCCACTCGAAAGCTTTATCCATCTTCAGTGACTTGCAGTTGGGCATGAGAAGGAGAGATACATTAGCTCTCTATGTGTGTGTCTGTGTTTGTGTGTGTTGTGCTGGGGCAGGGCCCAGGCTTTTGAACGACACCACTCAGCCTCAAACTCCAAGAGCATGACACAGAAACTGTGAGCATTTTACTACAGAGCAAGGTAGGAAATCCCTGAATGCGATTTGAAAGCTCCAGGCTACGCTCTTGTTCATCATGAATGCAGAGCTCCCACCTAGGTGACCTCCCAGAGACTTGAACCACATCCACTCTAGGTTATAAGCAGTAGAGGAGGAGGGCATGGCACAAATCATATGGAATGTGCCTCAAGTAGGCCTTTCCTCCAATTTCTCAGAAAAAAATGGAGTGAACAGACGGCCAAGGCCGCTGAAGGGCTAAAGCAACAGCCTCGTCTCTCCCCATTAAAGCCTTTAAAAGCTTAATATAGTTTTCATTTTTTCAGCATTCATTCAAATCTAAAAGTCTCCCACCTTTCCTCCAAATCCCCTCCCCCTTGAATTGGCTGCTCTAGGAGCATCTTCCCTGCTATTACTAGTGGATAATTGCTTAACATTTTCTAGAGGTAATTAACTTTGCCTTTGAAATGAAAGAAATCCCTAAATTGAGCAATACGATGAAAGCCATTCTTTCATGTAATTTAGTCTCATCAGCCAATACCAGCCATTAAGTACATCAATTTCTAGCTCAAAGGCAGTGCTGAAGAATAAGCAGTGGCAATATTTTAAAGAAAAAACTCAAGGTCTTAACACTGTCAATCTCAATTTCTTCAGAACAGGGTTCCCGAAGTGACCGCCTGATGGCAAGAGGCCTGTGTTTCTGTTTAAGCTTCACACAGTGACCTTGAGAGAGGGCGTCTGTTAGAAGGAATGCATGTCAAGCTGACAGCAAGAAGCTAGGTGTTGCAAGCATACCTGAAGGCTCTGGAGGTTCACTGGGGACTGAGAATTCTGTGTGAAAACTGAATTTCTATTAACATTTTTAGAAAAACCAGTCTGTCATATTGCAAAGAGCTCTGATATCCTACAAAGTTTGTCAATCCCGCCAGCATTTGTGTGCACGCCTGTTTCAGGATTAACTAGATAAGCATCTCCTTTAAGACCACAGGTTCTGGGGTTGGGAGACCCTGCAGACAGCATTTTGTCTCCCATCTCCACCTCAGGTTGTGTCCAACTGATTTCAGACTGATGGATATCAGAATTTTCCTCTGGCCAAAAGAAAGATTTCCAAGATGGAGACTAAACAACATCCCCTGGTATCTTGTTCCAAAGGTTGGGAAAGTTCTGTGCCAGGAAACCACTTTGTGGTTGCATTAGACGCTCTCCGCCGCCCTGCGGTTAGGGGAAGTCAATTTACCGCAGGGCTTTTATCACCCAGCGGCTGCATTTAAGCTTTCTGGGTGACCCTGGCCCACAACCCAAACCAGAGGAAGGCCCTGAGGAGCTTTTTAAGGACCATCCAGAAACCCTCACAGATGCAGGGGATCCATGCCAGATCCGGATCTTCAGAAATAGAGATTTAAAAAAAAAAAAAAAAAAAAAAGGTGTGATGATCACTTTGGCGCCCTCTAGGGGCAGCTTATTGCCATCTTGTGATTGTGAAATAGTAAGTTTGGGGGCTTTCAGGTCAGTATAGAGACAAACATCTTGTTAGCTATTTCCTCATATGGCTTACCAGTACCCTTTCCTACATTCTTTTTGTTGATTATTTTACATGACCACAGGATCCCTTTTCTCATGGAAACTTCATCATAAAATCCCGTACCAAAGGGGAAAAAGAAAACCAACAACAACAAAAAAATTAAAGCCAGGGATTTTGATTGTGTCTATCAGTTCTGTTTATTTTGATGCAAGCATTGAAGACAGCTCCTCAGCCATTCTTTTTAAATGTTTCCCATTCACAAACATGTTATTTGAGTTGGTTTTCATCCCCCTTTAACAAACGGGGACCTCTGGCATGATGCATAATATTTAAGAGCACGGAGGTTAGCGTCTGACTGACTGCAATTCCCAGCACCACTACTTAACTGTCTCTGGGTAAAAGCTACTTAACTTCTCTGTGCTTCAGCTTCCGCAAGTGTCACATCACTCAAATACGAGTGTCTTCCTCTTCTGATCGCTATGAAAATTAAATGGAATAATGCCTATAAAGCAAGTCATCATCCTTCACCTGACTCCAGTAAGTCTAGGTGCTCAAGGCAGAGAGTGGAGAACACTCAGGGGCCACGTAACGAAAGCACCCGCCTCAAAGGGCGGTTGAAGGTATTAAGTTTAGTTAATGAAGGCAAAACACTGCAATCATGTTTAGCCCCTAGTGAACAACTGAATTTGTTTGCTGTTGTTGTTTTCCTTGTTAATATCTCCATTTTAGTGGAGCAAACCTAAAACATCCAGAGGTTACAAAACTTGCTTAGGAAACAGACAGTAAGCAGTGGAGAAAATCTATCTACCTCCATGCTCAGAAATCCATCTACCTCCATGCTCCGTGCTCTCTACCATTATGCCCTCTCTCTGTGCAGTAAGCGTTACTGTCAGTATTACTTTGACAGGAGGAATACGTTTCAAGTAGGCCTGCTGCCACCTTACTGAAGAGAAGTTTCTAATCCATCGGCCTGCGAAGTGTACGTCCTGCAGCATGAACCTACTGACAGACACTAAAAATGCAATCATCTAGCAACCAGTCTTCTGGTGGCCTAGGGCAGAAATCCTGAACATTTTTGTTTTAGAGTAAGAAGTTATTTTCCTGTTGTTAAAATCTTTGAGTTGATCTGGGAGAGGGGAGACGGTTGATAAGGAATTTAAAGAAGGAGTATCGAGAGGAAAGCAGGAACATGTTCTTACGGAGTCTTTTCACCAAGCTGAGCTCTGAGTCAAACACCCTGGCAACTTCGGACCTTTCCCTAGAAACGGTTCCAGGCCACTCCACCTTCTGACTACATCATCAGAGGTGTCTAGCAGAGGACACTCCTGTTCCCCTGAGAAGTGGTTTGAGAACTTTCATTTCTGTTGAACTCGGATAGAGATATTCTATGCTTACCATCATTAGTGTTTCTAATGCAGTTATGATAAATATGCTCCCTGACGGATGGTTTTCTTTTTTCTTTTTCTTTTTTTTTTTTTGCGGTACGCGGGCCTCTCACTGCTGCGGCCTCTCCCGTTGCGGAGCACAGGCTCCGGACGCGCAGGCTCAGCGGCCATGGCTCACGGGCCCAGCCGCTCCGCGGCATGCGGGATCCTCCCGGGCCGGGGCACGAACCCGCGTCCCCTGCATCGGCAGGCGGACTCTCAACCACCGCGCCACCAGGGAAGCCCCATGGTTTTCTTTTTCGCCTCCTTTTCCTTTTTCTCCTTCCCTCTCCCCTTCCCTTCCCCCTCCCCCCTCCCCTCCTTTGTCTTCTTATTCTTCTATTGAGATATAATTGACACACTGCACTGTATAAATTTAAGATGTACAGCATAATCATTTCACTTACATACATCATGAAATGAAAACCACAATAAGTTTAGTGAACATTCAGCATCTCATATAGATACAAAATAAAGAAAAATATATTATTTTCCTTGTGATGAGAACTCTTAGGTTCACTTTCTTAACAACTTTCATATATAACATACATCAGTGTTAATTATATTCATGTTGTACATTACATCCCTAGTACTCATTTATCTTGTATCTGGACGTTTGTGCCTCCTGACTGCCTTCATCCAATTCCCCCTCTCCTCACCCCCGCCTCTGGTAACCACAAATCTGATCTCTTTTTCTGTGAGTGTATTTGTTTGTTTTTGAAGTATAACTGACCTACAACACTATGTTAGTTCCTGGTGCACAACACAGTGATTCAATGTTATTTCTATACATTTCAGAAAGGATCACCACTATGTCTAGTTACCATCTGCCTGGTTTTCTCCACTATCTTTGTCAGCATTTTACCAGCTTTGCTCTCTAAGCTGCTAAACCTCAGAGCCTTCTCTAGTCAAGGATTTCCCATTGATTTTAGTTTCCAGAAATAGATTTCCAATGGGGCAATGAAACACTTATCACTAGATCATTACCATTGGTGAAAAGTCTCCTGCTATTCTGCTTATAGTCTACAACTGCTGAGGCTGTGGAAACTCAAATCTCTGAGGTCGTCTTTGTCTGAGGGCAGAGATAGTTTGTTGTTTTAGGGCAGAGATAGTTTGTTGTTTTAGGGAAGGCACTCACTCCTTAGATATTTTCTAGCTATTGGGCAGGAAAGAAAGAACTGTTGGAAATTACTAAGTTTTTCTGATGTTAAGGTGCAAAAAAAAATCTGTACATAAAAGAGGTGCTTTCTTCAGAGATATTGCTGAGATGTATGCTTACCTTTGAGTTCAATTTGGCCATGAGACTTCCTAGAACATTTTTCTACCTTCTATCCCTTATTTAGGCAAGGTGATAAAATACATCATAGGTTAGTTTAATCTTTTTCGCATGCTGTATAAGAAGGAAAGAGGCCCACTAAAGAGAATCACTAATAACAGTACAAGCAATGAGACAACAATGATAATTCCACTTGGCATTTATTTTTATATTGGTGTTTACTATGGAAAGTTCAAGTGTTGTATGTCAGGTCGTAGATGGACTCTCAGGTGTGTTATTGCTCCCATTAACAGATGGAAAAACTGAAATTGTAAAGGTATCTGTCTCATTAAAGGGCTCAGAATAAATAATTCAGTGGACCTTGTTATGCAGTTTGAAGTAAGTAAATGGCTGGGGGCAATCTGGAGAAGCTAGAAGAACTATATGGAAAAGAGAATGGGAATTGAGGTTGGGAGTTGAGAGTGAGGGAGAGTTCTAGAAAATATTAGAGAGTAGTGAGTATGCAAAGTAGTAAAGATAGGGAAGAATGGATTTTTATGTTTTGCTGCTTTTCTATGGCATAAAAGTGTACTTCCTCTACCCCAGCCCCACCTTTGACTGCGTCCTGAGAGATAAAGATATGAATTTGTTCATATCTTTTATGTTGATTATATGTTCGTTGCTTGTCGGACTGTGTCCTATGTGAGATGGAATCATGATGCTTCCCAGCCTCTTGTCTGTCTGGCACAACCTTGTTCTGTCTCTGAAATGATCCCATGTGTTAGGGTGTTTCAACATGGAAATGCTCTCACCAGAAGCTGAGGAGGAAAGGAAATAGGAACTTTCCTTGAGTCTGGAGGGTTAGAGGAGCGTCCTGTTCAAGGGAAGCAGGACTTGTTAGAACTTTTCCCACCTCCTGCCCTTCAACAGCCCTGTAGCGTCCACTCCAGCTGAGGTTTTCAGAGCCTTACACTTAACCCTGCCCACACAAAGCCTGCACTTACATCTCTATCTCCTGTCTTCCTTTACATACTCCGGGCTGTAATTAACCTCTGTCTTTCAAAAAATCTCTGCCTTCCGCTCTCTGTGTTCCATAAACACTCCCATGCCCTCATGATATCTTAAATACCTCCTAGAGAATCAAGTGTCTCCAAACTTTTCACTTGGTCAACTAGGTGATGATATTGTAACTATTAGAGGCCCTTCAGGATAAGGAACATGTATGGGTGCAGGGAGTGAACTTTTCAGATATGCAATTTACAGTCCCTCTAAAACATCCAGGAAGAATTGTTCTCCCATTAGAGCCTTTTACTGAGGGATGAAGTTAAAACAGAACAGTCTGGGCTTCAGACACCAGACAAGAATGTGACAGAAGGGGAATACAGTAGCAGCAATGGGCTCCCCCTTTTGACCAGCCAAGAAGAAGATGTGAAGGGAGGTAGAGTGGCTTCAGGGAGAAAAGGGAGTTTGTGACCCCAGCATCTTTGCTTTAAGAATGAAACCTTGCTCCCAAACATTTTCTCCATGCTGCTTAAAAGTCTACCAATTAGATTAATTTGAGTTAATATTCAAATATCTCAAAATGAGACCATCGTTCTTTCATCTCTTCCTGTAAGTTGGTTTCATAAACACTTGTTTCCTTCCTTGCTTTATCAAGGTTTCTAAGAGGGTGAAACAGAACCACACTCTTGGGACCCTAGAGTATAAGACCAACACAAAAGTGGTGGGGTGAACAATCACTGAACAGAAAAAGATGCTGATAACTTTTGTTCTGGTATCAACCCAGAGCCACGAGGCCAAAGGAAGGCCAGGCCACTGATGTGAACCTTGCATCTGAGCCCTGTTTTCAGGCATTACCTCCAGGGTTTCCAAGGTTCCAGACTTGTGTTCTCTTACTGTAGAGTCCCTAGCTGTGGGCTCCAAGTTAGTCCTAGACGTTGGCAAAAACAATACAAATGCCATGTGTGTCCCCCTATTTATCCTGGGGGCTGTTTTCAAATTTAATCCAGCTCACTATGGCCCCAGGAAGCATTCTGTTCTCTCTCCCATCTTCAAGGTCAAGAACTTGAGTCCTGATTGTTGAGAAAAGCCAGACTTCTCCTAGGAAAGAAACATCTTTGTTAGAGAAGTCTGTGTCAGAGTATTTTGTCTGTTAACAGCAGAACCAGAAGATAATGAGGACTATTTGCAAGAGAGTAGCATTGACAAACGGCACACATTTTTGAACTCATGTCAAAGTACAAGCTCCTATTTCATTTCGTTTTCTAAGGCTCTGAATAACTTATAGACAATTTAATTGCCTGTATTTGGAATAGGGAATTCCTAAAATGCTGAGTATAATATTTGGATTTAAAGAAAAAGACACCATAATAGAGGCCATTGTTCAAGTAAGTAGAGACAGGTTCATGTATTTCAAACGTTGGATAAAATATAAAGAAGATCATTGAGCTCTAATTTGAAAGAATTCCACTGAAAGCCCCAGAAAACAATCCACTGTGAGAATATGAGACAGAATTATAATATTTACTGGACAATTGTTTGCTAAGAAGCATTTATTTTATATCACTTTTTAACAAGACCAAACTGTCAAACTGTTTAAAATTCCATTGGAAAAATGTGAATTATCACAAAATTGTTTACTTTTTTATCCTTTCATGTATATTGGATTACTCATGGAAGACAATGGAAAGAATCTGAGAAATCCTAGTTTTAGGAGTAACTCAGACTGCATTTCAGAAATATTATAGACTGTGTAAACCAATGCGACTTTTGGACATGTATTAACATAGCTGCAATACTATTGGTGCTGTGTAAGGCACAAAGAAATGAAAAACTCCAGCATTATCAGCAGAGATGATCCTTTGGAAGATGATGGTGCAAGTTAAACATTCTTCCCGTACACATAGTGATCATAGGAAAAAAAAGAATCATCTTTATCTTGTTTTGCTAAATACCATTAGCTCCAGCAGCTATGATTCATAACTCATACAAATAATACAGGTCCTTTTAAACTGGCTCTGGAATTATGGAATTATCACCTATGAAGGTATTGCAATCATATATATCCTAGATCATTCACCGAACATACATCCATGTAAAATCATGTTTAGAACAAGGCTGAATTTTCTTGGTATTAAAATCACTTTTGATTATTCATTCTAATACCAAATGGGCATTTCCACTTTTTTCTATATCTGAGTTTCAGAGACGTAGATAACTTATAATGATGCAACGGTTCTTAGCTGCATGAGGATCACCTGGAGGGCTTGTCACAACAGATGGCTGGGCCCGCCTCCAAGTTTCTGAGTCGGTACAACTAAGGTGGGGCAGAGAATGTGCTTCTAACAAGTTCCATGGGATGCTGATGCTGCATTCCTGGGAACCACACTTTGAGTACCACTGCAATAAAGGAATCTGGGTAGCAGAGCTAAAAGCAATTTTAGGAAAAAAGTCTTTATGTATGGGTCTGGCTGGTATTGTAGAAAATGAAAAGAAATCCAAGCTTTCCCCTAAAGGCCCAGCCTCTCTGTGGCCTCCACCTCCACACAGAGCCCTCTGCCTCCTGTTTTTCCAGTTCTGTCTTTCCTACCTCCAGTTCTCAAAAGCGCTTGCAGATCTTGCTACCTTAATTTACCCTAAAATGTAACTTAATCACAGCAGTTAGTCCTCTCAGAGAGCTTTGCATTTTGAAGTGGATCAAAACTGTAAACACAATAAATGAAATCTGAACAATGAAAAGGCATTAATTTTAAATGGGAAAAACTTTGTTACATCTTCACTCTCTTGCCTTCATTACACCAGAGTGACCTAAAAGTCAAATCTCTCCATGCTACTTTCTTAGTCAAAGTCTTCAATGACTGTCCTTCTCCTACAGGCAAATTTTAAATGCTTAGCCAGACTTCCAGGCCTTTCATTTCAGTTATTATATTGTTCAACTCTGTTTGTTCTTTAAATCTTCTAGCTCACTGGTAAACATTTCTTGTATCTTCTCAGTCTGTGCCTCTGTTCTTTTTCTGAGATCTTGGATCATCTTTACTTTACTATCATTACTCTGAATTCTTTTTCAAGTAGATTGCCTATCTCCATTTCACTTAGTTATTCTTCTTGGGTTTTAACTTGTTCCTTTGCCTGGAACATATTTCTCTGCTGTCTCATTTTGTCTAACTCTCTGTGTTTGTGGTCTCTGTTCTGCAGACTGCAGGACTGTAGTTCCTCTTGCTTCTGGTGTCTGGCCCCTGGTGGGTGAGATTGGTCCAAGGGCTTGTGCAGGCTTCCTGGTGGGTGGGACTTGTGCCTGCCCACTGGTGGGTAGAGCTGGGGTTTGTCCCTCTGGTGGAGAAGGCCGTGTCAAGAGGTGTGTTTAGAGGCAGCTGTGGGTTCAGTACGACTTTAGGCGGCTTGTTTGTTGATGCGTGGGGCTGTGTTCCCACCCCATTGGTTGTTTGGCCTGAGGTGTCCCAGCACTGGAGGCTGCAGGCTGTTGGATGGGGCCAGGTCTTGGTGCCAAAATGGCGACCTTCAGGACAGCTCACAGTGATGAGCTCTGGGGTCTCTGCCAATAGTGTCCTTATCCCCACAGTGAGCCACAGCCAACCCTCACCTCCCCAGGAGACCCTCCAAGACCTGCAGGTAGGTCTGGCCCAGTCTCCTATGGAGTCACTGCTTTGCCCTGAGTCCCAGTGCACGTGAAACCTTGTGTGCATCCTCCAAGAGTGGAGTCTCTTTTTCCCCCAGTCCTGTGGAACTCCTGCACTCAAGCCCTGCGGTCTTTCAAAACCAAATGCTCTGGGGGCTCCTCCTCCTGATGCCAGACCCCCAGGCTGGGGAGCCTGATGTGGGGCTCAGAACTCTCACTCCTGTGGGAGAACCTCTGTGATATATTTATTTTCCAGTTTGTGGGTCACCCACCCAGTGGGTATGGGATTTGATTATATCGCTAAAGTGCCCCTCCTACCATCTCATTGTGGCTTCTTTGTCTTTGGTTGTAGGTTATCTGTTTTTGTAGGTTCCAGTCTTTTTTGTTGATGGTTATTCAGTGGTTAGTTGTGATTTTGGTGTTTTCATGAGCGGAAGTGAGCTCAAGTCCTTCTACTCCACCATCTTGTTCTTGTCTCCTCTCAGGCCTTTCAATATATCCCACTACCTACCTATTCAACCTCATCAGCCACCTCTCCCTCCTTCCACTTTATATACAACAATACTGAACTGTTTCAGATTCTCTGAAAATGTCCTATTCTCAGGATCAGCTACATAATTTCTAGGCCCCAGTAAAATATAAAATTGCAGGACCCTTTGATCAAAATGCAGTAAAGACTTTCAAGACAACAACAACAGAGCTTTTGTCCAAGTACAGAGGTCTGAGCATGGGGCCCTATGGACTGCAGGTCACATGCCCATGAAGCAACCCTGACTATTCTGGAGACATAATCCCTAAGTCCCTTGGCGCTTGTCTTGAGGCATCACAGAGAAACAGTGAAAAGTTTTTATTTCCTTTTGCTCTGAATTAGTATCTTTAGATTTGCTGAACTTCGAATGCAAGAAAGCATGTGAGCATCACCAAGCATTTGTTCATTTTTCAGGAAAGCTCTTGCACAGACAGAGAGCTCAATGTATTACCTTGATCCTGGCACCACTGACTCTCCTTATACCACTGTCATGGTCTCCCCCTCTTTGGTACCTTTGGTACTAGTCCCTCCTCCTGCAATGCCATTCACCTGCTTCTCATCTGATAACCCCCCACTCATGCATCAGCTGCTCAGCCTATGCTCCTCCTGGACTGTGAACCCTCTCCCAACACCCGGGGCACACTCGACACTTGGTGCAGTCTTGACTTGAGCGGTGAGTTCACTGGGTTTTGATCATGTTCACATGAACATCTTATTCACTAGACTCCAGGTGATTCCAGGGCATCGACAGTGCCTTCGTCTCTGTATCTGCAGAATCTAGTACAATGCCTGGATTTCGGGAGGGACTCAAAAATGCTTATTAAATGAAAGGATTGGTGATCACACGTTATAACATTTTTCACTAATTCAAAGATAGTTTCTCAGAAGAAAGATAGCTTAAATGTGATTCAGTCTTTCGGAACTACTAGGTGAGGTGGTCAATTTACTTCTAGTTACCTCAGAGAGAGGACACTTTGAGGCAAGAACCAAACTCCTTGGTCTCTCAAACCTAATCTAGGTGGGTGTGACCCCCGGAGATGTGTTCAGTCCTGCTCAGTGGAGGAATCTAACACACGGGAGAGTCTTCAAGAATCATCAAGAATGCCTTTCCTAGACTGGTTTCATGTGGGAACTTTTATTCTTCATTCAAATATCAGCACTTGTTTGAGGCCTACAGTCAGTTTTCCAGGGCTGATGATCTGGTCTGTGGTTGATTTAGGTCCTTTGCCCCTCTTCCTCTTTCGTGACTTCTGACATTTCACTGTTGCTCTAGCATGAGTGGGTGGAGAAAAACCTTACGAGCTGAAATTCAAACCAGTAATGTCTACTTTTTGCAAATGCATAGTTCATCTATGAATTTCGTGTACTCCAGCTCTTCATCCCTGGCTGACACGTAAAATTTGAGCACTGGCAGGATATCTTATTTACTTAGGTATTTTTCTCCAACTTGCATATATATACTCTCTTAGGCACGTTTTTAGACAATATCCAAGAAACTTTTTTTTTAGTATAATCTTTGCAGTTACCTTTTAGCAATTGGTATGTACTTTGTCCTTGCAAACAGTCTAGGACTGAGGCAGCATCTGGTAGGGTTTTTCTGGCCAGGCAAGGAGAAAGAGAGCTAGTTGTTCCTGACTTTCTCCCTAGATTGCTGCTTCTCAGTCTTTCTCTCTTTACCACTGTTTGCTCTCTTGAAGCTGATGGGCTTCCATCCCTCACAATGCCTCTAGCCCTGTGGACATCATGAATGAGCTGGGACAAATGGGTCTGGACCTAAATCTCAAAAGGCAAGAACATCCCCATGTTAGATTCATCTTCAGACAGTTACATCCACCAGCTGCTCTGAAATCAAATCCTGGCTGCCTAAACCAAGCCACTAGTTATGGAGTGACAGGGAGCACATGCAGAAGTCTGCACTGAACCAGGAACCCATCTCAATAGAGCGGTCACTTTATCCATTGCTTGGATGTGAATGGTTCTGTTTTACTCTGAACCTGTTGGGGTGGACTTTTTATTCCTTTACGCTGAGCTTTGTCACCACGTGTTCCCAATCTGAGCCCTGTTTGCTCAGACTCTTAATTCGTTTAGGAGCCTTGGAAGCTGCTTCTCTAGAGTTAATCTGGACTCGTTGGAAGAGAGTTCAACAGGTTCTATAGTTTATGCCAATCTAATACCTGAACCTGCTCTCTCACTGCCATACCTGGGGTGTGTATTACCTTTCCCTGAATACTACCGAGGATGGAAAATTAACTGCTGTCTGAGGTCACCCACTTAATCCTGAGTAGCTCTTTTAGAAATATCTTCTTTTCATAAACCAGATGTCAGCTAAAGTCAACTCGTCCTTTTAGATTTAAATGAAATTGTTTTGAATTCTCATGCCTTATGAGGTAAGCCATTTAGAGACTCTTTCAAGCTCTGTTTATCTTTGGCGTATGGACAGGAGGTTGTTTACAGTTGTCCTGGCCACCTCTGGCTAAGGCCTGATCACTCCACGTATGGCCCCTCTCTTGTCTATGCCTGGTCTCCCTTCTGTTTTCCCTGTCCCTCCACACCAAGCAGTCACCTTGTTCCTGTTTCAGCATTCCCCTTGAGCCCGTCTCAAACACAAGGCTGTTTAAGTGTGTGCACCACACTGTTATAGGAGAACTGGGGCAACTGTTGGAGATTTTAGAGCAGCAACCAACTTATGATTAAATATTAGACATTCCCAGGCTTGGAAACCTTTCAGCCATCTCATCACCAGGGGCCTCTCTCCCTGGACACCTTTCTCTGTAGCTCCCACCTCCCACCATGCTTGGCCTCTTCTCTTAACTCTTCCCCTTTTCTGTCTAACTTCTTGCTTATATCCCAAATTCCAGTTAACTTTCTCTGTAGAGAAACTTGGTGTTGCTTTTGTCTTCTTCAAGACTTGACCTTGGGACCTCCTGTCCCACAGCCAGGGCAGTTTATCAATATGTTTTCCCCAAAATAGCCCTCTCCCTAAAAGTCTTGTGCCAGATGTCACCCTGTCCCCATGTGGTTACCTAAAGCCCAGGTCTGACTCACTGTCGCTTCTATCCAGTTCATTACAACCTGCCCTGTCTTGGCCGACCCTTTGCTCTGGGGACACTGCTGAAGACAGAAAGAACACAGGCTTTGGAGTTAAATCACTTTGAAACCCAGATGTACTACTCATCGGTTTTGTGACACTTTTTCTAGACCACGTTCCTCAGCTCTGAAATGTTGATAATTATATCTTATAAAGGATTTGTGTGAGAGTTTGATTAGGAATATACCATGTCTGACAGATAGGAGACACCAGAAGTTTTATTTCCTTTTCATAAAATAAAACGGAGAACAGGCTTGAAAATCTCCCAAGCCAATAAAACCATTGAAGTTATGTAAGCAAAATTAAATCTAGCTTGTTTCATGAACATAAGCACAACTTAACTTAGGTTATTTCTTGTAAATGTCACAGATAATCATAAAAGAAATTTAATTCATCTTCCTTAAATGGTGTAAGATAATCACTTTTAACCAATCCTCTGTCATCTGGAAACCACCACTGAAATAACCAATCACTGTGAAGGGAAACACCTTCCTCATTTTCACTTTATGAGCATCTTGTAACATCATATCTCTGTGCTTCATACCAGTTTGGGGTTTGAAGTACCCCTCATGGTGAACAATTTGTTTCTCACTCAATAAAATATTCACATCAAGTAAAGCTCTCTAGTTTTCTTTTAACACTTTCCTCTCTGCCAGCCTCAAACTTCAGCACTGATGAGGATGAAACTTCCCCAGCCTGGCTGGATGCCTGTTTACTTCGACCTCTGATCCCTACCTACTTGATATCTCAGCTCTCCTGGACATTGAAGATGGTCCCTGCTTTGGCTGTCATCAGTCAGCCACTCCCACTCCAGGCTCCAGATGTCTGGAACTACTCAGTGTTCCCAAACTTACTTTTTCTCATCTCTGGAGTCCTGCGATGCTATTCTCTGCCTTTTCACATGGGCAGCTTCTACTCAGGCTTCACCTAAATATCACCCTCTCTTCCAGAAAACCACCCCTGATTCTCCAAGACTGAGTTGGATGTCACTACTACATTTTCCTCTAGCACCCTGTAAACATCCCCATGACGTCCCCCAGCATAGGGTTTTAAAATCACTGGTTACTTGGCCTCCTGAGGCAGAAGTAGACTCTTTTTTTTTTTTTTTTTTTTGCGGTACACGGGCCTCTCACTGCCTTGGCCTCTCCCATTGCGGAGCACAGGCTCCGGACGCGCAGGCCCAGCGGCCATGGCCCACGGGCCCACCCGCTCCGCGGCATGTGGAATCCTCCTGGACCGGGGCACGAACCCGTGTCCCCTGCATCGGCAGGCGGACTCTCAACCACTGCGCCACCAGGGAAGCCCAGAAGTAGACTCTTATCAACGTTTTATCCCTAGGCAGAGGCACATAGCAAGCCTTCAAGAATGTTTGTATTTTCTTTGCTTTAGGAGATAGGTCCAAAAAAATATTGCCACGATTTATGTCAAAGAGTGTTCTGCCTATGTTTTTTTCTAGGAGTTTTATGGTTTCATGTCTTACATTTAGGCCTTTAATCCATTTTGAGCTTTTTTTTTTTGTATATGGTGTGAGGAAATGTTCTAATTTCATTCTTTTACATGTAGCAGTCTAGCTTTCCCAGCACCACGTATTGAAGAGACTATCTTTTTTCCATTGTATATTCTTGCCTCCTTTGTCATAGGTTAATTGACCATAGGTGAGTGGGTTTATTTCTCAGCTCTCTATTCTGTTCTTTTAATCTATGTGTTTGTTTTGTGCCAGTACCATGCTATTTTGATTACTGTAGCTTTGTAGTATAGTTTGAAGTCAGGGAGAATGATACCTCCAGTTTTGTTCATTTTTCTCAAGATTGCTTTGGCAATTCAGGGTCTTTTGTGGTTCCATATAATTTTTAATATTATTTGTTCTAGTTCTCTGAAAAATGTCACGGATATTTTGATAGGAATTGCATTAAAATCTGTAGATTGCTCTGGATAGTACGGAGAGTATTACACTTAGTGAAATAAGTCAGACAAAGAAAGACAAATACTCTGTTACTTACATGTGAAATCTAAAAACTAAAACAAATGAATATGTATAACAAAACAGACTCACAGATATAGAGAATAAACTAGTGGTTATCAGGGTGGAGAGGGGAGGGGTGAGGGGTGAGATAGGGGTAAAGGATTAAGAGATACAAACTACTATGTATAAAATAAATAGGCTACAAGGATACATTGTATAGCATAGGGAAATATAGCCATTATTCTGTAATAACTTTAAATGGAGTAAAATCTAGAAAAATATTGAATCACTAAGTCATACACCTGAAACTAATGTAATATTATAAATCAACTATACTTCAATTTAAAAAAAATGAATATTTGTAGTTGAATAAATCCATACTGCCTCGCTTCCATGCTGTGTGACTACTCACAGTCCTGACAAGACAGACAATAAGCCTAACCTTTTAATCAGTTGACAACCATCTTTCTTCCCCCTTACCATCACTGCCCCCAACCACATATACGTTACCATAAGAATGTATTTCTCTGAGCAGTAAAGATGTAAGATCTATATTTCACTTATCGTTGATAAAAGAAGTTGTATAAAATGGATGAGACATCTAGATAAAGAACAATAAACTGTAAAAATGTTCGGTGAATGAGAGCTCAGATGCTCTAGTTAAACGGCATTTCATAATTGATAGATAACACTGGGAAGAGGGAGAAATATTTAATGAGAGATTGTGGAAAAGGCAAAAGTAAAAACACAATTTCTGAACACAGTGGTTGATGCAAGGGCTTTTCCAGTCCTACAGACAATATAATACCTTACCTTTGTTGTACTCCATGGTTAACCAGTGCTTGCATATGCAGAAGGAAAGAAATTTTCTTCCTGCCTCTCCCTTTGTTTGCCTACCTTGGAAATAGCTTCAGAGATAAGAGACATTCAGTTATGGCTCACAGATATAACTGAGCTGTCCTGCACAAGTAGTTCTTAAAACAAGTCCAGAAATTTCCAAATGGAATTAGAAGCACTGAGATCACCATGAAGATGCAAGAGAGCTAGTCAGAGATGACCATGAGTAGCTCCTCAGGCCTCCTGAAAGAAAATAAGTTAGAGATGCCATGATAGCTGTCACAATCCACATCTCACTAACATGCAATGTTTAAAAATTTTAAGTGAACAAATAAAATACCTTGGAACATATTCTCTGTTTCGGGGCTAAACAATTTCGTTTTAACTATATAAAATTCCAAACCAAAGCCCTTAAATGTAAACAGTTAGTAGTAAAATTGGTACAAAGTAAAGATGATCATGATTATGATTTATGGACGTACCAAATGGATTATCTTAATTGCAAAGCTAGCTCAGCCTCTGATGTGGTTGGAGTCCCGGGACACAGGTTAACAGAAAGCACCGCTGCCCACTTAGCCAGGCGTACCCTTGCTTCAGACTAGGGCATTCCTTTCGGTGGGGGGAAAGAGCTGTATGATTTCACTGGCATTTCCATATGAGAGATGACATCTAAGAGAAAGCAAGACATTTGGTTGCTTGGAGGGACTGTTCTATAGATGATTTTAGGCAAGTTATTTGCCTCTGAGGCTCAGATGCTCATTTGCACAGAGCGTAGAAAAATGAATGCAAGTATTAGAAAACAGGTCTGGCTGTTGTAACAGAAGTCAAAATACTTGTGGCTCAAAAGAGGCAGGAGTTTATTTCTCTCTCATGACACCGTCTGACCATAACCAATCTAGACTCCACAGTTTCAGGACCAGGCTCCTCCGGTCCTGTTTTGCATCTTTAACACTCAACTTTCATCTCCGGGCTAAAACTGTCTGTTCCCAACTCCTGCCTTCATGTCTGCTTTGCAGCCAGTTGGAGAGAAGAGGATGAAGCGGGGCATAATCCTTCCCTTTTCAAGGGTGCAAAAGGCACGTCATTTACATCCCTTCTGCTCACATCCCATTGGCACTTAGTCACATGGTCACATCAGTCTGTAAGATGAGCTAGAAGATGGAGTCTTTAGCTGAGGTGCCACATGCCCCGCTAAACTTTAGGACTTTCTTGCTAAGGAAGAAAGGGAGAACATATACTCAAGGGCAGCTAGCAATTGTCCTTAGCATTTCTTGTGACTTTCTGCTAAAATAATAGGTAAAACGTTTGATACAAAGTCAATGTTAAACAAAAACTTAAATCAATTTGATTTCATTCTTAATAAAGAGACATAAGTATAAGGTATACGTATATCCACACAGAGGCACACAATGTGGGTCAAATTAAGCATGGCTGAGGTTTGGAGATAAAATGACTCTCACTACATTGGCTTTCTGGCCCTGCTCAGTGTAGGCAGTGAAGGCTTCATCTATGGGCCCAGCCTTGCCCAGTTCCTCAACCACTCCTGACCAGGTTATCCCCAGTAGGCAGTCTTACAGCTAGAGCTATGTTCAGAATCAGGTGTGTCTTGGGTGAGTCCAAATTGCAGCCCACCCTTAACTCCTGATTCATCTCTTCAGTTCCTGCATCTCAGCTCCTACGGCTCTCCTTCCCCCTCTCCACTTGTCCAGACACACCCATGATCAGACTGACCCAAAACATGACACAAAGGAATGTTACCAACAACGCTTTTATATACTGTTCTGCTATTATCATTACCTTTCATGCAGAGTTTCTTTTCTCCCCAAGTTCAAAGAAAACAAAAGAAAAGTAAAGGAGGGGCTTCCCTGGTGGCGCAGTGGTTGGGAGTCCGCCTGCCGATGCAGGGGACGTGGGTTCGTGCCCCAGTCTGGGAGGATCCCACGTGCCGTGGAGTGGCTGGGCCCGTGGGCCATGGTCACTGGGCCTGCGCGTCCGGAGCCTGGGCTCCGCGACGGGAGAGGCCACAGCAGTGAGAGGCCTGCGTACCGCAAAACAAACAAACAAACAAAACGAAACAAAAAGGAAAGAAAAGAAAAGAAAAGAAAAAGAAAGGATGAGATGATCAGAAGCACAGATGGTAGGAAACTATACCAGGGAGAGATGTATCCAGAATGGAAAACAAGACAACAAGAACACACGTACGGCAGTGTCGAGTGGTCACATGGCAGTGATCCAGAAGCTCCAGATAACAATGTAGGAAAACACGTGACAAGTCCTCCTACACTGCGTGGGAGGATGGAAGGTGGTGAGGGGGGAGGAGGGGGACATGCGTCATTCCATGCTCAAATGATTCTCACTTCAGCAGGACATCCAAGGAGGACATACCCACAAACTGAGTGAAGAACTATTTGACCATCTGGCAGAGCTACTTTCTAACTAAGGTATTTCACTATTAACTAGGAAAATTTCTACTTAATCTATGGGGTGGCCCCCTGTAGGTATGTAAAAGAATAACATTTTATAACAGGTGTCTTTGGGGCTTTCTCTGTCAAAAATGCAATAGACCAATTAGAACAGGACTTGATAAGGGGAGAAATCTCACATGGACTCTAACAGATGAAACAAGAACATAACTAACTCCATGTGAGAGCTTCCAGGGATCTCATGGCCACTCACACTCACACATGGTTCTATAGTTCAGAAGGCTATGGACCTGCCCAGCCCATACAGACTGACAGTGGCAGAGCCGAAAGTAAACCCAGGTACTGGGGGCTCCTGGCCCAAAGAGCCTTGACATGTACTTTCTCATGCCAGAGGAATCTCTTATTCTGAAAAGAAAATATCTCTTGTGGGAAATCATTAATATGTCCTTGAAACCATTTTTTATCAAAAAGGACGAGACCTGCGATGGTGAAACAAGCTCTAAGCGTATAAATAACATCCTCTGACTGTTGTAGGATGACCATGTTCCTGAGGAGTTTGCAGAGTGACAAACGACTTCAGACAGACGCGTGGTCTGGCTGCACATTTTATAAGTGACTTTAGAGGAAATGTTGCTTCAAGAACGCAGGAGAGACTGGTGATCTCAATCAGCTGGGAATGAGGACAATCCTTATTGAATGAGCAGAGAACAAGGTCAGTGTTTACGAAACAACCCTTCCTATTGAGTGAGACAGCACAGGCAGCCTTGGCTGGGGAGGTGCTCCCCGCAAGTGAAGGGCTGCTCAGTTTCACTCATCAGGGCACCCCGAGCAGGGCTCAGTGCGCTCTGGAGAGGGCAGAGAGGAGCAGTCAGACTTCCCAGGTCAGGAACTAAAGCCCTAGGAGCCGGCAGGTGAGTGGGGGCCTGGAAGGCGGCAAGTGAAGGGGAGAAGTGCATTGCCCAAGGATTCAGAGGATCAGGGTTCCAGCCCTAGCTCTGTTCCTAGCTGTCCTGGTTGTGCTGCTTTGAGCTGGTTACTTCGCCTCTTGGGTGAGCTTCAGTTTCCTCCTCTGTAAAAGCAGAGGGTAGCACTACACATCTTCCGGCTCTACAATTCTATTGTTCAGGGATCACTACTCAAACGCCGACAGACAGTCATGGTTCCCAACCAGAGGCAATTTGCCCCCCTCTCCCCAGGGGACATTGGCAATGTCACCACTGGTTGTCACACAGAAGGAAAAGTGCTACTTCTACTGGCATCTGGTGGGCACAGGACTGAAAAGCTCAACTACCCAGGACAACCCCCTACCAGCAAGAATTATTCAGCCCCAAATCTCAACAGTGCCAAGACTGGAAAACACGAACTGAAAGGACAGTATAATGATGAACTCATTTCAGCCAGTTATTGTCATTTTGCCAGATCTTTTTTTTTTTAAGAGAATTGAAACATTTCAGTTTTTATGTAAAATATCCCAAATTTAAAATGTCGCCACATGTTAATTTTTTTTTTTAACAAAACACTCAGGCAGCCAAATAAAATAGGGCTTAAGGACAAATCCTGTGTGCAGGCTGTCAACCTGTGAAATCTTATGTAGCCAGCTACTGTCCAAGTAATTAGTACAGTTTAGGTGAAAACACGGATTCTTTTATCTGTGTCAGGTTATCTGAGCCAGATCCAGGCAGGTCGAGGATAATCCACAGGTGTGCTCACACGCGCGCACACGCGTGTGTGTGTGTGCGTGATATCATGATAAAAACACTAAGTGAAAGTGTCCAGAGACACTTATCACCTGTGTAACTGGTGGTAGGAATTATTAAATTCTTTGAATAACAGGGTCTCCATTTTCAAGGAAGGCATCACTAGCCTTGCTGTCTACCTCTCCCGGTTGTCACAGAATGTGACCTTGAATGTACCTTGAAGCTGGAGGGAACTTTAGAAATCACCTGATATGTAATTGACTTTGCCCTTGAGCTCACAGTCAGTCAGTAGGAAGATGGGGCTCAGAAGCCCCATGTGCTGACTCCCTGCCCTGAGTTCTTTGAAGAGAGTGACAGGCAGGAAGGTGGGGAGGGGAGAGTGCCCGATGTGTCTTCCCTCCCCACCACCCCCCACTCTTCCAGACGTGGTCCACCCACGCCTGGCCTTCCAGATGTGCCTGAGCAGCACCAGATGTGATCTGAGGATTCAGTGAGAGGGGCTGTGAAAGCGCTCGGGAGCCTGTAAACTCTTACCCTGTCCCCCAAATGCAAGGTTGGTGCCAGTGTTAATTTGTCTCTGATGTGTGACCACAGGCAGCTCTCTGGCCAACGGCAAGGCGAATGCCTGATGTTTACCCCAGGGAGGCCTAAGCCCGAGTTGTGACACTTTACCCGTTCTAGAAAAAAACAGGCAAAAGCGGATCAGCATCGTGAGTGTGAGGCCGAGAGGCGGTGGTTTTGCTGCGCCATTAGGATGCAGAGTGCAGGTAAGTTGCTGTCATTTATTAATGGGAGCTAAAGACATCAGAAGATAACTCTCCACGGCCAATCCTGGTTTCAGACAGTAAAAACCCTACCCCCACCAGGCCTTCTCCAAGCCCCTCCCCTACTTTCCTGCCTGAAACCTTGTTCCCTTACATGCCCTGCCGGAGCCTTGTCTCTCTGCTTATCTAAGAGCTTCCATCTCTCACGACGGGACACCAGGTCTCCTTTGAGACTTTGCCCTAATGCAGAGTGTGCCCTTCTGTCCTGCAGCCAAATTTCCCGTCTCATGCCAGGTCAGGGTCCGACCACCCCGTCTGCTCTGATGCCGGCCAAGCCAACTGTGGTCCAGCTCTAAGTTCTTAGCTTCAATTCCATCTTTGCTGAGCACGCTTATTGCGGTTCCGTGGGAGAGGCCCGGGTTTGCGCATCAACATTCAGAGTTCTTTTCCTTCTTTACATATCCTGCTTATTTGGGGCTAAAATGTGTCCCAAGTCCATTGTGAACGTGGCTACTGGTTGTGCTGTCTGTGCAGCGGGTCAGTCAGAATGTGCTGGTGTAGCAGCTGCTTCCATGGACACGGCTACTCCGCCAGGTTTTATATTTTTTAGTGTAATGACAGAGCTTCCAGTTACTTACGGCTAAGTCAGCAGCATTAGAAAGTTTGTAGCCGAGTTCTTTCTTACTGTTTTTCATTTCTTTCACTAAAAGACTGTCTTTTAAGGCAGATTTAGGTGCACAGCGAAATTGAGAGGAAAGTACAGAGACTTCCCACATAGCCCCTGCTTCCACACATGCATAGCTTCCCTCATTGTCAACGTCTCCCACCAGAGTGGTGCATTTGCTACAACTGATGAACCTATACTGACACAACATCACCACCCAAGTCCACAGTTTACACTAAGGTTCACTCTTTGTATTGTATATTCTACGAGTTTGGACAAATATATCCACCCCTGTAGTATCATTCAGAATAGTTTTATTACCCTAAAAATCCTCTGTGCCCCACATAGTCATCCCTCCTTCCACCCTAGCCCCTAGCAACCACTATTATTTTTACTATCTCCATAGTTTTGCCTTTTCCAGGATGTCATATAATTGGAATCAAACTATATGTAGCCACTTCAAATTGGCCTTTTTCACTTATTATTACGCTTTTAAGTTTCTTTCATGTCTTTTCATGATCAGAAAGCTCATTTCTTTTTAGTGTGAAATGATATTCCATTGTCTGGATGTACCACAGTTTATTTATCCATTCACCTATTGGAGAACATCTTGGTTGCTTCCAAGTTTTGGCAATTATGAATAAAGCTACTATAAACATCCATGTGCAGATTTTTGTGTGAATATAAGTTTTCAGCTTCTTTGGGTAAATACCAAGGATTGTAATTGCTAGACTGTATAATAAGGGTATGTTTAGTTTTGTAAGAAACCACCAAATTGTCTTCCGCTAAATTGTCACTTTGCATCCCCACCAGCATTTGATATCATCCGTGATCTCCACTTCGGCTATTCTAATAGGTGTGTAGTGGTATCTCATTGTTTTGATATGCATTTTTCTGATGACATATGAAGTGAAGCATCTTTTCATATGCTTATTTGCCATCTATATGTCTTTGGTGAGGTGTCTGTTAAGGTGTTTAGACCATTTTTTGCATTGGTCATTTGTTTCTGATTGTTGAGCTTTAAGAATTCTTTATATATTTTGGACAGAATTCCAGCCACATGTCTGTAACTGTGAGATGGCAGTAAAGAAGGACATGACACAATTAAAAATAGAACTATCATATGATAATCCAGCAATCCCACTTCTGGGTATTTATCCAAAAGAATTGAAATCAGGATCTCACAGAGATGCTTGCACTACCATGTTCATTGCAGCATTATTCACGGTAGCCAAGACAGTGACAACCTAAATGTCCATTGACAGATGAATGGATAAAGAAAATGTGAGATATACATAAAATAAAATAGTATTCAGCCTTTTTAAAAAAGAAGGAAATCTTACCATTTACAACAACATGGATAGACCTGGAGGACATTATACTAAGTGAATTAAGTCAAGCACAGAAAGACAAATACTGTATGATCTCACTTATATGTATAATCTAAAACAGTCAAACTCATAGAAGCAGATGGTACACTGATGATTGCCAGGGGTTGGAGCTATGGGGGTACGAAGAGGTTGTAATCAAAGGGTACAAAGTTCCAGTTAAATACCATACATTAGTTCAGGATATCTACTATACAGCATAGTGCCTATAGTAGAAATACTATACTGTATACGTAAAATTTTCTAAGATGGTGGATCTTATGTTAAGTGTTCTATTACAAAATAATAATATTAATAGTTATTGTTTTTCTTATAATAAAGGAGGTAGGAGGAAACTTTGGGAGGTGACGGATATGTCTATGGCCTTGATGGTGGTGTCAGTTTCACTGTGAATACTTATTCCCAAACTCATCGAGTTGTATACACTAAATATGTAGAGCTTTTACATGCCAGTCATACCTCAACAAAGCAGTTTTTTTTAAAAGACAAAAATTACAGAACTACGGAATCCTTTGAAGAGGTGGCAGTGACACGCCAAGGAGAGAAAGAACCATGTATCTCAGGTGAGTAGCAATCGCTGACGATTCAGAAACACATATGAAATAGTTTCTTTTCTTTCTTAAATATACCACAGGAAGGTGAACCTTAATGGGCAGAAAAACCTGATATATGGATTATTTACGGAAAGGACACTGCTGCCTTCAAAATACAATTATCTATTTACTTTGCACGTTATAGGAGGAGCCATTCCATTACACCTGCATATTTTTTTTAAATAAACAAACATAGACCCTAACTACCAGCCAAGTAAGGTGATGCTTGGTGATTCTTTAATCACAGCACATTGCAGAGCTGCTTCCTTTTCCTAATTTCTGTTTCTATGCATAATTTACAGAGTTGTGCAACATGCAGATGACACATAGAAATCAGAATTAGTACTTTTATGTAGACCATGTTGTTCATTGCCAGTAAGTTGCCTCCAGATGGCTTGGAAAAGGAATATTGCTTTATACTGTTTTCAACTAAGAAGAGCTACCTGAAAGCATTTACACCTAGTATTCAGTGGAGCTAATTTGTGTCTTCCTCCGCCATGTCACTCAGGTGGACTATATATCACTTAGGGTTTCTTCTTAAGGAAAAATTTCACTGGGATACAGAAGAGTTTAGAAATCTTAAGATGAAAGGTAGAAGAAGAAAATACAAAAGCCAACTGTTTGGGAGAAATCTGGAGCATCCTAAAAGTCACTATAATTAAAACACAGCAGTCTGTAATTATTCCAAAGGGGAAAAAATTGCAAGAAAGGCTCAAAAATGCTAACGTGCTTACCCAAAGCTCTGCCATATTAGTTCATATTGACTCAGACAGATACAATATCCTCAGATGGACTGAAAACTAGTTGGAAGGTTTAAAACAAAAGAAAATGTAATATAATTAGGTGGAAAAGCAGTGGGTTTGGAGTCACTGGAGCAAAGTTGGGTTTGTTCTGCCATTGACTAACCGATTGAATTTTGGCAATTCATGGGACTTCTCTGTGACTCAGGTTTTGAAACTGCAAAACAGGATACCACCACTTAACCTTGTGTTAAAAGAATGTGTGTAAAGATTGTGTTTTGTTTTCAAATGCTGCTCTTCACACCCTCTACTTGTCTGTTTCTCTTCTCTCCATCCAGTGATAGACAACCTCTTGCTTAACTTCTCCACCCCCAACCACCTACTTCATTTTTATATTCAGATTTTTCTTTAGCATAAGCCTCCAAATTTACAAATTTTGGCCTTTTTTATGTTTCCTAAAGCCAGCATTCAATGTCATATTTTAAAGTAATGTGTTAGTATGTTTATGTTCAGTGTTTCTTCAAATTACTCTCCAAATTAAGAAAAAGTACTCCTCTCCTTACCCCTTGCTCTTTGGTTACCACTGCATCTCCTTGGCTCCTACTATTAGCTAAACTGAATTCACACCTTAGATTCTTGACATGGGTCACGTGGTCAAACATAAAGGGCCTTATTGAGGTGTTCTTCTGATAAAATTGGAGTCACTTCTGTAAGGGTTGAGAGTCTCCCAGTTGCTTGGGAATAATGATTGTAAGTATGTTTCAGCAGTTCTCAAACTTTACTGTATATTAGAGTCATCTGGAAAATAAGTTAAAAACGAAAATTTCTGAAATGTTCTTTAGAAGATTCTGATTCACAAAGTTTAGGTAGGAGACCAGAAATCTGCATTTTAGCAAGCACCCCAGCTGACTCTGATGCAGGTGACCCACGACTACCCCTCTAGAAATGCTGTTAGAGATTATTTAGGTAATTCTAAGAGCAGTCTGGAGTGTTGAATCCTTGTGGTTTAAAAAGGAATATTTTATAAAAGGAGTATTTGCAAAAAGGATTTTTTATATTAAAAATTGTGCTGACATATGTTATCAGAGCACAGACCTGAGTTTGGATGGTAGTTTGTTCACTTGATAACTGTGTCTCTTAGATAAGCTAATTAGTCTTACTTTTCTAACATGTGATATAAGAACACCATTAGCCACTCGAAGGAGGTATTGTAGGGCTGAAATATATGTTAAAAGAAACCCTTAGTTATGAAAAGGTGGGTAGAAATGTTAATCATAATTATCTCTTTATTACTGATAATTTCAAGAACTGGATTATTCAACTAAATGAAGAAAAACTAAGCCCAGATTTTCCATAAATTAGTGTCTTCACTCCTGTGATATATGAAGGGTATGTCAGCACCCAGTGGCACAGGTAGGCCAGAGGCAAGCTAAGGTGCAACCACGAAACAGCTATTTGACTGAACAGCAGTTCTTTGGCATTAACAGTAATTCAATAAAAATCTACATTTGATTTAGTACAAAAAACTGCAACTAAGTGTAAATACGATGTAATGGTAAAAAAAAAATCTATCTATCTATCTATCTATATATTTTTTCTTATTGCACTAATTCATTTCAGACTACTTTGACCCATTCTGCAAAAGAAAGAAAACAAACAAACAAAAATGACCAGTTACAGACTGGCTGGAAATGAAATATGTGATTTCCATTTTATCAGGGAGCCATTTTTATTCTGTGCAAGGCAGTGTCAGGTAGACCACAACTACACTGATTACAAATTTATTCTGTCTGGATTTTGGAATTTAGTGAAAGATCAACTGAAGAATGTGGTGCCTTGTATCTTTCTCTCTCTCCCCCACCCCTTCAAATGTATACATACACATATATGTATAACATTCAAGCAGACTGAATGCATAACAATGTATGATGCATACACACAATGTGTGTGTGTGTGTGTGCGCACATGTGCTATTTTCAGATTAAGAATTTTTTTGGTAAGAAAAATGTTTTCAGTAAAATTTCCCAATTTTGAATAGCTTGACATCATCCCAGGAAGTACTTTTATAGCAATCTGAAGGCAAGGGGTTGTATCCTCAACATCTTTGTATCCCAGGTATGTTGTGTAGTGACTACAAACATTAGACGCTAAACCAACACTCATTGCTGAGGAAGTTGATTGATCTTCTTTGGGACAACAAGGTCTAAGTAGGTCTCAGTAAGATTCTCAAGGAAGTTAGATTTCCTCCTGAGTTTTCTTTTATCTTGTCTAGTTATATTAAGATAGATCAGGTTTATGCTGCAATAATAGAAAACTCCCAGATCTCAGCGACTTGACATGCCAAAAAAAGGTTTATTTCTCATTCAATTAAAACCATATGTGGATATGAGACCCTCCAAGCCAACTGTCCTTCCTGAAGCAACTCAGTGATGTAGGCTGTTTTGACCTTGTATCTCCACAATCTCAACACGAGGTCTCTTCCACTGTCACCCGGCAGGGGGAGAGAGCTTTGGGCTGGTGAGTCTGGCAGCAGTAACTGAATGTTTTGGCTTGGACATGATACACTTCAGTTCTGCTCATCATCCATTAGTATCATAGCGCTGCCCCATCTAACTGCCACGGTTTAGGGAAATACGATCCACCCTCTGTCCCAGAAACAGAGAAGAACTGGAGAGAATAAGACCAGAAGTCTCTACAGTTTGAATGATTTCCAAGCAAACACATAACAGAGCAATAAGTTTCTTTTAAGAGGGGAAAATAATTTTTAAAAAATAAATAAATGGATGAAGAGACTATTTAATCATAAATGAAATGAACAGATATTAGATGTTGATTATGAAGAATTCTGCAATTTGAGCACATATTAAAAATCTAACTAGAGCTAAGTTTAAAATCAATGTGAATTTATTTTAAAAGAACTTTAAAATGCCATATAGCTAAAATTTTAAAGCAATCTATCTTTGTCAACTTATAGCTGAAAAACAATTCTAAATAATAATAGAAACTGTGAGGCTAGAAGGCCCAATGGTTTTGAGGTAAATCTTCATTCTGTTACTGAATATATGCTATTCAATCATTGGGACTTTGATTAAAGCAATTTTTCCTTCCTTTGACCATATACAATTTTTTTCTTACGGAATTCTTAGAAAATATTATAATGTAATTATAATTTAAATTCATGTTAGGCCAAAGCTTTAAGTATTGTGCCAGTGTAGTTTCTGGTCATCCCAAAATCTCTATAAAAGAGTTGCCAGAATTGAGTTGATTCTCTGAGAATTCTTCAGAATAGCTTTTCTTTAGGACTTCTGCAACACTGGATCCCTGATGGATTAAAAAAATTGACCAATCCCAAACCTGACACATAAAGCTGACACAAAGAATTTAGAACTAAACTGTTAACATAATTTATGATATTTAGTTTCCTCCTAGTCACAGAAGTGTGATTAAACTTACTGGTCCAGCCATTGGAGTTGGCTAGAGATCCTTGAACAAGAAGAAAAAATTGTATGAATTTATAAGAAATGGAAGCCAAGCTTAATTTTAACCTTTGTGTGAAAGTCTGTAATAATATAATTAATCTTCTTGTAAAGATGTCATTTAGGATAGCTTGAAATACCATCTGCTATGAGAGAGCTCAAATGCAGTGTTTTCTGGATGTGCTGGACTAGGTCAAGTCTAAATTCCCCTCCAGACCTAGGATTTGATGTGTAGACAGAGCGTGCAATTTTGCAATCTGCTGAGCCAGAAGAGGATTTAATACTACATTCAGAGCTGTACTCAAATTGTCAAAAAATGTTCAATAAAATAACATTGCAAATCATACTCAGTTAAATTAGCTGGCAAAGGTAGCATGACAAAATTGAGAAATAAAGCATATGAGATGTAGTGTTATTTACATGTTTTCAGGGCTTACGCACTGGGTGGCTTGCTATTTACAAGACAGCATTTCCACCCTTCCCCTCTGCTTTAAGGTTTGATACAAGGCCAAGTCTTCCATCTGACTTCATGAGACTGTGGTCTAGTTCAGATTAGTATTTGTCACCACTCTTCACAGCAGACAGGAATGCAGCAGACTGGCCCAGGAGCAGGAGAAAGAGATTAGGGGACTAGGTCTGTTGAAGGTAAACATACCTGAGACAATCACAACAGTGAAATATGGAGGTTGCATGGAGGTCAGATGCTCAGGGCTTAACTTTAGATAACTGTTGAAGGAAAGAGCATTTTAGAATTCTCAAAATTTTTGCCACCACTGGAAAAAAAATCATTCCGTAAAGCATTATTATACGCCCTCTCTGAAGATGCTTTACAGAATTCTAAGCTTACTTTTAGAAGCTAATGGGACATCTGGCTGAAACATGACAGATCATAAATGTGTTTCAAATAAATTAAGACATGGTTTGACAGAAGAGAAAAACCATCAATCTGAACAAGTGAATCAATATAACAAAAGTATTCTTAAAAGCTAAAAAGTGACATTCTATCAATATGAAAAATATTAACAAAAATGATAATGAAAAATTTTAAAGTAAAGATAATGTAAACAGCAACTTTATTCTTTATGAATACAGAACATAAACTCTGAGCTGTGAGCCAGACATTATTTTAATGGTTTTACATGTATTAATCTAACAAGCTTATGATGTGAGTTTTATTGTCTAAAACTGAGGAAACTGAGGCACAAGGGAGGTTAAATACTAAGCTGATGGACATGAGTCTTGAACCCAGCTCCATCCTGAATAAACTGGCTCCATCCTGAATAAACTGTGATAAATTATAAAAGGGAACAATACAAATCTTCTCAGTAAAGTTTTGCAATGGAAACAATACTCTTATCGTGTATTTCCAAATTACTTAAGATGTGATGTAATTTCTGATGTTAATATCACTGGTGAGCTGTATCAATTTCAAATAATAGGTAAAATTTGAGGAAAGGAGCTAGTGATTCTTGGCTCTGTGTTGTGCTCTATGACTAAGACTTAGAATTAAATTACGTTAGTCAAGCCATTTCTATTTTCTTCTCTGAAAATGTAAGGTTATAATGCTCATCACACCATCAAGTTATTATTGATTTGGACTGATGATTTCCCTTAAGAATTGATTAGAGCTTGGGAGAAGATTAGTCTTTTGGAAGAACCTTCATTGTTAGGTTATATTAGCCAGTAGTGTAGTAGTTGATGTCTTGACTTTATATTCCAGCCAGGCGTTCTTGTCATTTAGCTAGTGTAACTCCAAGTTAAATCACAGTATTAAGCAGTATTGATTTGTCTGAGCTGTGGAATGTAAATCTTTTCCCACCAGGTAAACAATGGCAATTAAATGGAATTTGGCTTAGAAGGGAAATGATTTTCCCACAACTTTGCCCCATCAGCAGAAACCCTAACACTCCAATAAGCTACAGGGTTTAGTGCAGGTTTGGCGATGCACCACTCAGCATAACCTGGTTGCCAAGAAGCTGAGCCTGGAGTTTGTAAATTCTTTAAGATCATCAGCATGCTTTGGTGGGGGATACATCACAAAAGTGAATCCAAACAGACTGAGTGGCTAGGTTAAATAAAATAGGTGAACGTAACTGGCGGAAGAAAATGTTTCCCCTTCTGAAAAGCACGGACTTTGGCATCAGGTAGATACCTGATGAAGCAGTGCTTGTAAAGCAGTGATCACTGGCGAGTTACTGACCCGCTCTCAGGCTTAGTTTCCTCTTCTTAAAAAGAACTGTTAAGAGCATTAACTAGTTGTTTATGTCTAGCACAATACATGACACATAGTAGGAGCTCAACACATGTTTTTTAAATGAAATGATATTTCTCAACAAATTCAATTATTGGGAAACAGTGTAAATATTTTTGAAGACTCATAACTAATTAGACATTATTTTTTATTAATTAAAAATCCATTTTGGAAGTCTGAATCCTTATTATTCAATTGTGAATAATAAATAAATTGAATTATTCTGAATTAACTGAATAATGAGGTTATTCAATTTCTGCTTAATTTTCAAAATTAAAGTTATATTAATTCTCCAGATCCCTCTCAAAAGCAAATCAAGACTAAATTTAAAGTATTTCCTCAAATTTAGGAGATGAATTTCTGATTTTTTGAAAAGTTTTGGCCAAAGATCAGAGAGATCTCTTTTCTTTGCAAGCACTCAACTACAAATGTTCCTAGCTCTGAGAGTCATACATCAGTCAGAGGGTTATCCTGACTTATTAGGTCTCTTTTACTCTTTAGTCATGATAACATTAACTCTCAACAGCACTGTCTTCTCAGCTTTCTGCTGGCAAATACCTTTCCTTAGAGAGTTTCACACGCATTTGTACTCATGACTTCCTTACTCTCCACACTAATCTTAAGAAGGGTGGAAGAGAACAAATATGACTGTTTTAAAGGTCAGGGGTAATAAACCTGGTCACGGCTTTTTCCCTGGCAAGGATATTCCTAGATTCAAAATCTACAATATGGTAGCCACTAGTCACATGTGGCTATATAAATTTAAATTAATTACAATTAAATAAAATTTTAAAATTAGTTTCCTCAGTCACACTAGCCACATTTCAAGAGTTCAACAGCCCCACATAGTTAGTGGTTATCATATTACACAATGCATATATAGAAAGTTCCCCTAATCTCTATCCAGAAGCATTGCTAAATGATTGACAGTAAGGGTATCCAATTACAATTTTTCCTTCTCATTGAGCAAACTAAAGATACAGCCTTCCTCTTATTTTTTCATTCTTTAAGAGAAAGAAGTATGCAAAAATACTTATAGCACAAAATTTAAGAGTGAAGATCACCTCATTGCCCAAAACTCCTCGTTTTGACATAAATTATTTCATGGAGTTGCTCCAACCTTGTGGTCTTATATGGTCCCATGTTCTCTATTTCAGAGGAAAGAATCATGGCTACCTGATAGTGATCTCAGCTTGTTGAAGCAAGCTTGACTGCCCCAGGGGTACCTGATACATTCCACCTCTCAAGCATTTCTGTTAGTCAATTGAATATATCATAATTAGAACAGCTATTCATAAAAGGACAGGGTGCTCCTGTTTGGGAATTCTTGGATTTTGCTATCTCCCCATTTCTTCCAACCCCACCCCCATCTTACTGAAGTTTCCTACCTGATTTGTCAGTGTCCACTATAATGGTAGGGTTGGTGGTGCCACATGGCAGGAAGAGGAGAGAACAAAGTTTTCATGAGGGCTGAGAAGCCTCTCTCTTCCCTAGAAGAAGGCTAATGAAGGTGAGAAAATATTGGTCCTTCACACCCCAAGCCAGGGCTAGCTGAGTCAGAAAATGCCCAGAATGGACTGAAGCTACATATTCTTTTGTAGTATACACGATTCTGGATGAAAATTTTACTTCCACTTTTCCCACCTCTGTGAATAAAATTCCTAACCAATCTTGAAGTGACTATCTAAGAAATTGTGGATATTTATAATGTTGAATTCTGTAAACCTTCAAGGAGGAAATACTCTGGTAGATAAAAGTAACAGTAGAGAAGCAGGCAGGTCAAAGCTTAAGCCATACAGAAGAAAAGGACGTGAAAAGGAACCAGCTGGATCCCAAAAGAGTATATACATACCCATTGCACACTTGCAGGTCTCTTAACTATTGATTTACCAACTTTCTCCTTTTCCTCAGCTCAGTCATACTTTTACCAGTTGCACTTGATCCTGTTAGCAACCCTGCCCCAATGACTGAAACCACCACCAATGACTTGAATCTATTCCTACTATACTGTATATGTTCCTAGCATCCAAAGTGAAATTATGAATGCATTTTCCCATAGAGACATTAGTTGGTTCAATAAATTTAGGTTTTAGGAAATCATTAGCTGTAATGTGGAGAACTGATTTTTTGGGGAACAAGAATGGAAACAAGGGCTCACTGAGCAGACTATTTCAAGTCTAGGCAAGAGATGACACAGGCTTTGGTCAGGGAGGTAGTCATGAGAATGAATGGAAAAAAGTAGATGGATTCAAGATAAGTCTTGGAGTAAAGCTGACAGAACTGAATTTGAAGTAGGGAGTGAGAGAGAGATAAAAGAGAGAAATGGAGAAGGATGATATATTCATTGAGATGGAAAATATTAGAAAAGACACAGAAAGAGCTCTCGTTGGCAGAGGTGAGGTGGCGATGAAGAGCGCTGCTTTTGACATGTTAGGTACCACATCTAAGTGGAAATATAGGGTAGGCAGCTGAATATAGGACTTTGGACTTAAAGTCAGTGGTCTTCAGCATACAGAGAGTATGTAAAGCTGTGGAATCAGAAGAGATCACATAGAAAGAGAGAATAAAAAAATGAGGGCACCAGCACCATTACATTTAAGGTTGAGGTCTACATAACACTGCATTATAGGCTATGTAGAATTTTCAGGCTTCCCAGGTAGATTACTTAACATCTATAATAGAGAATATGCATTTCAAATTGTAAGGAATAGAGATAAAACACATTCCTGAGTACAAGAATTCTTCATGTGGGGAACTGCCAGCATGACCAAGGGTTTATATTAGGTAGAATCACTGTGACACTTTGAAAGAATTTAATTCATATAAAAGAGAATATGTCTCACTCATCAATAACTGTAGCTGCTTATCTGGACTACTTGGAACCTACAGACTGGTTCCAAGCCTAAAAGGACCTGATTTGATATTTCTACCTAGTTTATCTCATTTTATGTAACTGCTGCCAACATGTCAGTTTTGATTTGATACAAAGTATAAAAGTCTATTCCCTGCATTATGAGAGAAAGAAAAAAATTATAAGAAAAATAAAGTGTGTTAGACAATTACTAAAATTTTACTACTTGAAACACTGCTAAACATTTTTATAAATCTATAAACATTTACAATTTTAGCAGTTATGGAAAGCAGGCAAAGAGAAAGATTTAAAAAATTACAGGAAAAGTATGTTTCTTTATAAAGGTAGTGCTTTCCACAGTGTCTGGTGGTTCTAACATTTTTAGAAAAGAATACCTACACAAAAGAGCAAGCTCTCAAAATTCATTACATATACATCTTGCCACAAAACATTTTCTATAATCTGCTTCAGTATCTGAGCTGTGTTGAAGTCAGTGATTTGTACATTCTGTGGCTTCAGTTATTTCTTTTAAAATCAGCTTCCAGACTTCTGAGAACTGAATCTTTGCCAGGACTGAGTCAAGTTTTCCTACCTTTTGAATGAGTTTGTTTCTTCATCTCTGTGTATTTCTCAAAAGTACAAGACCAGTTTGCATAACAATTGGGAGTCAGAATTGGATTTTAAAAGGCCATCAGTATCCTTCTGCGTCCATTATCACCAGGACTCTCACACCACATTGCTCTGAATATTCCCTGGTCTGACCCAATCCCAAAACCTCCCCTCTCCTCACCCGCAGCTCCTACTGGGCCCTCTGGATCTCCTATTCTTGATTCCAAAACCCTATGCATACAATCTCATCTCCAAACTTTCTTCCTCCCTCCTATTGTAGCTGAAACCTGATGGACAAGTGAGTCTAATATTTACCCTACAGCGCACTCACCAGGAGGTCAGGTATCTCTTGGTACCATAAGAAATTGTTTCGTATATATATATAATTTGCCATATATCCTTCCCTACTTACACTCTTAGAGGATATTGTAAATTTGGGTAGCATACCAATTTAGTAGCATTCTAGTAGCTATGATTTAGTCATCCTTGTAGCATTTGGAAATGCAGACTCATTTTAAAGTGCTCAGAAGGCTGGTTACTGTTTTATGACAGTTTTTTAACTTTCTTATAGAACCTCATTTAGAAACACAGCAATTTTAGCTAATCCTTTAAATTAGTAGTCACTCTATTAGCTCAGGGTTAGTTGATTTATTACATTACAAGTGGAATGATTGATTGATTCAACTATTTATGGACTCACTATTATACACTAAATCCACACACAGGCTAGGTACTCGGAAATGCTTTCGGAATATAATAAACAAGACAGATGTGGGCTCTTCCTTCAGGAGGAGATATATATAAGCAAATAAGAACACAGATTATTAATTATAAATGGCAATTAACAAAACTATTATTTAACTCCACACGTACTGCATAGGAAAAGTCTAGTGTGCAGTGCCCAGGGTGGGAGGAAGTAGAATTTAAAGGGGATCAGCTTGTTGAGAATGGATGGTTCTGGGAAAAGAAAACAGAAAACCAGGTGAGAGCAAAGAAAATTTTACCAGCTCTTTTCCTTCTATTTATATAAACCAATGACTGATGCCCAAGGAGCCCCTGCATTATGGCAGATTCGGTGTATGGAACTGTGCTTATTTTTCAATGAAATAAAGGGAACATTTTTAGTTTTGTCTGGCTTAAAAAAATTCTGGCAGTCACATCTGGGAGTTTTCATATATTGCTTCTGCCCACTTACTATGATGATGGTGGTGATGCCCACGAGTAAGTGGCCTGTGGATTCAGAACACGTTGGCTTTTTATTTTTTTTAATTGATGAAGATTTATTGAAAAGCAACATAGTTTGGAACCTTCCAGAAAAGGCATCTTCATAAAAAGCAAATAATCCCTGAATATCTTCATATAGAGCTGGGAGGGTGGTGGTATTCTTTGACAGTTTGTTGCTGTAGCTGTTACCATTGTTCTTAAATGATTATGTTTCTTAGTGTACACTGGTTTTCAGTGTCTAAGATAGATACTGTACCATCTCCAAGGTAAATCTCTCCCAACAGTCTAAAATTTGTTTCTGTTTTATAATTTTGAGAATGCCAACACATAACTTCCAAAATCAAACAATATTTTTTCATCAAAGGCACAACTGAATTTTATCAGTTAATTGGTATTTAATTTCATCAGAGATAAATTTTTGACAACAGTTATATTTTCAGTGAGATCACTTGAATCCAATTCCCAACCTAAGAACTATTAATTTATTTTGGCTTTCTGCTTCCTGTTGGTAGTCTTCAGAGACACAGTAGAGTTGTTTACTGGTATGTAAACAGCAGACTAGGGGATAAGTGCTTGGATTCAATAACTCTCGTTTTTTTCTCTTGGAGTTTCATACATGTTTTCCAGGTTTTTACATAGGTTTTTTTTTTTTTTTCTTATTCAGGATTTATTATGCAAAGACTATTTTTTTAAATTCAGCGAATGAATAATTCTTTTGTTTTTTTATCATTCTTTAAGGCATATATAGCATTTCCTGATTCCAGTCAGTTTAACTATCAGAATAAAAATACCTGACTCAATGCAGAATAATATCAAGCATAGGGACGTTGTTCTGGTTTTGATTTCAAAGCAATCACTGAGTAAGGCTCCACTGAACTGCAACATGAATCAGCATTTAGTGAGGCTGGGTTTAAACCTCTACTCCAGATTCTGAATGACAGAGAACTTCTAAATCGGGCACTGTTTGTTCATAGTTTTAGGTCTCTGTGATTTACTTGGCTTTATTAGACAATAGGGGCCTTGGTTCAGTTATATTTTTAACATTCCTTAAAAATAAAGCAAAGAGTATTCCCATTTTGGATGAGGATTAGTATGGTGGAGGAAATGAAGAATTTACAAGCGCTGGGTATCCAGGGATTATGCACTGGGCTCTGTGCTGGATTGCCTCGGTTAATACGTTTTTGGTTGCATGTAATAGAAACCGGCTCTGGCTGGCTTAAGGGAAAAAAGTATTCTTCCAACTGGCATATTGGAAGAATATTTGGGTAGCTCAAAGAATCCAAGAGTCAGGGAAGGCAGTGATCAGGGGACTTCTGACCTCAGAAGCAGAGTTCATGTCTGGCCCCCTAGGGTAAAACAGTTGAAGTATCTCAGCACATGACTCTTCACAGGAGGCCAATGTGGTCTTCACCTGTGGATTAGCCCGTCAACGTTAGAGGGGCAGAATAATATTGTTTGGCCAGTTGTTTGTGGGCAACTGCACCTGTATTTTGTAGGCAGTTCCCAGAGAAAGGGGGCTTGTTGTGAACTGGTGGCCACGCCAGTGAGGTCTACTCTATGGGGCATTTTACAAGGTTAATTTTCACAAAAAAGCCTATAAAAATCACTATTTTCACCTCACAAACGAGAAAGCAGAGACTCAAATTGGCTAGGCAACTTGTCCAATGTTCTACAGTTAGAATGTGGCAGGGCTAGAATTCCAATTAGGCTTATAAGAGGGGGCTAGCCTCCTTCTTTAAAGATTAAAATAATCTGATGACTACATGGGATAAAAATTTCCAGATAATTTCTTATGGAGAGACTATTGGGTATCTCCAGGGTACTAGAAGGAGTAAAACTGTTGAAAGCTCTGGGGTTGAAGCCCAACTCTACCTGGTCATCAAGGGCAATTAAACATCAAATATTCACTAACATCGAATCTCCTTCACAAGGTTATTTTAACTTCACAGGGGTGTTGAGCTAACATGTGAAAATAGTTGGCTCAAAGCAGATACTCATTTTTTTTTTTGAGGAAATAACTATTCTAATAATGAACTCTCAAGCATGTTACTAAAATTAGTCACAGTTTGACAGTGGCTTTGTCATTCTAAAAACAGAATTCCTCTCTTACCCTTAGTCTTTCAGAATGGTGCCTTATTCACCTAAACATAAAGGTAGAAAATGCTATATAAAGAGAGTTAAGGAAACCATACAATAGGAGGGGAAAGTTTTAGATACAAAACATTTGACTACTTTGACACTTTGGGCTCACATTTCAGGGAAAAACTCTTATCTTTGGGCACAGCACAATGCTTAATCATCTAATTCTCTTAGTGAATGCTACCTGAGATGGTTTATGTCCTTGCGATAACCAGGACAAAAACAGAACACAGTTCTAAATGTGGAAATCTATAATTTGAACATCACCAAAATAGATTATTAGCTAATTCAGTTTGGAAGGATTAATGTATCAAATAGTTTTATGTTCAGATGATTATTCTCAGTTATCTTTAAGGATAACTCCACGGGAAAAAAGTATTTTAGCAATATAAGAATTTATTATTGTGCATGGTGGGTGTTCCTCAAATATTCACAGACTGATCAGTGTCAATCTGTTCCAAATTACTTCAGACCACAATTACTCTATGTCAATAGCATAGACTAATGTAACCCCAAATGGAAGAAGAAAAAATCATTCTGTGCTGGAAGGGGTAGAAAGAGAGGTGTAGATTATTATATACTCTTGATATTTCTACAGCTTTCTGGATCTTAGTTTCAGTGACCTGTTATGCTTCATTTTCATCTAAGTCATATCTGAGTAACTTGTAAAATATCCTATCATTTAAAGTTTGATGACAAAGAGTCAACTGATTTTAAATGTGACCATAACATTATGTTATTGGCTTGTTCCTGAATTAAAAGCCCTTTTCCCCCTTTTAAACTATGCTGCATTTCAAGTCAGTGGCCTGCTTGCTTTAATTTCTTATTTAAATTTGTAAGAGAAACCTAAGTAGTCATTAACATTTAAAGATTCTTGATAAATATTATTATAATATTTAGGGGAAGGTATAAATTAAAAACATCATCCATGGGTGAGGAAGTTTGAGTAAGAAAAAACTTTTTTTAATAATTAATTTTTTAAAAAGTATTAAAAAATAATAATAACCAAATAAGATTTGAAGCTCTTTTTTATTACACTGAGAAATTCCCAGAAAAGTACAAAGCCTATGAAAGTAGGAGCATTTCAGAAAACAAGACAGAATATTTGCATTCTTTTGTAATGATATTTTAGTTTTGAGGTTTGAAAAAAAAAGAAAACAACTCATGATTTCACATTGAAGCACATTGCTCATGAATTAAGTACCTCCTGAAGTACTGGGAAAGTATTTCACATCTCTTATATTTGAACCCGAATCCCTATAAATGGCTAAGTTATATTCTCTTTCTAGAGATTAAGTTCATGGTATGATTCATAAGAAAAATGATTTTATTGATTCATAGTGACTTTGAAGAAAAGAAATAAGAAATAAGCACATTACACACATATATTCCTTTAAATGGTACATCAGATCAAAGTTGAATTAATTTAATAATCTTTAGTGTTGTTAATTGTTACCAATGAAAATACACAGATCCCACTACAGAAAAGAGGTTTGGTAATATCAGAATGATTCTCTGTCATATCAGTGTTTTACATCTAAGTTACATAGATAAATAGGTGATGTTGAAAACCATGCTGTTTCTAGCCTCAAAATCAAATAAATGTATGATGACATCCTAGAATCTTATCAAGTCATTGTGAAACAAAAAGTAAAAAATATTTAGTATTTTTGCCAAATACAATGTTAACAGGGCACCAGAGGCTATAAAGTTTACTTAGTTAACTTTTGGTAATCTGGTAATTTTCAATGGTTTTGGGGTCACATCATACTTTTTGTTGCTGTTACTACTACTGCTAATAAAATAATAGTAAATGTAAAGGAGAAAACAAAAGAAAATAAATTAGATCTCTTGTAGTTCTTCTAAATACTGTTTTGGTTTATCCTTGAAGTGGAAATCAATTTTCCAAGGTTTGGAAAGAAAACAAAAGCATCTTTATAATTCACAGCATGTATTTTAGAGGTCTAATGATTTATCCATTGCCAGTGTGGGTTAGGTTGTCACGTTCTCTTTATTCAATGTCAACTGGTTCCGTAGCCATTAAAGCACTTAACTGTTTCTGAGCACAAGAGAGGAACAGTTCCAAACTGGACAGGCTTCTTTGGCGGATGACTTGATCAAGCTGTTGATTTTTTTTAAAGAGAGAGAGAGAAAGAGAAAAAGAATATACTTAGTTGAGGGCTAAAGAATATTACAGAAGCCCACTAGAGAAACCTTTTCAGATGATGATTTAGAAAATCAAATAGTGCTTTAAACTCAGAGACAGTGCAGTCACTATTTCTGGCCTATCATCTAAGCTGAGATGATAATCATTACAATTTTATAATTGATGTTGGTATTCAGTTATTGGAGAAATACCATAAATCTGATCAGAGTGATTTCAGATAATATAAAATAGTATATAAAAATACCAGTTCTTAATGAATATACAGACTAGACATCCACAAATATCACAAAAAATATAACAGATGCAAAAAACAGAAGAAAAACATGGTATAGAAAAACAGCATAATTACTCCATGCATAGAGTTTAACTGGGACAAAAGACAGGTGAGGATATAAACAATTTCCTGAAATTAGAGAAAGTTCTTGGGAAAGGTTTATTTTAAGAAACATGTGATATTGTTGAAACAAATTTGACTTGGTTTTCCCGTTGAGTTATAGATTTTTTATTAGGATTGTTTTAGTGTATCAATAACAAATACAGTGAACAAAACCATAGAGGCTTAGTAATAAAAGTCATATAACAAAGAACTTTCTGGATGGTAAGGATTATTGGATACATCAAAAAAGGGTTTCTAACTCTTCTGCCCTAAAAAATTGCTCATTGTGTAAAAATAACCAACGACAACACATTACCTACAGGTTATAGAATGGAGGAACTCAAAAGAAAGCCAAATAAATTCCATTTCATGATACACACCTGTCATATTTATGTAAAAGTTGACTATTCCTCCTACATGCTCCCCCCAACATAAAAGAAAAAAGACAAATCCAAACAAGAATTCCCTATTAAATTACACATCCATAATCCATTGAATTCAAAATGACTGAAAAAATGAAAGATTAAAATTTTGAAGTATCCTAAGAATTAATCAAAAAACAATATATTATATTTAGCAAAATCCTCATGTAAAAAGATTGAAAACTACTAAGACTCCCTTCAATTCTAATATTTTGGGATTTTAATGTACATAAAGAAGATTCCTGTTTATCCTTTTTTCACATGGGTTTTTTTTTTTTTTTCTTCCTCTCAGATGATACCTTTAGGTGAATATATACCTTCTGCTTATAAGTCTCTATCAAATAAGACAGTTCATTACAAGATAAACCCCAGGTAAGCAGAGAGTTGTCTGTCTTGCTGACTATCGTACCCCAGCATCTAGAGGAGGGTCTGGCCACATGTTTGACATTCAATAAATATTTGCTGAGATTGACTGAATCAATAAATGCTTAACCCGAATAGAGCAAGGCAATCTACTAGGAAATGATAGATGCACTTTTAATTCTAAAAGTAAAAACATGCTTAACCTAATTTAAAAGCTATGTAGGAGACTAAAGTTGAATTTTTTAATGTTTCATTTTAATACACATAAAACAGATTGAAATCTAATTATTTGCGGTTTTATAAAATTATTTTGCACTTGGTCCAAATTCAAATAGTACAGAAGGGTATACCAACACCTTGGTCCGGTCCATTCCTAGTGGTTTCTGTCTACTTTGGGTGTTTTCAAGCATTTAAAGATAGATTTTTAAAAAATATTTGGTCAAGATCTTGTAATTGTTAACTATGGCAGGGTTCACATAATCACTTTCTTCCACTGTCATTACTGGAAATTTTTCCTATTTCATTTTCAAGAAACTGCTTGACTGCATTCCATGATTTATTTAGCCACTTTCCCATTGACAGACATGTAAGTTTATTCCAATTTTGTCTTGTTTATGAAGCAACAAGGAAATTTACAACCTGAGTGCACTCCCTTCAGAAGTTGTCCAAGGGTTTCTCTTGGACAGATTCTAATACATGGAATTTCTACATCATAAGATTTGCATATTTTATTTTATTTATTTTTTTAGATGCAAAAATAATAATGATATAATTGCAGTTGAACATATGTTAGTATGTTCACATGGGCGCTGTAGGAAGAATAGACTAGGAGAGGAGCAAGACAAAAAGCAGAGGTTCAATACACAAGGCCGTCAGTAAATATGTGAAGAATAAATGAAATTAATGAAAAAATATCTCACTAAGATAAAAAGTAAAATTTCTGACACTTCTAAGTAATTGACATAAAAATATTAGTCAATGGACTGATTAGACACATACTTCTCTCTTAGATGCCAAAGTATTTGTAATTCATTTTTACTGCCTGTGCAGTTGTTGTTTTCAGTGTTCCAGAATCCACGGAGTAATCCGCAACATTCTAGATGGGGCCAGCCTTTTGATTAGACAGACACCTAGCCAGTCACCCCTCTTCATCCATTCATGTCCAGTGCTTCTTTTAATTATTTATTTCATTTTTTTATTGAATGAAAGATTCTTTAAATTCTATAGTGCTTTATAATTTCAAAATTTCACACAGATGATTTCATATAATCCCTTTTTCAGTTCTACCCCTACACTGTCCCTCCCCCCTTCTCTCTCTCCACTGGTAACCACTATTTTGTTTTCTATATCTGTGAGTCTGCTTCTTTTTTGTTTTATTCACTAGTTTATTTTTTAGATTCCACATATAAGTGATATCATACAATATTTGTCTTTCATTGTCTGATTTATTTCATTTAGCATAATGCCCTCCACGTCCATCCATGTTGTTGCAAATGGCAAAATTTAATTCATTTTTATGGCCGAGCAATATTCCATTGTGTGTGTGTGTATATATATAGATATATATCTATATATATACACACACATACCACATCTTCTTTATCCATCACCTGTTGATGGACACTTAGGTTGCTTCCATACCTTGGCAATTGTAAATAGTGCTGCAATGAACATTGGGGTACATGTATCTTTCTGAATTAGTGTTTTTGTTTTTTTGGTTATATACCCACCTGTGGAATTGCTGGGTCATATGGTAGTTCTATTTTTAGTTTTTTGAGAAACCTCCATATTGTTTTCCACAGCGGCTGCACCGACTTGCATTCCCACCAACAGTGTAGGAGGGTTCACTTTTCTCCACATCCTTGCCAACATTTTTAAGTTCTGTTCTTTCTGATGACAGCCATTCTGACAGGTGTGAGGTGATACCTCATTGTGGTTTCAATTTGCATTTCCCTGATGATTAGCGATGTCGAGCATCTTTTCATGTGCCTGTTGGCCATCTGCATTTCCTCTTTGGAAAAATGTCTATTCAGTTCTTCTGCCCATTTTTTAATTGGGTTGTCTGTAAGGACTTGCATATTTTAAACTGTGATAGTTATTACCAAATTGCTTTCCAGAGTGAGAGTACCAGTTTATCAGTCCCATCTGTAGTGTATGGGAGGGCCAGTTTTCCCTGTTTTCTTTTTAAACAGTTGCATAGTTTTCCATTGTATATTTATAATTTTATATAATGGATTATTTTATTACTTATTTAAAAATTATTCTATTGATAGACATTTGAATTGTTCCTTATCTTTTGCTATTATAATCAATGCTGTAATGAACACCTATCAACACAGACCTCTGTATACCTATGCTAGCATATCTTATAGAAACTGCTTGAGCCAAAAAATATGTCATCTGCAATGCTACTTCTGTCATAAATCAGGTTTCCACATATGCATGAATCTGTCTTCAGGCTCCCTACTCTAACTCCATAGACAATTCACCTATCCCTATGCAAATGCAAATATAATGCTGTCTTAATTATTACAACTGTATAATAAATGTTAATATATCACACATTACCTACCATATTACCAACCATACCATCAAATATTTCAGAAAAATATAAATTAATAAACACTTGTAATAAAATTGAATTTAAAAAGGAAACAATCAGACTACAGATAGTTCAATACCCTTTTTCTCATAAAATGCAAAAACCAAGCAAAATTTAAAAGTATATTATTTTGAGTTACATCAATAGGCAATATAACTTTTCTTTTTAAGGCCAAGGATATTATGCAATCAAAACTGAGGATAGGGCTTCCCTGGTGGTGCAGTGGTTAAGAATTCGCCTGCCAGTGCAGGGGACATGGGTTCAAGCCCTGGTCCAGGAGGATCCCACATGCCGCGGAGCAAGTAGGCCCGTGCACCACAACTACTGAGCCTGTGCTCTAGAGCCCGGGAGCCACAACTACTAAAGCTCGCGTGCCTAGAGTCCTTGCTCTGCAACAAGAGAAGCCATGGCAACCATGAGAAGCCATGAGAAGCCCGCACAACCGCAATGTAAAGTATCGCCCCCCCGCCCCGCTCCCTCCAAGGGGCGAAGAAACAAAGTCCCAATGCAGCCAAAAATAAATAATAAATTAATAAATAAATTTATTAAAAAACACACAACAGGATAGTTGTATTTGGAAGATGGAATCAGGATGAAATATGTTGATTCATTTTGGAGGTGGCTTCATGGGGGGTTGTTTTACTATCATGGTTCATAACATGCACATATATATATATATATACACTCACACATACATTAGATATAATAATTCAAAGTCTTTTAGAAGCCACACCCCAAACAATCAGGAATTCAATTAAAAACAAAATTGATTTAATATCTTAGAATTTATGAATGTTAGATAGAGGAGAAACTTCTCCTTTTGATAGCGTATAGCACAAACTCATAATTGCACAAACTAGCAGTCAACCTGCGACTGTTGTTAAGTAACAATCCTCCGGGTTATGCATCAGAATGAATATCCTGTAATTTCTTAAAAAGCAAGGATATGTACAAGGACAAAAAAGTTTGAGAGATTTCAATTTAAACATACTAAGCACTCCCCTTGTCTTGTTTGTGTTAAAGGTCACCCTGGAACTAGAAACCGTAAGATGATGGATGTACTGACTTTGGGTTTAGGTAGCTAAACTTCACATCTTTCCCCATGCCTCCCCAGAACTGTCTGAAGGCAAGAATCCACTAAATAAACAGGAGTTCAACACTTTAAGGGGCAAGAAGGTGACTGATACTCTGTGAGGAAGAAGATAAACTGGGCCATTTCAGATCTAAGATTCCAATTTGGTGGGTGCTTTCTGGGCATGGTATGTAAGATCACGTCTATGAGGGGGACACTTGAGACCTTTCTCTTATAGTTCAGGGACAATTCCTCTCTCTGAAACAAGTGCATCAAACTGATGTTCTTGGCGACTTCCTGAATTTCAACAGTTTCAGTTTTATTAGGCATGACCTTATTATCCTTTATTGAGGCAAGAAGAATTTTGGCAAAATATTCTTTTTGCACCCTTGAAGAGTGGGACTTAGTTCTGGTTTTGTGGCTTTCATCTCAAAGTGAATCAAAGATTTGTATTCTGTGACTTCACGCTGACAATGTTATGTCCAGGGTAGCTGCAGCAAACACTGGCTGTAGGATTTACAATCTCTTCATAACAGTGTAGCTCTAACTGCTTTGTTTTCCCTTCTATTTACTGTTGCTTCAGGTACTGTTCAGCTCTTTCAGATACCTGAAAAAAACCCCTGGAAATTCTGAGGCTTCTGAAACACACACCTGGGCTTTATAAATCTTTTTTTCCCTCTTTGTCATCTCTTCAGTTTGCTAGCATACTGCTGAAAACCATTTAAAAGCATACATACTACTTATTAAAAGTTAATATTGGGCTTCCCTGGTGGCGCAGTGGTTGAGAGTCCGCCTGCTGATGCAGGCGACACGGGTTCGTGCCCCGGTCCGGGAAGATCCCACATGCCGCGGAGCAGCTAGGCCCGTGAGCCATGGCTGCTGAGCCTGCGCATCTGGAGCCTGTGCTCCGCAACGGGGGAGGCCACAACCGCAAAAAAAAAAAAAAAAGTTAATATTAAGCTTAGGGGGTAAAAAGAAGACACGACTTTCCAATAATTTCCTGTATTAGATTTACCTTTCCATTAGTATTTCATGCCATAGCAAAAGAAAAACAAAGCATCTCTAGACCTTAGCTTTTATTTCCTATCACCAAAACACAATATGATGCATGGTAAACTCATACTGGTCAAGAGAGCAAAATTCAAATTCAGCTACAGAAAAAAAAAAGGTTTATTTTAGTGGGACTGTTAAGAACACTGTTTACATCCCAGAAAATCTGATACATTGTTTTTGAATATATATATGTATATAAAATATATGTATATATAATTAATATATATATTAAATATTAAATACACAGTACTAATTGTGATTTCAATATCTTCTGGGCTTTCACCAATAAGATATACCAGAAGATGTGAAAATATTAGGCCTACCTTTATCACTGTTACTTTTCCAACCTGCCCTCCTACATATTTTAAACTTATGCTTAAAAAGAGATATCCAGCAAATCCACTGATAGAAAATTACTCATAAACATATGTTTTATGTTTAGTAATATGTTTAATGGATTCCATTTTCACATTCACTAACAAGCTCTTTCGTGGGCATTAAAGAAAGGTCAAGTATGATGATCCGGAACTGTGATTACTCAGGCGGATTTCCCAGTAGATGTAATACCATTGGGTAAGAAGGACTATTTACACCTTCTGATAAGAAGTGAAATAGTTCTTCAGTTTTTATTGCAACGCTGCCCTTTTAACAGTGCTGCTCGGGTATGAATGCCTTTATTTTTCTGACTTTATATGCATCCCCCACACATACACACATATCCACAAGCTGTTTCATTTACATGCTTGAGATTGAGCCAATCCATTGATTGATTGGTCAATCAGCTGACCAGTAACAAAGTTAAGACTGCCACTAGTAGTGCATTATTGCTCTGAGCCCCCAAAAAGTATACATATAGGACTTCCCTGGTGGTGCGGTGGTTAAGAATCCGCCTGCCAATGCAGGGGACACGGGTTCAAGCCCTGGTCTGGGAAGATCCCACATGCTGCGGAGCAGCTAAGCCCGTGAGCCACAACTACTGAGCCTGCGCTCTAGAGCCCGTGAGCCACAACTACTGTAGCCCAGGCGCCTAGAGCCTGTGCTCCACCACAAGAGAAGCCACCACAATGAGAAGCCCGCACACGGCAAGGACGAGTAGGCCCCGCTCGCCACAACTAGAGAAAACCCTCACGCAGCAACGAAGACCAAACACAGCCAAAAATAAATAAACAAATTTATATATATAAAAAAAGTATACATATAGTGTGGCCTTGTCCTTAAGAAGTATATAATCTTTTTGAAGAGACATACACAATCATTAAAGAACAATTATGTGATGATATATACAGTAAAGACTGAGTCCAGTGGAAGGTCAGAATCGGGGAGAGATCATTGTGGGAGAATGTAGCAGAGAAAACGTCACAGAGGTCGAGCAAGATTTGAAGAGGACTGGAACAGAGTACCAAGAGTGTCTCCTTAAAGAGGAGCAAGATGTGGAAGAAATTCTAGGAAAGCAGATTAGCAGGAACAAAGACCGTTTAGTGACACTGAGAAAGGAGGTCTGAATTTAGTGGAGTTTAGGAGTACTCATATATTCTTTCATTCATTCATTTATTCAATATTTATTCAGTACCTACTATGTGCCAGGCACTGTTTCAGGCACTAGAGAAATACAGTGGTGAAGAAAACAATTCTCTGCTCTTATATACTTTACAGTTTACTTTAGTTTATATTTTAGTTTGAGGAGACAAATTAATATTCTTCAGGTAGAGATCAGTATTATAAAAAATAACAAAGTAGGGTAAAGGATTTGACAGGGACAGAGGGGACATCTTTTGGGTGGGATGATTAGAGAAAACCAACCATGCAAAAGCATCAGGAAAGAAAGTTACAAGGCAGATGAAACCGCAGGAGGAAAGTCCAAAATGTGGGCTCAGACTTGGCTTGAATGAGGACTGGCAATAAATAAAGAAGACAGGAGCAAAATGAGCAAGGTGAGGGGAGGACTGGTAGGAGAGAAGATCAGAGAAGTAGACAGTGGCCAGAGCGGGAAGGGCGCTATAGGTCATCGGAAGACTCTGGAGAGTTTTGAGCAAGGGTGTGACCATATTCTATGTCTGAAAAATATCACACTTGTAGGGAGTTCTCTGGTGGCCTCGTGGCTAGGACTCGGCGCTCTCACCGCCACGGCCTGGGTTCAATCCCTGGTTGGGGCACTGAGACCCTGCAAGCCATGCAGCACGGCCACAACAACAACGATGACAATCACACTTGTACTGGGGACAAGAGATTGTTGGGGGGCAAGAGCAGAAGAAGAAAACCCAGTTAGGAGACTTTCGGTCTGGGGAAAATATAAAGTTAATCAGACTGTTGGCAGGAGAGGCTTAAGCAGCAGGTCAGGTTTAAAATATATTTTTAGATAGGACCAACTTGAGTTGCTGATGGATTAGAAGTATGGATGAAAGGAAAAGAGAAGTAGAAGGTGATTCTTAGAATGATGGTGCCATTTGAGTTATGATGAACTGGAGGGAATTTCGGAAATGCAGGATAAAAAAGGTTTCTTTTATACTTTTATATAGCTTTTGTGCTAATAATAAGCATTGTGAATTGCCAAAATGGCTAGAGCATCGGTAATGTTTCTCAAGCTTTTAAACCTTGGAATTGTGTGTGTGTGTGTAAAGCATTCTTTGGAAAATACACCACAACTCAATTTTTCTTGAGAACTCCCCTAGACTAAAAACAGACTGTATATATAGGGAGAATATTATACTGGTTCAGTTTCCCCTTAATAAATAATCATGGAATTTTACTGGTAAGAGATTTTGAGACTGCTTAGTCTAACATCTACATTTTACAGTTGTGGAAAACTGATACACTGAGTTGTTAACAGACCAATTTCACAAACCTAATATGTCCTCCTACACATAAAAAATATACTTCTTCAAAATACATTTAAAAGTATTAGCCTGAGTTTATCTTTGCTTAATAAACCCTACTATGTATCAAGTAGATTCTGTGCCCTCACAATTTGACAATGGACATTTGACAATGGACAGATAGGATTCATCCCTAGAGTACCAGCACTATGACCAGAAAGGTGCTGACAACCATTCTGGGTGAGATGATATAACTATCCTTTCTCTCAATGTAGCCATGAAGGAAGTAGATTATGAATCAATTTTAGAACTTAATATGCATACATACTCATAATGGGCTGGTTCGTTTTATGAACAAACAATAAGGACTCATAGACTTGAAGATGATTGTTATTCTTGAGTGGTGATTCTTTTTATTGTGACAGCTAAACATTTTTGCTTTAAATACCACCATCTTTACCTTTATCCTGTATCCTCAAATTCTGCATTTCAGCCTAAGAAAATTTAGACTTATCTGTAATATTACTGTAGCATTAATGGAAGTTCTATAGTATCTGTCTTATTACGGGTATACCAACCATAAAGAGTTTCTCTTTTAAAATAGTCTTTATATTTTCAGATAAGTAATAAATACTCTTTTCTTTATATTTACAGAGAAGTAAATCTGACTGCAAGAGGGATATATTGTATATAAAGCTGAAGTTGAGATAGAACATCCCCTCCCTGGGAATATAACTATGTCATTATTGTAAATCATGTTGGAAGAGACTTTGAACCAACTTGAGGATAATAGTGATATAAATACATGTTTAGAATGACTCTAACTCTAAAAGATTCAATATGATCAGGAGAGTGATTTGAACTAAGGCAGTGCCAGTTGCCTGGACCTGAACTTCTGAAAATGTAGACCTGACCTCTTTACCAAAACATTCACAGGCCATCACATCCCATGAAGACTCTCACTCCGGAGTTCACATCTCCTACTCTCTTTGAGAAACTTTTTCAACTTTGAAATATATTTCAAGTCTATCTGACTATTTAGTTAAAAAATATCAACATATAAATTAGTTGTGTAACTTTCCACCAAGCACAAGATGAATTACAGATGCTCTTTCAGAGTAAATGGAAAACGGGTATAAAGAGTCTTAAACCCCATTGGCCACAACTAAAGAACTGTGAGTTTTGCTTTGTTTTGTTTTTGTTTTAAGATGTCTTAGGGTAAGTCAATTCTCTGTTTTTGAATCATCTAAAATAAGTTCTACATATTTGGGCAGTTCTGCCTTTTTATCCCAAACTACCATAGAATCCACTGGGAAATGGGAATACTCATTTTTGCTCTTCACTAAATCATCTGGGCAGCATAAACCAATATGTATTCCAGACCTTAATGTGCAGGCATACCACCTTGGAATACAATCTTATTCGATCTTATAAGTTAAGCAACAGCAGTTGGCCAGAAAAGGATGCACTGTGGTAGTGAGTGAATGTAGACACTAGACTTTCTAGTATAAACTTCCATATGTGAGGTTTAATAAATTTGAAAAGAATATAATTCTGGTAACAACTGCTTTACTCCGAATTCAGACAATTTCCAAAACATTTTTAAAAACCACAGATTTAGGAAAATTTTAGAACGAAAGAAAAGGTAACTAAAATTGTATAGTAGAATAGTAATTGTACAGTAATCCCATCTTAGGGCTCTGATCCATAAGGTTGTATTTACCTATTAATAAGTTCCATATCCTACTTTCTAGAGTTCAATGGCAAGAATTTATCTCAAATAAAAAATGGATTGATTCTGGCAAGACAGACTAACTGATTTTAATATGACATTCCACATAAAGTTTTTAATAAAATTTGTTACATGCTCCCAAACCATGAATAGCCTTGTTCTACATTTTTTTAAGACCTTGGTTAGTGCAAATATTGCAATCTGTAGGATGGCCTTTTGTAAATTAAATAACATAAAAATCCCAAACAAATATTGTTAAGTAACAAATTGTTCAAGTACAACAAACACAAACTCTTGTATTTTCATCAAGTTTCAAAGATTTTAGCAATTCTTTTGTGTCAACCCAAGGAACAATATCTGCCAATTACTCTCTGTAGGGCTCTTCTGTTTTGATTTTCAGCAATTTAAATCTCACCTTATTTTGAAGTAGGAGAAAGAATTACATGACCTCTTGGGTTCTTGTCTTCCTGTGCTATCTTAAAATTCTCAGATAACTGATATATTTTGCCTTTTTATGTTTCAATGTACAAAAGCATGCAAAGAACTGTACACAAGGCTTATTTCTGAGCTCTCTGCACACATATATTGAAGTTGATTTACAGGGCAAAATTAGCAGTCCTGGATGGAGTCTGATCTTCTCTTGTTTTGAGAACAGTGTTACTATTATTACCTGCTATGCACAGGTGAATCTACTTATTGTGTTGTATTAGTTACCAATTACTGTGTAACAAATCAACCCAAACCTAGTGGTTTAAAACAAAAAACAACAAATATTTATGGTCTCCCCATTTTTGTGGGTCAGGAAACTGGGTGCAGCCTGAGTGCCTCTCACACATGGTCTCTACTGAGGGGTTACGATCAAGCTGTGGCTGGGTTGCAGTCAGCTCAAAGTCCAGCAGGGGAAGAAGCTGCTTCCAAGCTCACCCAGCGGCTGCTGACAGGCCTCAAAACATCCACTTCCAACAGAGCTCACGTGAGCTTCTCCACAAGGGTGCCTGATAAAACGATAGCTGACTCTCCCAAAGCAAGCAACCGAAGGAGAATGAGAGCACGCCAAGAGAGCAAGACAGCGCCCAAGATAGAGGCCATGATCTTCCCAAAAGCCAACTTTGCTTCGCTCAGCCCAGGCTCAAGGTAAGGAAATTACATAAATGCAGGGCATCACTGGAAAACCTCTACTGTGCATTATCTCATCTTTATTCTCCTGAAACTCTGAATGAGGCCACTAAGGCTTAGAGATGTTATGACTTGCACAAGTGGCAGGGCCAGGATTCAAATCCAGCTGTGTATCACACTAAGCTATTCTCTAAACCACAATAGTACAGTGCCTTCTCAGATAAGAACTTCAGGTACGGCTGGGGGCTTTGGCACAGTATCTGTTTTGCTATAAATATGTAGGGGTTTATTGCATTGTGTACACTTGTGCAGAAACTTGTCAAGATGCCAAAATCCCTCTAGATATCGTCTTTAAAACATGTAATTATCTTCTCTTCCTAAAAGGTTAGGTCCAGGAAGGTTTCTGTTGTATTAACATACAAATGCTTCCCTGAAAATGCAACAGAAGCATTTAAAGAAAAACTGGCACATCAAATATATCACATATGCCTTAAAGAATCTGTAAACCTCAGTGGCTGTATATAAAAACAATTGATTACTTCTTTCTAGGTCCATAACGAAAGAAAGGGGAAATGTTCATAAAGGCACTGTGTAGGACAGACCTCACCTTGGGGTACCTCTGAGGCTTTGAGAATCTGTGCTTATCTTCGTTTCCACTACTGAGAGAAGGGGCTATGTGCCCAAGGGTGTGCTGCTCTGCAGCTGGGATGCACACCTGATTCCCATTAGGAAATCCTCAGTATTCAAAATAGAACCAATGGAACAAAGAAACATTTAATCAATGGAAGTTAGTGAGAATAGACTTTTTTCCTCTCATTTTAAACAGGGCTGCTCTTCTTCGTCATTCAGGATTTTACAGTGTGTACTTGATCACTGAAGCCTGGAAAAAACACACCACCATCTGTCTGGCACATTTTAAAACAGATTTATCCTACTGAGTGAACCAAGTGGGAAAGCACCTGTCAGTCCTCCTAAAATCCCAGCTGGATTGAGAAATGTAGGAATACCCTAACCTTCCTCCTTGTAAGCAAGTAAAGGAGGTTTGGTTTAAATTAAGAAAGCTAAATTTGGATATTATTGCCTAAAAATGGTAATAGCACCTGCTCAAAGAGAAGATGCTGAAGAAATTTAACACTGGACACCTTCCAAACAGAAGATATGAGAAGTCAGGGATTATGGCAAAGCTTGAGAGTTCTTTCTCCAATATCCACTCTTCTTTCTTACCAATAAAATTACAGTTTAGTCCTAGGCAAAATGGGAACATCCTCCAGGTATCATTCCCTTATTGCTGCCTGGGGTAGCTAAAGAGACGTGAGTGCAAGTTGTTGGGGAGGAACTCCAAAACAGCTCCTTAAAAGTGGGACAGACGCCTGTCCCGAATTTTTTTCCCTTTTTGGTTCTTGCATCTTTCCTTTTTCCTCTGTCACAAATGTGTCTACTGGAGCTCCAGCTGCCATTCTATAGCGCTAATCATGTAGGCCAGTGCTACAGATTAAAAAAGTACAAAGTCAGAAGGATCCTGAATCTTTTATGATTTTGTTAAGCTTCCGTAGCTTTAAACTGCTTACCTCTGGACTTGCTTATGCCATTGTTATTTCTAGTTTCTGTTACTAGGAGGCAAATATAAATCCCAGTGCTAAAGGTACCAAGTTTACACTGTATGTGTCTACTAGTATAATAGAAACAAAAATTTACTTGAGGCTCAAAATGTTGTCAGTGAGACTGAAATTTCCACTGAATTGGAAATTTTAATTTGGGCACTGAAAAACAACTAATAGAATAAAATATCCTGTAATGGCTTAAGAGTATATGAATGATAAAAAATAAAAATAAAATAATCATAATGATCACGTTATGCCCATCATCTGAACATATATGTATGCAAGTTGCATTGGCAAGTGCCTCTTTTATTTTTTTCCCTGTTCTCTGCTAGAGTATTTCATCCACAAACTAGAAGAGTGAAAAACACCTAAAAATGTTAAAAAAAGAACATAAAGGGGATGGATTTAAAACTACAGCAGTGAAATTTTGCCTAGGCAAGCAAGTTAACTTATAATATCTGGAAAGAAACATAAAGTTCCTAATCAATTTAAAAATTATGAATATTATGGATAAAATATGATAGTTTTGTCCCCAGGAAATTCCAAGCAATTTTAACTTTGGTAAGTGGACAGGACATTGTGGCATAAATATAAATATATATTTATATTGACTCTCTATCAGCTTCACACTCATTATTTGGTGTTCATTTTCCATTCACCATGAAATTTAATAATACATATATTTTAAGTTGTCACAAACCACTTCTGGAACAAAAACGTATTTAACAAATACTTCAAGACAGAGTGAGTAGAACCAAAGACATTCTGATCTCAACTATACAGTTAGGGAACTCAATAAAATAACAGCACTAACAGCTAACACCAAAAGTGAACTTTTTATGTGCCAAGTAATGTAAGCACTCTACATGGGGTAACTCATTTAGTTCTCATAATAATCCTATGTGAAGTAGGGACTATTTTAATCTCCATTTTACAGATGAACAAAATGTGGCCAAGAAAGGTTAAAGTACTTGCCCAAGTTTATGAATCTAATAAACAGCAAAGCTCAGTTTTAACCCAGGAAATCTGATTCAAAACCACACACTCCTAATCATATACTATCCTTCTCTCACTAAGATGAAAAGTATACCTATGCTATGTTACAATGTTAAAGTTAAAAGGCTTTCCCATAAAATAGGACAATCCAGTAATGATTGCAAGTAATGACTGTATATCATTTGATATACAAATGAAAACAAGAAAAGACCAAGAATCTTCTCTTCCTTCCTTTAAAAATCTGTAGGGAATTTGCAAAGCAGAATTGGTGGAATTTTGGGTAGAAATTTCATAAACTGATGGTATATAGCCCAGAGGCATTTGTAAGGCTGGTATAAAAGGTATTATATGACTTCTGTTTCTATTTCAATCATTTACTTTTCTTGTCAACTAAGTAACAATGATCTTCTGTATTTGCTTTTTTATACATACAAAATAAGCAAATGATTGTAAACTAGAATTCCTAAATAACCATCTCAATTAATAAAAATTCTCATCACCTATATTTATATTTATATATTTATATTTACAGGTGAGAAAGGTTCAGAAAAATATCTGGCAAAGTTAACTTAAGTGTAACCCATCTTCACCAAGCATTACAAATGCACTGGAACTGGGAGGTAAGATTAATGAAGGTGGGGGGATAATTTTATTAAAAAAAAGTTATCTATAAGTGAACACTGCATTTGAGATACTCCTGAAATACCATATAAAGTAGCAACACAGTCCCAAGACATCTGTTCTTTCTCCACTACAGTGTACAGTCTGAGGATCCACTTAATTAAGGCAATACAGCCAATGCATTGAAATGTTTTCTTCTTGTGTTTTAATGTGAACAAATCCAGCCAATACACTGAAACTCTTTCTTCTTGTGTTTTAATGTAAACAAATGACATTATGCAAGGGAACAGAAGGATCAAGTAATCTAAATGGTGTGTGGTAAAACAAATGCAGACTATTATCATATAGAAATTCCATGGGTATGACCTATTCAAATGACTTATCACCTCATTTACTACATAGGTATCACTATGCTTGGATGAAAAATGATAGTTTTGCTGATGTATGCCCAGATTTCTCTAAATAAAAGACACGATGGAGTTTAAAGTCTTTAGGAAATGCCAATATAGTGACTCTGAATATAACCATATATATTAAAAATCTGTTAAATGTTAAGTATGATAAACTAAAAATCTAGTCATATTCTCTGAACAGAGGTTGGTTCTGTCTATTTTTCTTTGAAACTTTAGCAGTCAAAAGCTATATGGAATCAGAGGAAAGAAGCCGAGGGAATACTTCCTAACTTATTCTATGAGGCAAGCATTACCCTAATACCAAAGCCAAAGACATGAAGAGAAAACTACAGACATCTCTCATGAACGCAGATGAAAAAATCCTCGACAAAATATTAGCAAATCAACCCCCAAAAAGTATAAAAAGAATTATATACAATGACCAAATGGGCTTTATCCCAAGTATGCAAGGCTAGTTCAACATTCAAAAATTAATTATGGGGGCTTCCCTGGTGGCGCAGTGGTTGAGAATCTGCCTGCCAATGCAGGGGACACGGGTTCGAGCCCTGGTCTGGGAAGATCCCACATGCCGTGGAGCAACTGGGCCCGTGAGCCACAATTACTGAGCCTGCGTGTCTGGAGCCTGTGCTCCGCAACAAGAGAGGCCGCGATAGTGAGAGGCCCGCGCACCGCGATGAAGAGTGGCCCCCGCTTGCCACAACTAGAGAAAGCCCTCGCATGGAAACGAAGACCCAACACAGCCATAAATAAATAAATAAAGCAAACTGCCAACAAGTAAAAATAAATAAACACTATAAAAAGAATTAATTATGTAATCATAACATCAACAAGCTAAATAAGAAAAATCACATGATCATATCCATAGATACAGAAAATTGTGTGACAAAATCCAACACATACTTATGATAAAAACTCTCAGTAGACTAGGAAGGGTGGGAACTTTCTCAACTTAAAAGAGACTATCTACAAAAACCCTTGAGCTAACATCATAGTTTAGGTGGTAAACTCAAAGCTTTCCCACTAAGATCAGGTACAAGGCAAGGATGTGCCCTCTTAGCCACTCCTTTCATTATCATACTAGAAGTCCTTGCTAATGCAGTAAGACAAGAAAAGGAAATAAAAGGTAATACAGATTTGAAAGGAAGATATGAAACTGTCTTTGTTTTATGATAAAGATGGCATGATTGACTCTGTAGAAAATCTTACAGAATTGACAAAAATTCTCAGAACTAGTGAGCAATTATTGCAAGTTTGCAGGATACAAGGTTGATATACAAAAGTCAATTTCTTTCCTATATAATATATATAATTATATAATAACTATATATTATACTTATAATGTAATGTAATAATTATATTATTATATAATATAATAATGAACAAGTGGAATTTTAAATTAAACACACAATGAAATACTTAGGTATAGATGTTAACCAATATGTACAAGACCAATATGAGGATGACTATAAAACTGATGGATAAAAATCAAAGAACTAAATAGGATAGATACTGCATGTTCATGGATAAGCCCAATATTGTCAAGATGTCAGTTCTTTCTAACCCACTCTGTAGATTCAATGCAATCCCAATCAAAATCCCAGCCAGTTATTTTGTGAATGTCAGTAAACTGATTCTAAAGTTTATATGGAGACGCAAAAGACCCAAGAGAGCCAACTCAATACTGAAGGAGAAGAACAACATTGGAGGACTGATGCTACCAGACTTCAAGACTTACTATAAAGCTACAGTAATCAAGACAGTGTGGTACTGATGAAAGAATAGACAAATAGATCAATGAACAGAACAGAGAGTACAGAAATAGACCCCCATAAATATATCAACTGATCTCTGACAAATGAGCAAAGACAATACAATTGAAAAAAGATTGTCTTTTCAACAAATGCTGCTGGAAAAACTGGACATCAAAGGGCAAAAAAAAAAAAAAAAAAAATCTAGATACAGATCTTATTCCCTTCACAAAACTTAACTCAAAATGGATCACAGACCTAAAAGTATATTGCAAAACTATGAAACTCCAAGGTGACAACATAGGAGAAAAACTAAATGACCTTGGGTATGGTGATGACTTTTTATAAACAATAATGAAGACACAATCCATGTAATAATTGATAAGCCATAATTCATTAAAATTAATGATTTCTGTCCTGTGAAAGACAGTATCAAGAGGATGAGAAGACAAGTCACAGACTGGAAGAAAATATTTCAAAAGACATATCTGACAAAAGCCTATAATTCAAATATACAATGAATTCTTAAAAATCAACAATAAGGGCGCTTCCCTGGCGGCACAGTGGTTGAGAATCTGCCTGCCAATGCAGCGGACACGGATTCGAGCCCTGGTCTGGGAAGATCCCACATGCCGTGGAGCAACTGGGCCCGTGAGCCAAAACTACTGAGCCTGCGCGTCTGGAGCTTGTGCTCCGCAACAAGAGAGGCCGCAACAGTGAGAGGCCCGCGCACCGCGATGAAGAGTGGCCCCTGCTCGCCACAACTAGAGAAAGCCCTTGCACAGAAACGAAGACCCAACACAGCCAAAAATAAATAAATAAAATTTAAAAAAATCAACAATAAGAAAATAACCTGATTAAAAAAATGGGTCAAAGACCTTAGCAAATACCTCACCAAAGCAGATAACTAGATGGCAAACAAACATATGAAAAGATGTTCCACATCATGTGTCCTCAGAGAAACGCATACTGAAATGAGATACCACTACACACTTATTAGAATGACCAAAATCTGGAAAATTGACATCACCAAACGGTGGTGGGGATATGGAGCAGCTCTTATTCATTGCTGGTGGGAATGCAAAATGGTGCAGCCACTTTGGAAGGCAATTTGGTGGTTTCTTACAAAACTAAATATACTCTTCTCATATGGTCCAGCAATTGTGCTCCTTGGTATTTACCCAAAGGAGTTGAAAATTTATGTCCACACAAAAACCTGAACATGGATGTTTATAGCAGCTTTCTTCATAACTGCCAAAACTTGAAAGCAACTAAGATGTCCTCCAATAAGTGAATGGATAAACTGTAGTACATTCAGGCAATGGAATATTATTCAGCACAAAAAAAGAAATGAGCTATCAAATCATGAAAAGACATGGAGGAAAGTTAAATGCCTATTAACAAGAGCAAGAAGCCTATTTGTTCCTCTCTTTCTTTAAACTTTTATATTCATCCAGCATTCCCTACCATTTTTATCCTAGTAATATATCTTATGCTTAAAACTCAATAGTGATCACTCCATTTACTTCTCTGAAATGTATATATTTAAAAATTAAAAAGACTTGCTATGATCATAAATCCATTGAGCCTTTTCAGAGATTAAATTATAATTTCTGAAGTCCCTTCACTGTGAGATCATCAGAGATGACATTAATTAAGGACTGCTCAATTATAAGTCCATGATAGCATTTGATATAGTCACCCCTCCACGTAAATCATTTTTTTCACTTTCCTTTTGGGCAAACTTTTAAAACTTCACTTCCTAACAGTCTTCCCATTGCTCACTTTGCTTCAGCCATCCTGCCTTCCTTGTCCTTTCTCAAATACAACCAAGCACTCTTTCTACATCCGCCCATTGCACATGGTGTTCTCTCTATCTGGAATGTCCTTCTTCTAGATAGCTTCATGACTTATCACTCTGTACATTCACATCTCTTCTTAAATGCCAGCTCAGTTCATCACTGAGGACTGCTCTCACTCACTTTAAAATAGTACCCCTACTCTTCATGTGCATCACTAACTATTGATCCTTTCTCATGACATTTATCATCCCCAAATATCATACATTTGTTTATTGTCAGTCCCATACCCCATTAAAAGTAAGCTCCCTAGAAAACCCTAAGGAAAATGGGGATTCTGATGTATTTACTTCTGTATCTCCAGGGTCTAAAACAGTACCTGGTACATCGCAGGGGCTGACTAAACGTTTGCTGAATTTATTGAATAAAGAACAAAAAGAGAAGAGATACTTACTAATTTATTTTAGTAACTGTACTTTAGAAAAAAATACCGTAATACATTTTCAAAATTTTCAAGAGTCAAATGGTATATTTACCTTCAAAAAGATGTATAAATTATTTTAAATGATTTTAAAAAACCTGCAAATTATTTTATAAAATACTCAGTACACTAGTGATGGTATTCTTTAAATTTACATAATCTATTAATAAAATACAATATCACATGAAATAGAGGTTTGCATTGTAAATAATTGATAACTGAGTGCCTTTATTTTTATGGTACATAATCAGGACGAACGGGGGAATAAAAGAATTAGTAACGATAATTTATAAATTTATTTGAAAATTATATACATTTTGAAATTCGTAACAAAACAATAAAATGAACAAATTGTCAAGTTTCTTAATTTCTATCACTGAAAACCGGGAACTGTTATTGGGAATCACTCATTTTCTAAACTTTGTTAGATCTATTAATACAGTGAATGTTCCAGACTAAATTTTTTACGACATTGGTAATTTTGTGCTTCTAAAACCAGAAGAACTAATTAATGACATATTGAAATCTCTCTGAAAAGACAGTATTTTGGAATGATCCATTAGCATATAACATTATAAGTCCTAAAACGTCCTGGAACCTCAAGGAGTGCTTAGTTGGATCTAAGGAGACTCCTTTCAGTGGTCTCTGGATGCATAAGCTCTGCTTCCTTCAGTAGATTTTAATAACCAATTCTCTCATCACTATTCTCTGTGCATCTCAAATAAAATATTAGCTACTTGTATCTTTTAAAAAGTACTATTTGAATCTAGGCCACACTGTAGAGATACAAATTTTCTCTCAAAAAGAACTTTGCCCTTGTCTGCAGATGCTTCCTTATCCATCTCTGAGTGGAGGAGAAGTGGCCCTGTACCAGTCACTATGGCTGCAAAACAAATTACCCCCAAACTCTGTGGTGTAAAACAACCATTTATTATGATCACATATTCGGTGGGTTAGGAACTGGAATATGGTGCAGCTGTGACAGCCTATCTTTGCTCCATGATGTTTGGGACCTCAGTTGGCAGACTTGAAGGCTAGGAGCTAGAATCATCTGAGGACTCATTCACTCTCATATCTGATGGTTGATGCTTGTCCCCCCACATAGGCTACTTTCAATTTTGTCATTGCCTGGTGGTCAGATTTCACAAGTGAGTGTTTCAAGAGAGAAAAAGAGATAGGTGGAAGCCTTATTGCCTATTATGATCCAGCCTCGAAATCATGCAGTGTCATATCCATTACATTCTATCTGTTGGGACATTCAAAAAGATCGGCCCCAGACTCAGGGGAGGAGAAACAGACTCTGCTGACCGACGGAGAGTGGCAAGAGAATGCTGGCCTGGAAACACTGCTGTGGCCTTCTTAGGAGAATACAACCCACCACAGATCCTAACTGGATACTATTTTTTAGCATTCTCAGTTTCCTGAGGGTGTTACTTCTACCTCCGGTTCAGATGACTGCTGGAGCAAGTCAGCATTCACCTAAATTACAAGAGGTAATATCGGTCTCTGAATTGTAGTCAGGAAGAATAACTTCAATATTTATGGGACTCAAAATGCAGGAAAAATCAAGGTCGAGAAATAATAAATATGGAAGATTAAGCAAACAATGATGGGATAACATATTTGAGAGACAAGTCATTTTCTCTATTGGTCTTATTTTCAACAAACCACTTGCAATTGGACTTGCCTTTCTTCTTAAACAGTTGTAACAACTTCCTTAAAAAACACATCATACCACGTCTCCTTGAAAACTATGCCCTTGCCTACACGTACGTTTCTGTCCCCAACATCTTGGAGTGCCTTCCTTAGCAAGTAGAAAACAAGGAGGGAACCAGATGCATGTACACTTCTTACCCTACTCACTTCACAGAAACCCCATTCTTAATCCTGTGGGTTTATACTGCTGGGTGAGTTGAGCAGCATGAAAATCCTCCTGAAGCCTCAATGCAAATGTTTCTCTAATCCTATTAAAGCCACAAAACACACCCAGATGAATGAGTAGGAAACTGAGCTAGAGAACTCTACCCGACCCCAGTACCACTGTCAGTTTTGGCACTGACTTCATTGGTCAGCCTCTCCCTCTAAGTACGGCATGGCTTAAATGGGAAACCAAAACTCTGGCCTTCTCTGTCTAGGACACTCAAGTCAAACCTGTATGCTGTTTTAGCCAAAGCTCTGGAGAGGATTCTGAATATACTTTTTAAATGTAAAGAAAAAGGGTTGAAATAGGACATATAAAAAGTAGACACAAAACAATACAATGGTCTATTTAAACTGGTTTTCTTTTTTAAAACTAAGATATAATCATATATCATATATTTAAACAAAGGATTATATAGCAGGAAGCAAAATCTCTCCCAGCCCACCTCCTAGAGATCATTGACCACATTTTTCTTTTGTTTATTAAAATATATTTTGCATTACAACACACACACAGAGGTATATAGCAAAATATATTTAAATATACAGGATCATATGATTCAGGAAGTTTTACAACCATATCAACAAATGTAGATAAGTATAATTCTTTTTAGTAAACACACAGTATTCCATTTTAACATAATTCATTTAACCAGTCCCCTACGGATGGACATTTAGGTTGTTTCTAATTTTGAAATATCAAAAAATAAAACTCTATTGGGTGAATATGCGCCACGGGATATTTAACAAAAACACATTTTCCAATGTGATAAGGACTGACTTAAACTTTCTGTAGTAGCTTAAAGGGCAGTTGGAAGAGAAGGTTTTTTAAAGATGTACGCATATAAGATGATACTCTATTTCACAAATCAGAAAAATTAATCTGTTAAAATGTGTTGGTAGTAACAGTTAGGGCTTGACTCTTGTTAATGAGGCCCTTGGGAAAATATAAACACTCTTCCTGAATTCAAATCACGCCTGCGCACCACATTCTTGTCTTCAGCTCGAGCTTCTGGCGTTCCAGCCTGCAATTGAGGCCTTGCATCAGATGCCAAACTAAACATTTGGGAACAAGAATTGTAATGACCTCCTGTTTATGTTTGTTTGTTTTAAGTAATTTAAAAACATATAACATGAAGTAAAACAGAAAAATTAGGATGGGGAAATAACTCTAAGAAATAGGAAACTGGATATCTTTCAAAGGATTTTCTTGGATATTCATACATTATTCAGAGCATATAATTAATTGTCAGTGTAGATCAGCATGACCTTTGAAACAGAGAAGGAAGGAAGGAGAGATATGAATTCCATCCAGACATTAGTGAAAAATACAAAAAAATAAAATTACCTGAATGCATGGGATAAGAGAGAACAGAGGTTCATTCCAGTTCACTTTCCACATCTCCATGTCTAGTGAAGTTTGCATGACTGACTAATGGGCATTCTAGTGAAGCCACGACAGATTGATTACTGCTGTTGTTTTTTTAATCATGAACTTTTTCATGTAGTTAAACCCTGCCTCATTCTCTATTTTAAGAAGGGAAAATAACTGTCTGCCCCTGAAGGCTTTCATATTAAACATGTCAAAGCATATTACTGATGATGTAAAAAGCACTTTGACATGTTTAGCATGAAATACTTCAGTGTCAGAAAACTATTCTCTTCTTAAAATGCCAGATTGTTCTCAAAGGCCTAAAGGAGTCTGTGGGCTTATTAAAAGAATGTGCTAACATCCCCTCCATTAGTCTTTACAATGTACGTTCCTATGGAAGAAGGTTCCCTTTGGTGGAGTAGTAGTGATTGGAAGGAGGCCGGGGTTGGGGGGTGTCTGAGATGTTGGCAATTTTCTGCTTGACTTAAGTGCTGGTTATACAGGTGTGCTTTCTTTGTGAAAATTCATTGAGTGGTATTCTTAGACTGTAGTTAATTTCTCTTGATATTTAAAAGATAGTAATGGCTTATTATTGATAATCACAACCAAATCAAAAAAGAATGTTTCTACACTGATGAAACAGCTAGTTTTACATTATTGTGAATCACTCTGTTATGTACTTCCTAAGTACAAATGTTTTCTTAATACTTAATTGAGAGGATGATATAATCAAGGGTTAATTTATATGCTTTTCTTACTTTCATGTATATTAGTATAATTAGTACTATGTCTGAAAGAAAATACGCAATTTCCTCCAAATAATGACAGTAAAGACTTATTAAGCACTTATAACATGCCATGTGTCAGGCTCGTTTATATGCCCACTACCATTTAATTCTTAAAGAACTAGGAGCTTTCCTGCTGAGAAACACCATTCTAAGGTGGCACTTTCTGAATATTCAATAACATTCGCTATTGCTTGCACAGAATTTTCTTTCCTTTAGATCTGCAGGTTCTTTCACTTATTCAAGTATAGCTGAGGACCTATAATATGCCAGGCATGGTTCTAAACAATGTTGCAGTCTTAAGAATACTGTCCTATTTCTCCAACACATCTCTTTGGGGGAATTATGGAGGACACACATCTGGGAAAAGCCTTGACAACGATGTTTTAAATATCTTTTAGTTTTATAGCATATCTGGGACTCGACAAAGAAAAGCACAGAATAAGGGGGGAAAGGCAGTATAAGGAAGCTTTCCATACTTCAGCATGCTTAACTAATCGCTTCTCTGCAGATTAGATTTATCTTCCAACCAATAAACATTCTGTGGTGCCTATTCTGTTCAGTATCACACAATTTGTCATTTATCGATTCACCAATTACTCCATGTGTTAACAACCAGCCCAATTAATTCATAAACTCTATGAGAATCGGAGTCAATGCTTTATATTACTAGGGGTTGGCAAACTTTTTTGTAGGGGTCCAGGTAGTATATTTTAGGCTTTTGGGGCCATATGGTCTCAGTCACAATTACTCAATTCTGCTCTTGTAGCACGCAAGTAGCCATAGATAATATGCAAACAAATGGATGTAGCTGTGTTCCAATAAAACTTTATTAAAAAATAGGCAGCAAGCTGAATTTGGTCCATTAGTCATGTTTGGCAAACCCCTGCTTTATCCCACAGTACCTTTTATAGTGCTGGACAGGTAGCTGGCCTCAGTAAATACATCTTGCTTGACAGAGTCAAGGGCATTGAAAAAGGAAATGCAGGAAATGGGAAGGGAAGTGGCATTAATTCTGAGTTCTCTAAGGGGACATATCCACATTCCCTCTGCTGCTAACCTGGATTATACCTCTTCCTCTTTGAAATCAGATTCTACAGCTACAGGGAATATTACTTCTACTGATTTAAGGAAATCATATTAGGAAAAGGAAAAAAAATCTGACAAGAAATTCAAATTGATGAGGGAGCATAAACTTGCTCAGTGTAGTATCTTTTCCCTTGCAAGTAGAAAACAGTCATTTGTATATAAGGTAGGAAACTCCAATGGGGAAAAAAAGGCCCTATTCGTAAAAGAATGCATCATAGAAATCCAAATATGGGTGGTCCAACCAAGCAAAAGTGGTTGGCAGTGGGATTTAAGAAACAAGATTAACACAAGATGTTAAGTCCTGAAATCCATCTAGTCACAAACATGTGTGTTTTTAATGACATTCAGAGCCATTTCCATAAAATGAAAGAACAGAGGTTAATTTATTTCATTGAAAACATTATGAAAAATCTTAGAATTCCCTAGAACTAAGAACCTTTTATTATTTTCTCATGGCTGAAAATCATGTTCATCTGCCAGTGACAAGTAATGCTCATGGTTAGGTGGAGATAGAAGACTGATAGCAGCATAAGATGACAGCAAGGGACCACAGTACCATTTTTTTTTTTCAACATAAAATTGACATATGAGATGCGGACACAGTGAAGGGGCTCTTCGTAAAACAAAGTTAACAAAATAAGTACAGGTTTTTCTCAGACCCTACTGAATAGAACAATTATTTCAGTAAGAGGAATCACCCCAGGCTCAGTCCTTGCTGTGACTGCCACTCTCATTTATTCAGAAAATATTTACTGAATACCTACAAAATACTGGGCACTGGGGTACGTATTGGAACACACAGCTTTTTTTCTTTTAAAGTGCATCATTATTCTTTGGGGGAAACACACAACACCATTTAAAACAGTAAAATAGTTTCAGTTACTGTTATGTGCTAGGGGAAAAAAATAAGTGCTAGGGAAAAAAACTAAGGCATGGCAGCTCCTGGGAGGAACGTGTGGTGTGATTTTAGCTAAAATGGCTAAGAGATAGCCTTTAGGAAAACTTTGGAAGATTTCAAGTTTGGTAATGTGATGATCAGATTTATGCTTTGAGAAGACAGATCACGAGATGCTGGATGGACAATACACTGCAGTGGAGAAGGGGGGGCATAAGAACGGAAGCAAGTAGTCCTGGTAAAGGTGATAGTGGCCTGGTCTTATGACACAGTAGTGGAGACTGAGGAGATATTCTAAGCCATATTTGACCTGCCGAAAGATGAAATTAGCTTGGGTTAGAGAGGATGCAATGGAGAGGTGGTAAAAAGTTGATGAATTCAGTATTAATCTGGAGTATGTTTGTCAGTCTTGTTGGAAGACTATGTGAGTTGTGGAAAGAGGATGACTTCCAGGATTTAGGTTTGAGTGACTGTGCCATTTACTGAGATAAGAAAGACTTCTGAAGGGGAAAACCTGGCAGGGAATGGGTGGCAGAAATCAAGAATTCTGCTTTAGACATAAGCCTTTCTCACCAGCCCATGCCCTAAGGTCGACTTCACAAGAGAGGCAGTCTGGGTATTGTGCTCCTCCTGGGAAAAAATAATTATGTTGTAGCCAAAGGATTATGCACATAACAGAGGTTCAATAAATACACGGTAAGTGAATTTATGAAACAAGTCATTATCCAACCAGTTTTCAAAGTCTAATTATGTGAACAGAATTAGCAAGTTAGTTAAGAAGCATGACAGGCTTTCACAGAAATGATTTATTTGCATTTCTTACCTAAAAACCAGCTTCTTCACCCTCTCAGATTTCAAGGTTCGACCCTTGGTGGCTATACTCCCTGCTACACTGGTACACTCCCTGCTGGTATAACTGTATTCTCAAGGAATAAAAGTGCAAGAATGAGTATTGATGCATTGCTACAGTTTGCAAAACTATTACCAGTCCAGAAACAGAAGAGTTCTTTGATCAAGACATAGATTTTACAACTAAGTGAAAATAATACTCTTTCACCAAACGTTTTGGACTAAAACTAGCCTTGAAACAAGAGAATACTATATTAATGTCTATAAGAAGCAGAAATTCTGTAACTGGGCGCTTTGGAGCCTTCCTCTTTTTCCTTTCTTGTTCCCATAATTATCAGTTTTGAAAAGCAATCCAAGTATTTTTATTTGGATAATACCTAGTTACTTATCTTTTTATATTGTGTATAGCCTATAAATAGCTCTTTATATATCATGTATGTTTAATTATATGGTGATTATCTATAAATTCTTATTTTTTAAAGAGAACTTAATAAAATAAAATGATATAAGTCACTCATGTCATGATCCAGAACTAAGGTCTATTAAACTGTGATATACATTATACAATACATCTACCTAGAGACTAGTACTCTCTTGTTGCTTGAAGGCAATAAATAGCCCTCCGTCTTATAAGATGACACACGCACCTCCACCCCTGCAATCCTTCCACTAAGATTTACACCTCTCGTCTTCAAGACCTGGCCCCCAGACTAATGCCATCTATCGAACTACATCATAATCCACCCTGGGAATGAGGTGCCTGCTAAGGAAAGAAAGGGACTATATCGCAAAGGCCCTGTAGGACCCAGCCAACATGTACCAGCAGGAGGCAGGAGACTATGTACGAGACAGTGCTGGATCAAGAAGAGACAGAATATAAGTTTGGATAAGGGAGAGTTTATTGACATGAGGGCATTCTCGCACAGGATTAATACCCTAGCAAGACTACATGAGATGACACTAAGACACTGCTACGACGGCTCTTGGAAGCATACAGAAAGCAATGGTAGGAATGCCACAACCTATGGCTGACAGCAGAAGTCCTATCACAGACTACACCACCCAGAAGCTGCTGGCCTAATAGTGATGGAATGATCTGTTGAAGGCACAGTTGAGACTCCACCTTACAAATGATATCCTATAATCCATTCTCTAGGATATAGAATACACCCTAGATCAACAAACATTATAAGGAGCTGTGTTCCCAGGAAGTAGAATTCATAGTTCCCAGAACCAAGAGGTGGCAGTAAAAGTGGCCCTACTTATCATCATTGTTAATAATTGACTTGGAGACTTTGTGCTTCCCATTCCAGCAAACTCTAGGCTTTAGAGGTCCTGATTTTCTGTTGCTATCCCAACAAAGGACACAGTATAAGTCCCATTAAACTTTAAGCTGGTACTGCCACCTGGTCACTTTGGGCTCCTCAGGCCAAAAAACTGTACGCAAGGAAAGAAGGCAGGGGTTATTGATCCTGATCAGCAAGAAGAGATAGAGCTGCTACACAATGGGGTAAGGTAAGACTATGTCTGACACCTGGGTGATCCAGGAGGGCAATTCTTGGAACTGCCTTGCCTCATTTTACCTGTAAATAGACAAGTTCAGCAGCCATAGCCCGAGAAACACATGGCAACAGAGCCTTAGAGGTCTTATGACTGTGGATCTGGGTTATCTCATCAGGTAAGCCCCCGGAACAGCAGAGTTCAGTCAAGGGTAGAGAAATCTAGAAAAAGGAGTGGAGGAGGGAGATGAGAATCACTTGTAGCCTTGAGACCAGGTGAAGAAGTAGGAATTACAGCTCTTGCCACCAACTTGCCTTTTTTGTTTCCCCACAAAAGAAAATCAGAAGACCAAACAGAATCCTGGAGGAACTGTTACAAGAACCTATATAAAGGAAATAGACTTGAGTAGTGAAAGGAATGGACGGTAGACCACCACCCAGAGTCTACTTTCAGGACTAATTCCCATAGTTGCTGGGAATGTTGGTGGCTGGTGGGGCTCAGCTAAATCCCTCTCCAGGAATTGCTACCTTGACCAAGGTCATGCCCTCTCTCTGAGAGCCTCCCATATTCAATGACTGGTCTTTGCAGGGGTATAAAGGCCCAGATACCTTGCCTCAAGGTGATTCAACTGTAAAGGGCCAGCCCAGTTCCAGGGCTCTATGGGATTAGCTGAAGCCCTTACGCAACTGCATTGCAACTCCTCCCTTTGCCCAAACCTACTTCTTTCTCCCCACATAGAAGCTGGTTCTAAAAGAATTCTCCAATTTCCTGCACACAAATCTCAATCTCAAAGTTGCCTTTGGGGGACATACGACTTAAGACAAACTGGTAAGGCTACACTGTATTGGCTGATTATTAGATCTGGAAATGGCATAAAAACATGAAATCCTAGAGCTGGAAGAGACCAGGAAGACCATCCTGTTCAGTGGTAAGCACTTTTTTTGCTCCCAAAGATAAGTTCAGAAAAGTGGTGGCAGGGTAGGAAGACAAAGGAAAAACATTCAAAATAATTTTTATAAGTTCCTTGGAAAAATATCTTTATGACTTTAGGGTACTTATTTTAGTAAACAGAAGAATGTCATTGAGAAAATCAGTAGTGCTTTTGGAGACTGGTTTTGGTGCCACAACTAGGGTGCTACTGCATCCACTAGGTAGAGGCCAGGGATGCCACTAAACATCCAATGGCTATACTACCCCCAACAACAATTAATTATCAGGACCAAAATGCCAACAGTGCCAATGTTGAGAAATCCTGGTTTAGAGGTCACCAAGTATAGTACACTCATCATCTCACTTCATTCTTGGGATTAGGGGGGATTACTGGCATCGCTTCATTACTGATGGCGAAATAGAAGGAAAGTGACTTTGCAAAGGTCAAAAAGAAAGCTACCAGTAAAAACGGGTCTAGTAGTTCATTCCATTTTATGCAATTTTTTCTGGCCCGGATGGCTATCACTATATAAATGGAGAACACTGGATACTTTTTACTTCCCTTAATCTCTTCCTTACAAATCAAGCCTATTTATAAAGCTTGATCTGCAGGCTCAAGACCGTTATTCGCTGATAACTTCAAACCCTTCATTATATTAAGAAGCTAAACCTTGAATTTCCATCAGAGAAAAAAAGTCATTTGCAAATACATGCATTGTACATTTACATAACATTTATTCCCAAAGTTTGATTCTAATAAAGCACCTCTACATTGTACAGAACTACTGGTGGATTTAATATACTTATATATAGCATTTGCTAAATATCTTTTTTGCTTGTCTTTTACCCCTGAGAGACAGGCTCAGTAAGTACTCTCACCATTGGTAATACACAGATCTGTCTACAGGGAGCACGGAGTCTAGTGGTCGGGAGTATTCCTCTGGAGTACCAATTCTGCCATTTTCTAGTGGTATAACCTGAGACAAGTTACCTAAACTTTCTCAAAGCTTAAGTTTTCTTACCTGTAGAATAGTAACTGACTACGAGGCCTGTTACAAGGTGAAATGCAATGACTAATAAACCATACACACTGAATAAATGGTAGCTGTAGTGAGTATCTATTGCTTTTTGGCTTTCAGCATCTATCACTCCTTTTTAATGGCAACTTGAATTTCATTTGGGTATTAATTCTTTCCCATTGGATATAGTCTGATGGACTGTAATTAGGAATCTTGCCCTCTCCTAGCCAGAGGGCAGGTATGTAACCCAAACTAATCCAATCAGATGCTCCCTCCCTGGAATTTATACACTGTGTGGAGAAACAAAAAGAATACAGTTAGTTTTGTCCACACCTAGTAATGGTAGTCTGCCCAGTTATTGTTGTTGTTGTCTTTTAATTGTGACACCATTATTAATGTTGCTGCCTCTGAATTTCCAAAGATGACTTGCTTCTTTTGCCCATTTCCAAGTCGAATGTACAGCCTTCCAACAATTCTGCAAGCCTTGGATATCCTTTCAACAAAATCCCTTATCCTAATGTTAGCCTGATGCAGTTGTATTGCTTGTAACCAAAAGAACCCTACAGGTATACAGGTGCTGTATCTCACACCAGCACCAAACAGCTAATCTAATTAATATGTTATTAAATTAGGTACAAATAAGATTAATGACTTCTCTCTGCCTTCAGAAATAATGTCTAATCATTGATTTGCCTTTTGGTTTTAGCCCTAATACATATCCACACACAGTAAAATCTACATAGGAATTGAAGACTGTTTACCTAAAAGAAAATTTTCCTGTGGAGCAAAGGTGCTGTTTAAGCAGTCATCTCTGTTTGCTCTCTGCTGGAGCACTTTTTGGTAGGACTTCAAGAAATACAAGGCAAATGAAAAGAAACTGCGTTTCTGATTGATGTCTGATTGCCTGGTCCACAATTCTATAGGCTCACCTGAGATCTTAAATAAGAATCTTTTCAGATACAGAGGCTTTCATTATTTTTGGCTTTCCTTCTGTGTCTTGGATGTGGTTGCTCTTTGGGTATAGCTCTGGGTCAGACTCTGTGTGGTAAATCTGAATGTGCAATTACTGGCATCAGGGTTGGAGGAGAGAACTGCAGCAGTAGTGTAACGGCATGTTTCTTAAACAAGGAAAGAAATGAATAATCACTTTGGTTTTTGCTTTACAGATGCTTTGATCCATTTCATTTTTCACTGTGGGAAGATAGAATGGCAATTCTCTGAGTTAACTTTAGCGTTCACTTCCCAGAATAACTCTTTCAAGGCCACGGAATATTATGCCTCCGTCAGCTGGGCTGCCATATGAAGAAGCCAGTAAGATGGCATTTCAGTGCGGGGCACAAAAATACTTTCTTTCCCATAACTTGGTATATAAAATTCAGTGCTCCATTAGCTTCCCACATCCCAGATCAGATGGTTCTAAAGGCACACACAGTAATTCTTCCAGCAGGGAAATTTGGAAAAACTAAATACATACATAAGAAGGTCAAAGACTCCAAAGACTCCGAAGATTCTTGCTGAATAATTATGCCAAATGTCAGATTTTTGTTAAAAAATATGAGAAAAGCCCATTAGCAGATGCTGCAAGGGGTAACTGTTCTTATTTTCAGTATTACTGAAGCAGCTTTTACCAGTTATGATGATGCCTGTAGTTAGGCTGTTCTATGGCACCACTGCCCATCTGTCATCTTGTAGCAAGTTTCTAAACAGAAATGGCAACTCCAAAAGGATCTCTACAGATTAAGTTATAACTATAGAGAAGCTGTTCTTCTGCCAAACTTAAGTCAGTTACCTGCCAGACAGGGTAATTTTTCCTGACCTATAAATGATGAGTGAAAGATATGCAAAAGAATCTTTTAAGTGACATATGCATTTCATTGCATATCATTTAATAATTGGTTCAAAACTTTCCTGGAAAAAAAAAACTTATCGATGGCATAGAAATACTTAGTGATTATATAATTTATCCCTTTTCCTAGGAAATATTTTACCCCCTTGTGGTAAGGAAGCAATTGATTTAGGGTGGTCTTTTGATTATTCTTTCTTCTTAGTTGTATACCCCCCTTTCTCAACCCACTAGCTGGCAATTCTACGTTTTGTGAGAAGTATAAGGACCCTGGTTGCAAGGGATTTCATCATATTATGGATTATCATGTACTGAACACATAATAGAACTCATCAAAGATTTTTTCAATTCCTAAAGTGACATTTTCAACATAATTTCTTATGGTAATAAACTTATTCATAATAAAATTCAAGTGTCATCAATTACTTCAGCAGGTACTTTTTAAACCATCATCTAATTTTACAATTTATAGCCTAGCTGAAAACATGCTATGAGATTTAGGATACATGGATTTCAGCCATAAAAGTAGAGTAAATGTTCTTCAGCGTGTGGCTGCACCTAATTATTCTTTCACTTCCCCCAAGGGGACCAGAAGAATGAGTTATCTCAGTGACTACCATTCTTCCCTACATGAAACCCTACTAGCTCCTTCTCACCAGAGACAAACTGGATGCTAACTACTTTTATTAAACTGCATGATTTTAAGCTTTCCTCCTTTTAAAGAGATTGTTATCTTTCAGTTCAAACACAATTAAGCTATACTCACTGCATTATATACTTTACTATTTTGAGAATTTTCCTTTTCCTTATTTTAAATCAGAGATTACTGTATTGTAGCTAAGAAAACAGGCGATGATATCATACTTTAAAAAAATATGATTTCTTTGAAATAATGCTGGATGTCAATCCTTTACAGGAATTGGCCCTCCATCATAATGCTGACAAATGATATCCAGTTCAGGTGACTAGTTTTTGTCTGAATAAAGCATTTCTGTGGTGTTAACTTGTTGGAAAGACATGCAAAATTACTGCAATGGCTTATCCTTGATGATAGTTTAAGGTCTTTAAATAACGGGGAAAGCCCGAAGAAGACTACCATTGACTGATGGACTATTGAATATATTTAAATATAGGGACCTACGGAATTCTGCCTTCATTTAAGAAAAATGGACAGAAGAATGCCAAGTTTTTTGTTAATTCATAGATGATGACAAGGAAAATAATTAAAAATACTTTCCTAAAATAGTTAAGGCAACTTATATATTTAAAAGTAGTTGAGTCAATACAAACTTCATTTTAGGGGCCTTCAGTGTCTACACGGTACTCAGACAAGTAACATCATTCTGATCCTAAACTGTGTGTTCATATCGTTGATGTCACTGTGGCTTGATGCTGTTTTTCCTTCACTTTTTTTACTTCAACCTCAAACATTCTCATCAGTCTGAAGTGTATTCAGCTGTGTGTAACAGAAATTTGACAAACAGTGGCTTAAATAAGAGTTTATTATTTAATGTACCACAGCCTCTAGGGGTAAGCAGTGCAGAGCTGGTAAGCTGGTAAGTCCAGAAACCAGACTATTTTCTTACATGGGTATCTTCAGCATATATTTTTTCCCTTTTGTTATAAGATGGCTATTGCACCTTCAGGCATTAGCCTGTGCTTGACACAGGAAAGAAGAGGAAGGACAGGCAAAATACATACTTGCAAAAGCAGTCTGACCCTTTTTACTAGGAAAACAGTAGCTTTCTTAGAAGTCTCACGCAATAGACTCTTTTTGGCACCTCAGTGCCTAGAACGAGGTTACGTGGTCATTCAAGGCTGCAGAGGAGTTTGAGGAGTTGTGTGCTTGTAACAAACTATTAATGTGCTACCTTTAATAACCCTGGCAGGGCTTCCCTGGTGGCACAGTGGTTGAGAGTCCATGTGCCGATGCAGGGGACACAGGTTCGTGCCCCGGTCCGGGAAGATCCCACATGCCGCGGAGTGGCTGGGCCCGTGAGCCATGGCCGTTGAGCCTGCGCGTCCGGAGCTTGTGCTCCACAACCAGAGAGGCCACAACAGTGAGGGGCCCGTGTACTGCAAAAAAAAAAATAACCCTGGCATTCTGTTAAGAGGCAGAAGGGGAGACTTTTTATTATATAGGGAATTAGCACTGTTTGCCACAGTTCTTTAAGGCTAGATGAAGAACTACGGTCTCTACGTAGTCTTTTCTGTTACATTTCAGTCTTTCTTGACGTTCCCTTTTCTGAATGCTCAGAGCAATGACAGGCTGAGTTAAGTATTACAACAATCATGTACTGACTCATATAATGCACTAATTTTTAAATATATCTTTTGACTGATCATTTCATAAGTCCTTGAAAATGAGGTCAAATTTCGTATTACTTTTGTATCATATAAATATGATACTTGACTTATTGATGAATTTACTCATGAATTTCATCTCGATCCTATTTTCTAGAAAAGTAAATGACAGTCTATCATTGTTGCTTTAAAAGTTATTTCATTTGCAACAGCATGGATGAACTTGGAGGGCATTATGCTAAGTGAAATAAGTCAAAGAAAAATACTGTGTGATATCACTTATACGTGGAATCTAAAAAAATACAACAAACTAGTGAATCAAAAAAAAAAAAGCAGATTCACAGACATATAGAACAAACTAGTGGTTACCAGTAGGGAGACAGGAGAGGAGAAGGGGCAAGACAGAAGCAGGGGATTAAGAGGTACAAATTACTATGTATTAAATAAATAAGCTACAAGGGTATATTGTACAACACAGGGAATATAGCCAATATTTTATAATAACTATTACTGGAATATAACCTTTAAAATTGTGAATCACTATGCTGAACACCTGAAATTTATATAATACTGTACATCAACTATACCTCAATTAAAAAGAAATTTCATTCTTGACCACTCCACAAGCAATCTATTCTCTGAAATGCTTTAAGTCTTACTGACTCTACTCTTCCCTAAGCTTATAGCTTTTCTATCAGTGTTACAACGGTAAAACAAAACAAATGCAACAAATACTGTTCTGTGTTACACTGAAGCTCTTAGGGAGTGAAGTATATTTTAAAATAACTTTAAATCTAGCATTAAAATAACTGTGGTGTAAATCAATTATGACATCTATTTTACAACTCTTTCTATCTTGATTCTCCCTCTCAAACACTGTCTTCCAATTAGGAGAAATGAGAATACAGACTGAATAGTTAACTTTCTCAACGAATGTATGAAAGTGCTTCCCTCACTACACTGTCCTGTTAAAAAAGTCTTTATGGGAATCTTTTCCTAGATATGAGTGTGGAGAAAACCACTGGTCTAAAATAGAAACATTTTACCCCTAAGAAATGCCTTTTTATTAATTTATGAACACATATTATATTTTTCTACTAATATGCTATGCGTGTTATGAAATACATATATTTTTTTAAAAAGTGAGACTAAGGCAATTGAATAATGCTTCATTGTATTTGAAAATCTTGGTTTAGTACATTGCAATACAGCAATTTGGCTCTAGATACTGTCTATTTTTGCACTTGGTTTTAAGGGCTGTCATAGCTGAAAAAGATGCCTCAAAATGATATGTGGGTCAAATCTGAAACAGTGTATAGTTAACTGTACTTACTAAATCAAGATTCTCATTTTTCAATTTCACCCACAGGTTCAGTTTAGTAAAATTTTGAAAAGACTGAATTGAGTATTAGATGACACTAAAAACCTGTGAGAAAGTCATAGTATTTCCCTGTTCTGTTTGGTATTTTCAGGAGGAGGCCGGGTCATGTAGGGCCCTGCAACGACTCTGGCTTTTATTGAGTGAGATGAAGCTGTTTCAAGGTTTTATGCAGAGAAGTGACTAATATGACTTAAGTTTCAAAAAATGACTTTGCCTACTGTGTTAAGAATAGACTTTGGAGGGCAAGAGTAGAAGTAAAGATACCAATTAGGAGGCTTTTGTAGAAGTCCAGGCAAAAGACGATAGTGGCTTGGACAGTGGTGATAGCAATTGAGGTGGTCAGAATCTGGATATGTTCTAAGATAGATTTCCCTATGTACTGGGCATAGGGAGAGAGAAGTAATTCCTGAAGTTTAAGCTTAGACATCATCCTGGGAAGGGTTCTCTGATCCACGAAGATTTCATTCAGTCCCCATTTCACGGGCTCCTACAGCTCCCTGTTCCTCTTCCATCACAGCACTATCCCATGTGTGGCAATTTCCTGTTTTGTTCCCCCATATCTTTACTAGACTATAAGCCTTGAAAGTGTAGGGACCATGTCTATCTTGTTTGTAGTATATACTTAAAATTTTCTTGGTATACAATTGTGTAAAACCTTACTTCTTATTTTTCAACAGTGCCATATCACCAGTTCTATAAAAATAGTTCATGATCACTTAGATTTTACTATTAACCACTGTAATTAGATAACAGTATATTCTTCACAAAATGGTGGTAGCTCTTGAATGATTATAGCAAAGGCATTTAATATTTTTCATAACCAAGGGCATGAAAAAGTTTTAAGAACCTGAAGTTATATATGAGAATTGCTATGACTGGTTTCATTTGAATGTGAGATTGGCCAGACCATATACCTTAAGACACTAATAGGTTGAGTGTAAAAGTAAAACAACTACAGCTTCAGAAATGGGGGTTGGGAACATTCCTGCGATGATTGTTGATAATGCAGTTCAAATTTCTATAAACAGGTCTATTCTGACATCTTTTGTTAAGTTTTCGTTTGGTTTGGTACAGTATGTACATACTCTGAGACAAAGTTCTTGAAACAGAACTTTAAAAGCCCAAAGTAAATGAACAGCATGGCTTTTCATGACTCAAAACTTGGTAATGGCATCAATTAATTTTGCTCTTCACCATACCCTGTGTGCTTGCTATGTATGAGCCTAACAAAAAGGGACAAACTCTTTATCATTAAAACTATTTTTGATAGGGCCCTGAAGCAAAGAAGATACAGTATCTACAGTGAGCAGAACTCTCATGAGCTATTGGGTATAATATATTCCATGTAAAAATCCCTTTGCATATCTTTAATGCTGTTTCTGTTTGGAAGGAAATTAAATGTATACTTAGCCAGTGGTGTCCATCCCTTAAGAAGTTTCTCAAGGTGGTGAGAAACTTGGTGAGCTTACTATTACATTCAGGGATTGGTTTTCAGCTGCTGAGGTACAAACCCTGGATTTACCAAAATGCTAAGCATAGATCCTTTTCTCAAGAGAAGACTTGGAGTACCTTAAATTCATAAGGCTGACTATAAAAACATCCCCCAGGTTGCCTAGTACACACAGAATCTGAGCAAATGGAGTTAGATTACATACATGTTTAATGGCATTCCTTCATTCATGAAACAAAATTTATTGAACATCTGCTATGTGCCGGCTTATTCTAGACACTGAGAACACGAAATAGACAAAGTCCTTCCTCTCTCAGAGTTTATATTTTAGTCGGGGAGATAGATAATTAGCAAGAAATTTATCTGTTTTACTTACTGATGTATCCTACTTGGAGTACTGCCTGGTACATGTTAAGTATCTGAGAATAGTTCTTGATTGAATGAATAATGTAAACTATTAACACAGTTTCAGATAACATGCGCTAAGAAGAAAATAAAACAGGGTAGGGATATGATGAAGTATGCTTTGAAAGAGGGTAGCTAACCTAGGTTGGGTGGTGTGGTATATTAAATTATTGTCTGGCAAATATTCATTCATTCTTTCTCTCCACCTCCATGGGAGAAATAGATTTTTCCACTCCATCGATGTTGAACTTGACTGTGCAACAAGCTTGGCCTCATGGTGAGTGAAATGTCCTTCACTGCCTTTTGACTATGTGGGCTTGGCCGTATGACTTGCTTTGGCCAACAAGATGCCAGAAATACGACAAAATCAGAAACTTCCAGTGTTTATTAAAGTGTTTTGGGCTTCCCCTCTTGTACTTCTACCACTGACATGAGAAGAACACGTCTTGGATGGTCCATCTTAGATCCCTTCTGAGTTTTGGAAACTCTGTTCAAGTGGTTTAATTTCTTTTACTAAATTCAGGGCTTTGATGTTACTTGCACTAATCTCTTGACAACTGATGTGGGAGTCATTTTGGGTAAGAGAGGTGAAAGGAAGGGATTTGTACTATGAAAGTACCCAATAAAAAAAAGGTAGATGTAAAACTTCTTTTTTTTTTTTATTAACAGGATTTTTAGTAATTTAACCACTAAAATAAACAAAGAGCAGAAGGAGAGCATGTTTGTTTAGTCCCGTGGCTAAGCTCCACCCTAGACAAGATATTTTCATTTTCAACACATGATACACAAGAAAAGGAAAATGTGAACCACAGGAATGGAATAAATATTGAGGACAAAAGCAAAGTGTTGAATATATTATAGTCACAGCAAATCTTAAATGAATAAGCACTCTACGCTATAAAGGAAAAACTAAGCAACAAAGTTATTTCATATGCCAAATGTCCCCACTGATGAATTAAAAGCAGATATTAAAATTCTTGTAAAATGGCAAAGAGACTATGATGAATATTTTCCTGGTACAAGGTAATAATCACATTATACATGCAAAAAAATGAAAATATGAAAAACCACCATGGTAACAGGACAGGAATAGTGGGATTATTTAATAAATCAATCCCAATGTACACTGAATGCTGGATATAGAATTTATCCTAAAATATTGTACTTCAAATCAAATGCTGAGAAAGTCATCTACTTTGGAAAACATCTGGAAAAGACTCAAATGAAATGGAGGGATCTAACTTTGAAACTTACTAGTATAATAATGTTCTGACTGGCAGCCAGGTTTTGAACATAATCTTCTGTAACAACCCAGAAGCTCAAAGAATGACAGAAGTGACAAGGACCAGTGAAAATAGACACAACAAAACCTATATATAATACTTATTACATAGTACAGAACTGAAGCCTCTCCTTTTCAGGCTTAGAATATGTGACTTGATTTGATAAGTAGTACTTTGCTGTCCAGTTTCTCACCATTTTCTTTAGTTTTATACTTAAAATCAGAGTCGTAAAAAAAATAGCAGAGGCCATGGATAACAGGTCTGGTTGCAAGAAAATGGAGAGGAGGGTAGAAGAAAGAGACCCACTTGTCAGAGTGTGGAGTAAATATAGAGAACAAAGTGCCAAGGACACAGAGGCCACTAACTTGATCTAGGTGAATTCAGTAGAAAGACAAGCCCATCAAGCTCTCTCTAGTAACCTTTGTGGCCATCATTCTATAAAAAGAAGTTCTATAACTAGTGTATACAAAATGCCCCAGAATTACCAAGGGGAAAAACTTTTGGTTAACTCAAGGACAAGTTTAATCACTAAAACTTAAAAATTTAAACAAAAATCTATTTATACATACCTTCTAAAATTATCAATATTTAGCATAAGTACATGGAAACAAAAACCTTATCTATCCAAAGTATTGCATACCCCCTGAACAGTGTCACATAATTTAGGCATAACTGTAGAAACCTCAGACTATTGAAAAAGAATGAAGTTGTGGTGGCCAAGTGACAAACTTTCTACAAGATATCTGATGAACCTGGCAATTGCTAATGCTCTGTTTTAGTAAGAATAAAACCCACCTAGTTTGACTTCAAAGGATCAGTTTTAGAATTAGCCAAGAGACTAAAAAGCTGGAAAAATATTTCTACTGTAACCATAGCATCTTGGAAAAAATTCCCAAAGTATGTAGTGGCCATCTGTAATGTTCTCTGGTTTTTGATACCCTTCCTATGTTTGATGAATTTCTAACCTTATGAAGTATGACTCCCTTAAGTAAAACCCAGAAAACTCAGTTATCTAGCTTGCTCCTGCTCCAAAGGCTCTGCTAATCAGAGTCAACTGTGAAAGACTTTTGATTCAGAAGTGAGCAGTTAGAGGAAGGGGCTCTGGATAGCACCCGTTTGCTCATAAGGATGGGAAGCATTCAACTGCTGATTATTGCAATGACTGAATTAAACAGGGGGTTCCCACAGTGCTTGCTAGGAATGCTGCAGCAAAGAGGGACTTATCTTTAAGCAAGTTTTGTGGTGTAGTTTTTGGTATTGTTTCTGGAAGCTTTACCTTGACCCTGGTTCTCCAACTCTCAACAACTTGGTCAACAACTATATTTCCTTTTAATAAATATTTCTGCTGCTTAACTGGCCAGAGGTAGTTTCTTCTGCTTAAAATAAGAACCCTGATTGATACTCAATGGCTACTAGAAGTGGCTGAAGGAGGTACATCCTCAGGAAGACCTATGAATGGTTACCTGACTCTGTAAGGGCTGATGGCTCTAAAAATCCAGCTAATTTTCTGGGGGGGGGGGGAAAGAAAAAAAAAAAAAGGTAAAATCTGGCAGCCCATAGCCCACAGTAGCAAAGTAACAAATTATTAACTGCAGTCACTTGAAATGAAGTGACAAATGAAAGCAAGACTATGGGAGAGCCAGTGGCTTCTAACACTGAACAATATGAAGAGCATGAAGAATTCAAACACAGAATTAGTTGCTTCTGATTCCACAATACAGCTTTAAAAAAAGACAGTGAAATGCTCACAATCCTAACGATGCTCACAATTCTCAGTTCAAGGCAAGAATCACAGCCACCGCAGCCACGAGCTACTCCCCGACACTGTTCCCTGGGAGGGAAAAGCCAGCATTAGTGAACAACACTGCCTTCTAGAGGCCAGGAGAGCCGATGGGCACCACTGCTTTCAATGTAGACCACGGGATAGGGAGGTAGCAGGCCCCAGGGAGAAGCACTTAACTAGAAGACGCAGAAGGAAATGGTTACTGTTATTGCTACAAGGGTTGGGTTAAATTACTTTGACCTGCAGTGACCACTGGCTCTGGCCACCTGATCAGACAATCTGTATGGACCAAAGAGACAGGCATCCAAAAAAATTCCAACTTAATAAAATGATTAAGATATCCAGGTTTAGTGAAGAGAGGTCTGACTTGAGCCACTGCAACAAAAATTTGTAATGTCTTTTCCAATTTCTAGTCCTAAGTCAATTCACAGACCCAGAGTTTTTTGAGTGAAGTAGAGAATGCAAGTACTTGAAGACATATATTGCGATGACATCACAGGTATAAACTGTAAACTCTCAACTTGGCTTTCCTCATAAAGGTAACTGCACTGGAGAAAGGGAAATACCAGGTCTTTTGGGTACTATTGTCTAATAGCTCTGAATTAACACTAAAACTGGAGGCCCAGAATACCATTGTGAATTAGTGGTCAAAACGGATGCCTGAGGGAATCAAACGATGAATGCACTTTTAATCTGAATCTGCCTCCTATCTAGCCTGGTTGAGCCCTAAACACACATACAGTATACAGTTGGAATTGGAGGTGGAGATAAGATTACTAGACAGTCATTTCAATGAAGCTGCTGCAGCAGATGTGCATTCTTTATTAGAACTCTTAGCACCAGGTATATGACTATTAATCTGGCAAATGCTTTTTCCCTTCTATTTCAACAGACAGAGAATGCCTATAATAGCAATTTTCATATGACAGGTAGGGTAATAAACCATTTTATCTTAGGGTTATATAAATTATTTGGCTCTGAACCACAATATACTTATTTCCTTAAGACCATTACTGTCTCATCATTACACAGGACAACTACATTGATGACATACGTCTCTGGTACATATACATAATACATACTCAAGATCCTTCGCAAAGAAAAGGTATGTAAAAATAGATATGAGTCTAATATGAGTGCAGTACAGTGGGAGATAACATCATATAAAAATATAAGAGCTACACCTCAATAAAGTTTCTGAGGGGTCCAGTGACCTTCAGCCTATCAGGATAGCCTCTTCAAAGTTCAAGATAACTTATTGTATCTTGTGCCTCCTGCCACTAAGAAAGCAGCACAGTGCTAGATGGGACTCTTTTAAGGCTGTGTGTGTGTGTGCGTGTGCGTGTGTGTGTATTACTTTGGGAATCTTGCTTCGACCTATTTATGAAGTGACCCGAAAGTCTCTAGTTGTGAGTGGGCCCCAGAGGAAAAAGGAGGCTTCCTAGTTAGTCCAGGCTACAGTGCATCTGCCTAGACTTAATGACGAATAGACTCAACGGGTGTTAGAAGTGTCAACAGTTTATCAAGAGCCGGTGGTGAGTTCTGATAGAGGAATCCCAGCATTGATCTATAAAGGCTTGGAACAAAGTCGTAAGGTTTACCCCATGAGACTTCACTAAGAAGCAGTTAGAAGAGTGAAACGTCATGTGGAATCTTCCTTGCTGGTGAGGGTGGTGGCAGACATTGGGTTTTGGAGGCAGCAGAGGTTGTGAAACGGTTTTAGTGATACACAAGTGGCATAAATGGTAAAGTGGAAGCAACCATGGTTTTCTTTAGTGCTTGGTGGGGAAGAAGCAGCAGCAATGGCATTTCCTCATTAGGCCAGTACTATATCATGGTTTTAGGCTTTAATTTTGGAAGCTGAGCTGTTTCTCTCTTCCAAATAACCTCTTAATAAACAAATTCCTTTTTTGCTTAACCAGTCATAGATAACTTCTGTTGCTTAAAATTAGGAATTCAAACTGAATATAAAAAATATATAATTTTCAAATAGACCAACACCTGTCAAATACTTATAGGATCTTAATATTAGGTTACTCTCAAATTCTCTGATAAAGGGATACAATGATAAAAATTAGTTCTTAGGTGGTAAACTGATGTGAATGTTGGAGCTTTATGTATAAAACTGAGGATTATAGAATCTCATGCAGGGAATCTCAGCTGAACCAATAAAGATGAATGAAAAATTACTGGAAAAAGAATACAGGAGAATAAATATCTTTAAAAGAGAAAGAACAAGAAGAGATGTATGTTGGTACAGCAATCTCAGAGAAGGAAAAGAAGTGCTGGTAAAATTACTGTCTTGACTATTCGTTTAGTATTATTATTTTTAAAAAGTAACAAAAATAGTCTGACAATTTAGTCAGACATGTGATTCATCCATAATCTAATGGATTTCACTCAAAAATAACGTGATGATCATAAGTGACATATCTTTTACCTCTCTGCTACAGACTAGAGTTCACATATCTTAAATAATTGGCCTCCCCTTAAGGAGTGAGCACAAAGCTTCCAGAGCAAGACAGGAACACAGAGAGGTCATGTCAGTGCATATGAATCAGCAAGGAACAGAATGTCAAGGAGGTTTTCTCTGTTTTTATATGAGAAGAAAAATACCGCATCTCTTAGAAAATGATTTTTTCATGCTGTTTCCAAGGCACTATTAGTTACAAACCAGATTGTTATTTTTGCTATTTTTTCAAAGGAAAGAACTGATGGCTGAGGAGATACATATGATGGAAAACAACTATACAATAAATCAAATAGATTAAATTTTAAAACTACCAAGTGTCTTTTAGTAATAATCCCATCTCTCTACTGCAAGTTGGAGATTTTGATAGTGGAAGGAAATAAGAAAATAGTCATTTCAGGAATTTCATTTAAAAAGCAGCACATGAAAAATAAATCAGTTTTTAACTATTTATATATTAGAAAAATAAGTCAAAGAATCAGAACTAACAGGTATTCATAAATATCCAGGATAGTTAAAAAGACTATTAATCTATTATGGAGTAAGTCTACAATCCTACAGATGTGATTTCTATAGTCCAATTTAAAGTACACAAGAGGAAGGTCGTATATTTTTAAATGTTTTACAAGAAACTCTTGTAGATATTAGTGCAAAGCCTGAATTGTTATTGTTCATTGTCTCTTTCTTATAAATGAAAATAATTTCTTCTTTCTATATCTCAAGACAGAATTAAGAACTGAGGGAATTCCCTGGTGGTCCAGTGGCTAGGACTCGGCACGTTCACTGCCGTGGGCCTGGGTTCAATCCCTGGTTGGGGAACTAAGATCCTGCAAGCCACGCAAAAAGAATTAAGAACTGAGAGCCACTGAAGAGAAGTGTCAGACTGGAGGAAAGAGCAGGGCTATGTGGCTTAGCTCCAGGCTAAAATCGAATAAAATAAAATTAAAAGAAATATATTTTCCAAGCTAACATAACTTTAAAATTTAACAAAATGAATAGTTTCCAAACAGAATATGTTCGGATCATGACTCATTTTCTTAATTTGCTGCATAAAAAAAAACTGTTTGCCATAATTACTTGTATATTTTAATATATTTTAAAGGACTGAAATAACTCTGACATGTTAGTTCTATTTTGTTTTTTTTTTAATTCCTAAGAGAAAGTATAATTTTAAGGGAATTTGGCATTAGCCTATATGACCCTAGAAATGAGTATTAATTCCAATGATGTGTCTATGAGGACTTTATGAGAACTAAAGAGAATAGGCTAAGGGTTTAGTTTTAAACACTGGTATTAATGGGCTGGATTGGACTAAAGGTACAGATAATACTACACAGAATAGTAGAGCTAGGCTTGGTTTAAAAAAAAAAAAACAAACTATTGTTCACTTATTACTGCTACCACATAAGTTTGTGGTGGCTTTAACTTCAGAGCCCAATTTATGATGCACATTTTACAGAAATCTTGTTTAAGACTGGGTCAATATTTCACCACCGCCTAATATGGTCATGACAATTAGGAAAACAACGGACCTGATTTTTATATAATCAAAACCTTAAAACCCTGCAGGAATAAAATAATATTTAAAGTATCTAAACAAATAGTCTTTGCTAGGAAACTCAAAAGCTCACCACAGGTGAAAAACCTATTTAAAAATAATTTATAAATCGTATGTAATACATGATTTCAAGCAATTTCCCAAACGAGATGTGTGTGTGTGTGTGTGCGTGCGCACGTGCTATCCATGTCTTTCTATTTTTCTTCCTAATTTATCTGGATGGAGCCAATTTAATTAATTTATCTAGACAGAGCCTGTAAAATTTATCTAATTTATCTAGATGGAGCCTATAAAAGTAAAAGGTATATTACAAGCTTGTTAGTGAAGAAACTGACAATCCTAAAACACCATTTGAAAAATACTATGTAAAGTAAATTATCAAACCAGATTTAAAGAGTTACTATATGGTTTGCAGTCAGATAGAACCAAGTTAAAACCCTGGCTCTCTCTCTTTTACTAATCTCGGGCAGTTATCCCGCATTGCTGACTTAGTTCTCCTTGTCTGTAATGTGCAGATACTACTTTAGAATAGTTTTGAGGATAAAGTGAAACTGTGTAAGTAAAGCAGCCACCATGGTATCTTGGACAAACTTGGCACTCAATAAATGGCTGCTGTTTTGTATTTTTTTCTGATACAGACTTAGATTCCACTTAAATTGAACGTGTCTAGTTATTCCTTTAGCATTAAGGTCATATTAAGATGTTTTTTTGGTTTCTATATTGCTGAATTTCCATGGTTAAGTTTTTCCATAGTTGAACAAGCTTAGACCTTTCAAAGTCTTCTCCTAGGTTACATCCTCAATAGTTCACTCTAAAACTCGGATTTCCATGAAAATGTCAACATCTTTTCCAAATATAGAACTCAAAACAGGACACTAAAGCACCACAAGAGAAGAAGATGGTAACATGTGGGTTCCTGTCTCCATGATCAATTGCTTTCTGTATCACTGAGTATTTCATGCACTTCTAGTCCTCTTAGCTGTTGATGTTAGGGTTCTTCACTGATTCTAACTACCATGGTCTTTTTGATAATCATCTCCAGATATTGACTTCACTCTAGATAGTACAATGAAACTGCTAGTATAAATGAAGTTGACAAGGCCAATTGCTGTGATGTGGAGTACAGGATCAAAAAAGGAAAACTAAGGTCTCAGCTATGGTTTATTAGATCTAGCCTTGGAAAAGTGAACATTTCTATCATCTTTGACTCTCCAGTTTGTAAAATCAGAATAATAACCATGCAGGTGATTATAAGAATCAAATAATGTATGTAAAAATCTTTATATATTTTAGTTGTTAAATGTGTATTGCCATTATGAATACCAGGGTATAAACTCTCTTTCTTGATGATCTCATTTATCCTTGTGTCCTGAGCACAGTTCTCAGACTATTAAAGATGTTTAACATTTCTTTATAGAATGGAAGAAGAATTTAAACTGCAATTTCCCAGTACATAGCTTAGAATGGAACATGGAAGGGCGTACACAAATGCATGTTGTATAGATATAAGGATCTATGTTGTATAGATCAAGATGCTAGCAATTTGGAATACCACTTCATTATTCATTTCTTTCTAATAGTTTAATAGTAACATGGTAAAGGCAATAGTGGCTCTTAATAAATAGTTCGTGAATAAATGAAAACATATATACATGCTTTTTGACTTCTAAGGTTGGCTAAAGGGTAAGACAACATCTGAGAAAAAAACAAAGTCCATCTCCACTGCCCCCAATAATATAAGCTTCATGAACCAGGACATTCTAGAATTGCAACCAAAAGGTATATTAAGAATCTATAAATAAACTTTTTAATAAAAGTCTTTATAAATTAATTTGCTTATTCCTATAAGAGACCAAACCCTTTGTCTTCTCACAGACTATTGTCCATCCTCTTTTTACTATGTAGCCTAGTCCATATTTTAGTTTCCATTTGACTGAAATAAAAAATCCACTCTTATCTCCATAGTCTTAAGTGGTGTTCTGGAATTCTATTGTCAATGATTATCAGCACAATCTTTTTGACCTTTTTTCAAGCACTACCATATGTTGTGGTATCTACTATTGCTTCAAGCCATTTTTTGACCTTTACTTAAGGTAATATGCTCTTATACTTTCCTTCCAAAACCAGACTTTCACCTTTTTAAAGATATGGTGGTCCTCGTCCTCCACTGCTGCTTTGATCTGGTAGATACTACATAGTGCCATACGACTAACAAAACATAAACATGGGTCTCTGTTATCCTCTTATTCTTCTTGGCTTTTAATCTGAAACTTTCATTTCTGACCTATTCACAAACTTTTGTCCCTATTCTTTATTGATGACTGTTGCCCACAGAAGTGGTTTGCCAAATGGTTAATAGCGCAGACTCCAGAGCCAGACTGTCACTTTCTAGCTTTACGATCTGGCGGTTAATAATGCTATTGAGAGTAATGAATACATACACACACTCTTAAATGATTATATCCTTAGACTAGTGCCTGAAACTTAGCAAATGCTATATAAGTATTAGCTGTTATCATTGTCATCATCATTTCAATATGGGGGCCTCTGATAGCTACCACTTCCTCTAGGTCTGACCTCTGATTGTCCTTCTACACCAGCTGCTCACCATTTACATCATGAGCTACCTAGCTATTCTTCACTTGGGCCCATCTCAAGAAGCTATACCTAAATACAGGCCTATAGCATACCCATCAGGCATGTCAACTCCTAAATTCCATGGCCTATGACTCAAAGTTGACACTTTGATTTTATTGATTTGTCTTTGATTTGAATCAGTTCTTATCACCATCTGAATTTTAAGAACTCTAGTATATTGAAGGAAAGGAGAAGTCATCCGAATATCTAAGAAAAGGCTAAAACCTTTTAATGAAGAATAAAGCTAATTCACTGTAATAATTCAAGAAGTGATTAATTACTTAGATGAACATTTTAATTACACAAAAACAGAGAATGAACGATTTTAGATACTAACTGACTCCAACTAAAATATTTATACTTACTGTACTTTGATTTAGAAGTTTTGCTTTGCTTTAAACAAAATTGCTATCCCAAAGACCAGTTAAAGAAGAGTACATTAATTGCTGTGCTGAACTAGTTCTTAAGTGAAAATGCATAAATTTTCATTTTAAGCTGGAACGTATATTTTATTCCCTGAAACAGGAATAATGGAAACTTAATCTAAGCATTAAGCTATGTCTATAGTATCTTTTCTCAGTTACCCACTGTTGAAACGGAAATGATCAATAGATTTGCCTCACCAAAGTAAGTTCTTTCAAGGTTGTTCTTATGCAAGTGAGTCCAGCAGAATAAGAGGATCAAGAAGATTGTTAAAATAGAAAGTGAAAAACAGCAATAAATTTGATTTTAAAGCATACTGTATGAAATAAGCTTTCAAAGAAGAGTATGAGATTGAAAAATAGTAACTTTTTAGATCATATTTGTATAAATCTTTAAGTTCCCTTTGGCATCAAAAAATGAGGTACAACTGAAAGTACAGATAACAATTGAGTGTGAAGGTATATTGTTCATTTTAAAATGCCTTGGTCAGATAAAAGGATTTTCTAATATGAGACCCAAGGCAAAAGTTACAAGGGCAGATGCTGAATGGCTACTGAGCTGCATCTTGCATAGGCAACTCTACAGCCTGCCCCAGGACAAGAGGAAGTAAGGCCAATCGATTAGGATGAGAAGGCGCAGGAGGCTGGGGAATGCCAGAAAAGTGTCACTTTCCTACACTGATGTATAAATTATGCACAAAATAACTACTATGATGCAAGTGATTTATACCAAGAATTAAAAACCCCTGTGGAGATTCATCATCTGTCAAGGAAAATGTTACTCACAGTGGTAACATAGTTTAGAACTCTAAGAGGCATTCGATACCAGCTCATCCAACTCCCAAATTATTAAGAGGAAAAAAGTAAGGCACCACAAGATATTCAGTAACTTGTCTTGAAATCATGTTTAATTCAAGTAACTGTATAACTGAACAGAAACTAAAGAGAGTTCATTTTGGCCAAAAATTGCCTTTTATTAATCAGTTTGAGATGCAAACACTCAAGAATATTGTAGAAAACCTGGATTAAATGAATCCTTTTAGAATTAAGAAATTATAACAATGCTTTGACCACAAAAACTTTGAAGTAAAGATAACTGCTCCTTACTCCTCTTTAAAGATCTAAATTAAAAGGATCCTCTAATGTGAAGATTATTTTCCTGGAGGTGATTTAGAAAATACAGGCCATAATTCTGGTTCTTAAGAGGAAAAAAAAATAATCTTTTATTACATTTGGATGGGATTTTATTTTTTAGGAATCACTGCTTGGCTGTGAGTAGTTGTTGCTTGCTGAATGTTATTCACACTTCCTCCCTCATAGCAAGCTCATGTGTAACACTCTTAACTTGTGGGATGGGTTGGAACACTTCATTCTAATCCAAGGGCCATAGGTCATTTTCAACCACAAATTCTTCCTCCCTAGGGAAGTGTCAAGGGATGTGGTCTTTCCCATCTCGTTTTCCTACAACCTCCTTTAGTCTAAAATAAGGTTTATGTCACTAATGACCAGGCCTAAAATGTTATAATGCCTTATCTGGCAATTAATGTCAAGAAATCTTTTCCAGAACAGCACCTTAGGAATTTCAATTGTCTAGTTACAATAAGGCATAATGAAAGAATAAATATTTTAAAGGGCTGACAGGAAGAAATTTTCTCCTCAAGATTATTTTGATAGCCTGGAGCAGGAGCTGACAAACGATTTTCTGTAAAGGGCCAGACAGCAAATATTTTAGGTTATGTGGGCCCCATGGTCTCTCTGAACTACTCAACTCTGCTGTTGCAGCATGAAACCAGCCAAAGAGTAGCACATAAATGAATGGATTGGGCTATGTGTTTCAATAAAGCTTTATTTATAAAAACAGCAAGCCAAATTTGACCCATGAGGTGTATATGCAACCCCTTAATCTAGAACTTGTAATGATTCAAGAGAGTTTGAAACAAAACAATTTAATTTTAATAAAACATATTATGGCTGTTAAATATAAACCACTACATTTGGGGATACCCAGCTGATTCTCAGATAAATTGAGCGTATTTTAAAATCTTTTTAGGTTTTCCTGTTTACCCTTCCCTCTCTATTATACAAATTATAATGGAAATTTCTAAATCCATTACAAAATGAGACAATTTCTATCAACTAATGAAAAGATTATGAGAACTGAGACTGCAAAACTTTGGCTTTTCAGTTTCATACTAAATTTGTGAACTCAATATAATAATTTTATTTTCTGGGTTTAACAAGATAGATCTTACAGAGGATTTTTTAATACTATCATTTAGAATATCTATAAGAAAGGCACTTATAAGATAGTCACTGAAACAGATCCATTATTAATTTGAATAATTTTTCTGGTTGATCATTTCAAAAGCTCTCTTTGTTTGGATTTGATTACACTTAACCTTTGATTATTATTAGGACTTGGAGTAACAGTATAAGTACCATGTACCAACTTAGTAAATAATTTAGGATGCAATTTCAGTGTAAATTATGATCCACATAATTAGTACATAGGTAGTACAGGTATAAGTAGCCCCTTTGTCCTAAGATGTTTAGACCAGATGAATATGAGTATTTACAAATTTCAGGGACATTCCTATTTATTTGATACAAAAAAACCCTGGTAAATGGCATTTAAAAGTAAAACATTTTCTCAGTATAATTCTAATTTTAATCCTAGTATAATTCTAATTCTACTTCTAGTATAATTGTAATACTCAAAATGATTGGATCACTGATTAAAAACTTGTTGATTGTAGATACCCAGAAGCAGCAATGTTATCCTCTGTGGTGATTTGTAATTCTACTGCATTTAATATTGTAGCATAAATTATAAGTTATTTGAAAAGTTAAGCATTTCAGATTTTTCATTCTGTTTCTCTGTCTTTTAAAAGTAAAAGACTGAAGGAAAAAGATGTAGAGAAAAGAGTCTTCATTTCAGTCTTTTAGTGAATTTGGTAAGGGTAAAATGATATCAAAGCAAAGATTGGTTAGAACAAAAGACATATAAAGACAGAAACTAACACAACATTAGACTTCTTCTTACAAAGATTTTGGAAAACTTCAAGAGGGGATGATTACTTCACAGACTGGAATGTAAGCCCAGTTGGAACCAAGGTCTACAGGGCTTTTGAGGTGTCTAATGTTGAAAATCTCAAGTTGACTCTCTAGTTAAAAAAAAGCTGGAGAGGAGAAAGGAAAATTTTTGTTCTGGAAAAGTGTTCTTGTCTGATGCAAACAGAAATCCATCTTACAAAGGAAGAAGTAGAGATGAGTTGCCCTAATTTAGTCTTTTGGAAGCAGAAAAAAGATTATGAATTTGCTAAAAAAAACCCTTTTGTTTCTTCTAAATATTACTTTATAAGTTATGAGATGTCTTTTCTGTGTGTGTGTGAAAAATTTCCAAGACCCCAAAATTCATAAAAATTAACTTGAAACACTGAAATCCATTTTGGAAAAGAATCAGAGTGTAGAGAATCTTAATTTTTAAAAAGTTATATAAAAAAGAGATCTAGCAGTTGGTTGGTGCTTTCATTTCAAATATTTTATCCACTTTCCTTTTTTATAGCTTTTCTGTTTGGAGAGATGGAAACATTCAAATATTAAAAGTATTCCACAATATGTATTATTTAAAAAACTCTCAAATCCCAAAGTGGTGGTAATAAACTTCCTATTAATATAGTGATTAAATCAGTTTTAATCTTCTGTGCATCTAGTAACAAGAATGGAATAAACTATTAGAATCATGTTGTAAACCTCAGAGGAAATAGAATGCCAAACGTTAATCTGAAAAGCACACTTTTAATTAGCAAAAAATAATGCTACTAGGCCTTTCTGTTTTTCTTCAATAATGTACATATATATTGAGATCACACTCTAGCTGTTCTATTTTATTACATGTATTAACTCAGAGCTGTTCTGGAAGGCAGGTATTAAATTTATAGTTCTTAACATATAAAGGAACAAGCATAGAGAAGTGGAACTCTGGTGCACATAGAATGTAATATTGTCATGATTTTGTTGTTATTTAATGAACATTTCTAAACGTGATAACTAGTTTATGTAACATAAACAGATACTAATCCTTTAATATGATTGCAAGAACACAGATTAAATGGCAGAGTTCATTGTCAGTTCTCTTCAAGGGCTAATTTACCTCACACAGGGACCAGGTAACTCCTGTAAAGGCATTTCCTGCTCTCATTTTAAATGTTTCTTACAGCAGCCACAAGACTTCTTTTGAGAGGAAAGTAATACACGATTTTAAAGATTTTTTTAAGAAAAAATTTCCATTTTGATCAAAGAAATATTCATCTAAGATACTCTTATGAATGGGTTTGTTATGTTACCTAACTTCTTGTCCAAATTTAGTGCTCAAGTAAGAATTGGCCATATATTATTAAGAAAAGATGGTTAAAAAAGGATACATCCATAGGAGTTTGGGATTAACATATACACACTACTATATATAAAATAGATAACCAAAAGGACCTAGTGTAACACAAGGAACTATACTCAATATTTTGTTATAACCTATAAGGGAAAAGAATCTGAAAAAGTATTTATATTTATTTTTATATATATATATAAAAATACATGTATAACTGAGTCACTTTGCTTGTACACCTGAAACAAACACAACATTGTAAATCAACTATACTTCCGTTTAAAAAAAAAAAAAGGATACATCCACAAGACTCCTTGAATTTATTTCAAGTCTGTGTTCTTTCACTATCACAATTCCTGTGTGTATGTGGAAAGCATCTATAATTCCTTTCTTGTATGACTGCTTCTGAACTAGTTTATTTAACATAAACTCCTTGGGGATACATATAGAAATAGGAGTTTTCTGGGAATATATCACTTCCTGAAAAGTCAGTTGACTATATCTGGCTCAGAATTTTCTCTTCCGAAGGTTACACACCCATCGGGAATTTGTTTGGGTGAAACTGCTTTTAAAAACACCTTGAGATAACATGCCCAAAGATCTAATCCCATATGAAATGCTTCTGTGAGTGGTTAAGTTATCTGAAAAGACTACTTAGCAATTTTTTACTCTGCTGACAAACTCTGCTTTGTTGAAACCTAATGGTAGTTACTGAGGGGTAAGAACTTCCTTTGTATCATACCAAACTTGGCTTCAAAATAAGGGTATGGAACTAAAGTGGTATCATGAGTTTGTATGACACTCCTAGTCTTCTACTTAACTGTCAACTGAAGAATAATCTTTTATTTGTCATTTTGACCAACAATTAATTGTGTCAACTATCCTCATACACACTGTTTTATTTATAATTTTATTATGCTATATTATATAATACTATATATTGTGTGAGAAAATTCACCATATAATGTTATATAATATAATGTAATATAATATGCTTATTACAGAGATTACTAAGTCATCCTAAGTGTTTCTCATCTTGGATACTACTTAAGAAGAATAAAGATTTGTTGAAAAATCTACAAATTAAGCTATTAAGTCCATTATTTCCGGCTACTGCTCAGACTCACATATTAATAAAACCACATTGTACTGAAATGATGTTTATTTTGTAAAGCTCCAATATGCATTCTGAATTGTGACAAGCACATTCTGAATTTTGTTTGAAATGGAACTATGGCAGAAGAGCCTTAATTTGATAACCGTAATAAAATCTATTAGAACCACAGTGGTGTTAACCCAGTTCGAAGGCCTAACGAGTGCATACAAATTTTGACAAATATTATAAGAAATAACAAACTTATGGCCAAAAAACGAAAAGTCTATAACTGTTTACTTTCTTCGCAAGTGTAGAGTTAAATTGAAAATGCTATAGGTCATTTCTAGGAATCCAGCAAGAAATTATTCAGTGTGCTTTTTTTGTTGACAGATGGAATTTATGTTTATAGACATTAACTATTAGAATATATAATTATGTCAGAAAAATAATCTTAGATGAAGATTCCTAAATTAGATGGCAAAGGACATTTTAAATATTTTAAAATTTCATGTCATTGTACCAAAGCCAATGCTTCAGTTTGTGGAAGCACAAGTTAAAACCCTTCAGGGGATACTCACCCTTTTCTGTTCCTTTACATACTCTATCAATTCATCTCTTGTTCTCTTCACTGCCTCTTCCACAGCCTTTTCACTTCGCTTTTGCTCTTCTATTATTGCTGCCTTAACAGTTTCCTGTTTGTGGGAGGATGAAAAAAGTCAGGGAGGTATGTGCTATGACATGTTTGTGCCCATTTTATATAAACTAAAAACCCTCTTCAGTGGGTTGAGCTCACTCTGTTCAAAGCATACCTTTAAACAGGAATAAGAACTTAACGAAATCTTTTGGGTTCTGTTAGAGATTCCACAGAATTCACTTTTCTAAACTGAGTGAAAGGGAAAAGAAATGGAGTAAGCCATTTATTGCAGGGAGCGCCTGACAGACTCCAATGGCTTCCTTACCAACCTTTCATTTGATGTTTACATGATTGATTGCTTTCCTGTACTTTGCACTGTCCACATAAGACTTCCAACTTGTGTTTATTCTTCCAAGAACACCCTAATGCTCTAGGCTGTTTTATTCACATTTAATTTTCCCATCATACAATAATCAAGTGTGGTCTGGGTGGTAAGATTTACAGCTAGTTTAGTTCTTCTGCCAGGTTAAGATGTTGAGAGCTGGACACCATGAATGAGAGGTAAGAATTCTACCCTGTGTGCTAATATATGAAATGAGAAATCTAGGGAAAAAGTGATATTCCCCATTTTACTGAAATAGTAATCAAGAACCCTGAGAGAGTTCAAATTTTCAGATAAAGAGAAAGAAGGCTAAAATTCTGAAAAAGAAATGTAACACTTCTCAAAAACCAGGAAATATTTTCTGCTAAAATAGCATTTCATGGACTGGAAGAATGCAACAAACTTCTATAACTTCCATTTGTCTACAAAGGTACCATCCTTTTTTTGAACAGGCTATCAATTAGAAAATGCCTTGAAATTTCTCAGTTGTATTTCCCTTATTTTGTTATTCTTGAGGACCCTTCACTTTGTAGTGTATATATGTTTTTGTTTAGTTTTTCCTGATTAATTTCAGACACATATATATCAATATATACATATATATATACATAAAACCTAGAAAATATGAAGTAGTAAGAATTTTCTATTATGAATATATTTACTATAGAAAATTAGTAAATACATAAAAATATGAACACAAAACACACACACACCCGTACAAAATTGGGTATGAAGAGGATGGGACTCAAACTGTACATACTATTTTCTAACTCTGGCATTTTTCATTTAAAATACATTTTGAATATTTTAAAGTAATTATATATTCTTTTATGATTTTATATTCCATTACTGGGATGTATAATAATTTATTTTACTAATATTTATTCATGGATATTTTGGTTGTTTTTAATAAAGCAGTGACAAGCATCCATATATGTAACTTTGTGGTGCATATTAGATACTTCCTTAATTTCAATTCATGAGGTAGAATCATGTTGCCCAAGGGATATAATTTTTGAGCTCTCTTACAGCTTTTGACATTTTGTACAATTTTTTCCCATAAGCAGCCCATGAGAATAGCTGTTTTCTTGCAACCTTGATTACATTTAGTCTCACCAGTTTTTAAATCTTTGCTTATTTAAGGGATAATCATATCTAACTTTATTCTGCATTTTAAAAGATTATGTGATATGCAGCATTTTTCATAGAAATATTAGCAATATATATATTAGCTCTTATCATTTGCCTGACTGTGTCCTCTTCCTACTTTAATATTGGTAAACTCATAATTTTTTGGATTCCCTCCCTAATATATAAAGTTAAGTCACAAATCTCAAAAGCACTATAGCAAGACTTTGACAATTGTTACTCTTTATTTTCTATCACTAAGTACATTAAGCTTTAGTTCCATTGATGAAATAATAAAATACAAAGTTGTTTCCATGATTTTCTGAAAAGATTAAAGTCAAAAAACTATAGTATTTTTTATGTTTAATTTTTTATTGAAGCATAGTTGATTTACAATGTTTCAGGTGTATAGCCAAGTGATTCAGTTATATGTATACATATATCTATTCTTTTTCAGATTCTTTTCCATTATGGGTTATTACAAGATATTGAATATAGTTCCCTGTTCTATACAGTAGGTCCTTATTGTTTATCTATTTTATATATAGTAGTGTGTATTTGTTAATCCCAAATTCCAAATTTATGCCTCCTCCCTGTCCCCTCTGGTAACTGTAAGTTTTCTATGTCTGTGAGTCTATTTCTGTTTTGTAAATAAGTTCATTTGTATCATTTTTTTTAGATTCCACATATAAGCAATATCATATGGTATTTGTCTTTCTCTATTTGGCTTCATTTAATATGATAATCTCTAGGTCCATCCGTGTTACTGCAAATGGCATTATTTCATTTTTTATGGCTGAGTAATATTCCATATATGTACCACATCTTCTTTATCCATTCATCTGTTAATGGACATTTAGGTGGCTTCCATGTCTTGGATATTGTAAACAGTGCTGCTATGAACACTGGGGTGCATGTATCTTTTCAAATTAGAGCTTTCTCTGGATATATGCCCAGGAGTGGGATTTCTGGATCATGTGGTAACTCTTTTTAGTTTTTTAAGGAACGCTGCATACTGTTTTCCACAGTGGCTGCACCAATTTACATTCCCACCAACAGTGTAGGAGGGTTCCCTTTTCTCCACACCCTCTCCAGCATTTATTATTTGTAGACTTTGATAATGGCCATTCTGACTGGTGTGAGGTGATAAGTCATTATGAAAAACTGTAGTAATTTTTGAAAAAAAAATGAGGACAAAAAAAGATTATTTAAAATAAAAGCATCTACTATTATAATTTCTATTGGTTTCATACTTACTAATTTGGAATTTGAAAATTTTCAGATTTTATAAAGGCAAAAAGTAGTGCATATATTACTAAGCCCCCTGAAATAAAACACATTAATAGTTCTTCAGTGAAGGGTATGAATATTCACACTATGTGGGTAAATTAAAAGTATAAGTTTCACATTAGTTCAGGACAGGTTTTGCCAACAGCCAAGTTACAGAAATCCTTGGTTTTCAAGAGTTTTATAATTTTAAAACTACTGTAGACCTGGATTATTTGAATATAAAAGATAAATCCATATCATACTGAATATCAACCAGAATTTCTATCTAGTAAGGGTCATATAAGTAAATCTGACTAGATCTGTTTGGTTGAAGGCAAAAGGATCAATTTAAATAAAAGGGATATATCCAGAAAAAACATGAAGAGTTAGCTACTATGTTCTTCAGTTAACATTTTTTTTAGGGGGGAAAGGGGCTGCGAGTTTACACTGTCTGCTCAGTCCACATTTTTGAGGACCCTCCTTTCCTAATTTTTGAGTTGAAGAAGAACATTTACAAAGAAAGTTTCCTTGATTCTCTCCTCCCCATTTGGGAGTTAGGTGACAGTCAAGGTTGTGAAATCCATATACACACTGTATATTTAAAATAGATAACCAATGAGTACCTACTGTATAGCACAGGGAACTCTACTCAATATTCTGTAATAACCTAAGTGGGAAAATAACTTGAAAAAGAATAGATACATGTATATGTATAACTGAATCACTTTGCTGTATACCTGAAACTAACACAACATTGTTAATCAACTATACTCCAATATAAAATAAAAATGAAAAAAAAAGAATAAATACTACTTGTCAATAAATATCTTTGAATATCATACAAAAGTAAAGTTTAAGGGGCTTCCCTGGTGGCGCAGTGGTTGGGAGTCCGCCTGCTGATGCTGGGGACGTGGGTTCGTGCCCCGGTCCGGGAAGATCCCACATGCCGCGGAGCGGCTGGGCCCGTGAGCCATGGCCGCTGAGCCTGCGCGTCCGGAGCCTGTGTTCCACAACATGAGAGGCCACAACAGTGAGAGGCCCGCATACTGCAAAAAAGTAGTTTAAGCCTTCCATTTTCTAACCAGCCCAAATTCTCAATTACTTAGAAATGATTAGAATTTTGTGTGCGTATTCAAGTGTGTGTAAATATCTGCCTGCATGTTTTGTTGAATTCCATGAATGAACTAAATTGTCCCTATGAGTCATGAGGATTAGTCTAAAATAAAATATACCTCACAAGAGATGAAGACTTGACACCAGTGAGTATATTCAAACAAGACAATTCTGAAAGAACGTTTTCCGGAATATTTTAGTAATGGCCAAACCCCTGGGATGTGATATATTCTCTAGGGCAGGGTTTCTCAACCTTGGTACTACTGACAATTCCTTGCTGGGGGTGGAGGCGGGAGTCCTGTTATAAGCAGCATACTTGGCATCTGCTCACTGGATCCCCTCCAGGTGAGAAGCACTGCTCTAAAATAAACAGTTTGGAGGGAAAACTATCCATTTGCATATGTGTTATGGTTTGTTAAAATACATGTTAACACTTCTCATCATAAATATTTTTTTGTCTAAAAATAAAAAATGTGCAAGAAATCACATCCAAACGATTATATAACTAGTTTTTAAGTGTGGAAGAAAGAGTTCTACATACTTATTTTTAAAAAATGAATGACTGGGATCAGTTTCTATACTGTTACAATTAAATATGTCATGATGAATGTCATTTAGGGCTAAAAGCTTATATAACATTTTGTATAAGATTTAAAAATTTCTCCTCATTGCTTAAAAGTATAGTTATGCTTTAGTATCCATTAAATCCACCATACATTTCAGTAAAAATGGGATCGTGACTTAATAAACGGTCTGAGGTTGTTCTTTATCAGTGCGATTTAGTTAAGGATTGTAAACACAGTTAAATTATTTATGGGAAACAAATCACAGCAATCAATTTAATTTTTTTTTTTTTTTTTTGGTACGCGGGCCTCTCACTGCTGTGGCCTCTCCCGCTGCAGAGCACAGGCTCCGGATGCGCAGGCCCAGCGGCCATGGCTCACGGGCCCAGCCGCTCCGCGGCACGTGGGATCCTCCCGGACCGGGGCACGAACCCACGTCCCCTGCATCGGCAGGCGGACTCTCAACCACTGCGCCACCAGGGAAGCCCAATCAATTTAATTTTGATCTGTGGGCAGTAAAACACAGTATCAAAGATTTTTCTAGGGCAATAGTGCACTTAATTTTTGTTTCTATACATGACGTATGTATATTATCTAATTATGTATTATTTTAAAAGTTGCACGTAGTTGTGGAAATGTACCTTAGAAAATGAGTGTCTGAATCATAAGTCAAGCTGCTGTATGCACTTCCTGTGCATCAACAGTTAAAAAAATGAAGTGAGACTTCTATTCCTACATGAATTTATGAGCTCACACTACAGCTCCATCAGTGCTTTTCACACATTGATCCAACTGCAAATGGAATTTCCACAGTTCAAAATCCATTCACTGGGCAACTGAGGAGCTTTCATCTAACTTTCAATTGGAAATAATTAATCTGCATTGTAATGATATGCTAAATGGAAAATATTAATAGAAGAACCTGATTCTATGGATGCTTCTCAGCTAATGAATATGCTCAATTAAAATCATATGCTCATTGACAGATATCAACATTTGCCAGTACCTATTTGTGTGAAAGACATTCTTAAAGATGAAATATGTAGTCTCATTACATATTAGCATTAATAAATGAGTATTTGTAACCATTTTTGATGATAGCGATACTTAATTGAACCACAATTAAGCAAAATGTTATCCTCCCCAAAGAGAATTCTATTCTTCTCACTAGTAGAGCTACACTATGAAAAATTATCCTTATTATCAATACTACATTTTGAATTTCATCAATAAAAAAAATTTGTGAATATCTGCTTTTTCTTGGGTTAACATAAACTCCTACATAATAGTATCAATTAAACCTCTTGGCCCATAAATGCCTGAAATATTTAATATCTGGCCCTTTACACAAAAAGCTTGCCAATCCCTGATTTAGCTCATAATTCTGTAAGTTGGCAATCTGAGCTGGGTTCAGCTGGACAGTTCTTTTGGTCTTGCCTGGGCTCTCCCATGTATCTGCAATCAACTGCTGGGTCTGATGTGGCCACTACTTCTAGGATGGCCTACGGTAGGATGGCTTGTTTCTCCTTCCTGTGGGCTCCCAGCTCCTGCAGACGAGCTCGGGATTTTTCACATAGCAGCTGGACAGAATTGTAAAAGAAGAGTGAAAGGTTTTTTAAGGTCTCTTAGATATGGGCTCAGAAATGATACAATGTTACTACTGCCACATTATATTGGCCTAAGCGAGTATGTATTAAACATTAACTCCAAAATTCTTATCTAATTGTCTAATTATCTTCTCAATATATTCAAAGATATCAGGCATTCTATTATGTTTATTTTCTTGGAGACAAATCTCGTGGACGTATCTCCAACCTGGATTGGTTGTTCTCTAGGTCTGCTACATAGCTGTCTATTCTGGGATTTCCCTCAGTCATTTTTCTAGGGGTTTCGCCACATCTCTCAAGCTGTTATCTTCAGCTTTCTAGATACCACTGGATCCTTTTTTCTTGGTTTACTTCTTTGTTTTGATAGAGTACCTACTCCAGGAGATTCCTGAGAAAAGGCACATGAGAACTGTTTTGGTATCTCCTTTGTCTTGAAAATGCTTTCATTCTACCCTCACACTTAATTTATAGTTTGGCTAAGTGTGAATTTCTAGGTTGGAATTCTGTTCAGTTTTCAAGGTTATTGAGGAGTCTGATTACATTCTGATTCCCCATCATTTGCACAAAATTTTTCTCTCTTATGAGAACATTTGTTAATTTTCTTTACCTTTGTTTTTCAAAAATTTAACAACAAACTTAGTTACAGGCCTACCTAGAAACTCATATCTTACAATCTAGAAACTCATGTCTTTCAGTTCTGCAAGATTTACTTTAATACTACTACTATTATTATTATATTGTTTCCTGCATTCTATTCTCTGCTTTTTTTATTATTATTTCTCAAAATCCTATTATTCAGCTAATGAACCTCCTGAACTGACTGCCATATTTTCTGGTCTTTTCACTCCTATTTTCCATTTCTTCAATGGAATAAAATTTTTAATACAATTTTCATATTTTAATAAAATTTTTATACAATTTTCCCTGGAAGACTTCTATCACTTCATCTTCTGACGCTTGTTGTTTTTTTTAAACATTCTATTGTATTTTGTTTCTAATCCTTTTATTTGACTTAAAAAAAAAGCATCCTCTTCCTGTTTCATAGATGCAAAATCTCTTACTCTTGAGGAAATTAATAAGTTTTTTAAACTCTTCATATATCCATAGAATGTTTTATGTCCTGCTTTTCATGGGAAATTATCTGTTTATACTTGACTATTTGCTCATGTTTAAAGAGTAGAGTACTAAAATGCTGAGTAACATCTCTGCTTGCAGTTGTGGTTTATGGACTGTGATCTTAATAGCAGAGCAATCTGGCTGGGTTGTTTCCTTGGGGCAATTTCTGATACCAATACATTTAAGTCTTTTATCTTGGGCTGACTAGATTCCTCAGAAAAGAATCTTCCAATTTCCTGTCTGGTTGTCAGCATTCTGAAAGCTGTGATGGGAAAAATGGCTAAGGTTCTCAATAAGCAGCTTGAACCTTTTCACCCCATTTCATTACAGCATCTATACCTTCAGCTGTGCTTGGTGATCCCTGGTCTAGAGACCCTCTATTTCTCTCTTTTTCTTCCAGAGAACTAATCCCAGTTTTCTGCCAGAATTGGCAGAGAGTAAGTGGGGATCTAACTGTTTATTAAACAGACTTCCAAACTTTCCTTCTATTCGAAGCTTCATCTTCATTTTCACTTCTAGAGATATCTGGTGACACCAATGAGTAAGCCTTTGGGAGTTTCTACAATGTACACTGTATACTGTACGTTGGTCTTCTCAGTCATCTCCACTTCTCATTTAGGGCTCCATTTCAGAGTTTTTATTTCAGTGAGGTTTTAGAAGGGAGTAGGTAAAACTGCTCTTTTTAACTAGATATGTGTTAGAAAAAATTATGAAACTTTTCTACTTTGAAATAATTTTAGATTTACCGAAAACTTGCAACGATAGTACAAGGGTTTTCATATTCCCTTAATCCAGCTTCTTCTCCTATTAACATCTTACATAATTACGGTACATTTATCAAGCTAAGAAACAGTATCATACAGTAATATTAAACAGATTACAGATTTTATTTGTATTACATCAGTTTTTCCAATAATGCCTTTTTTCTGTTCCATGATTAAACCAGGACAGAACACTGCATTCAGACATCATGTCTCGTTAGTCTCCTCCAATCTGTGGTAGTTTCTCAGTCTTCCTTATTATATTGACACTGTTGACGAATACTTTTCAGGTATTTTGAAGAAATTTGGATTTGTCTTTTTTTTCCTTATGATTAGACTGGGGTTATGAATTTTGGAGAAGAATACCATAAAGGTGAAGAATGCCTCTCATTGTATCATATCAGGGGCAACATGGCATTAAACATAATTTATCACTGGCAATGTTAACTTTGGTCATTTGGTTAAAGGGCTATCTGCCAGGTGTCTCTAACATAAAGCTAACATTTTTTCCCTTTCTATAATCTGTTCATTAGATATGAACAACTAAGTCCAGTCAACACTCAAAAGCCACTCAAAAGGGAGGGAAACTGGACTCCATCTACTGGGAGGGGAGTATTTACATTTATGTTTTAGAGAAAAATGAATATTTTTAAACTACAGATACAGTTTCTTCTGCAGCTACAGAACTATTTAGCATTTCTAATTCTTCTTGCATCAGTTCTGGGATTTATATTTTTCTTGTTACTCTTTCATTTCATCTAAGCTTTACAGTTGATTGGTATTGTTATTTATATTGCTATATCATCTCTAAAATTTTTACAGGATCTACATTATCCTAAATAAAGATTCATCCCTCTGATAATGTTCATTAATAACATTCCTCTTTCGTCCATTAATCTTGTGAAAGATTTGTGAATTTTATGTCTTTAAAAAATGACAGTTTAGTATTTGTAAACTTTCTAATCTATGTCATGCATTTCTGTCATAACCTTTATTATTGTTTTCCTTCTATCTTCTTTGGATTATTCTATTCTTTCTTATCTAACTTCCTTAATAAATTGGAAGTGTTATTAGCTCATTATTTTGCAGTCTTTTCTACTTTCTAATTTAAATATTTAAGGCTATGATTTTCCTCTGAAGTAACACTATAGATGCTTCTCACAGCTTTTTAAGTAAATAGCTATTTTATAAATGACTGCAACCTTTTTCCTTTGTGCTTAGCTTTCTTTATAAATTTCATACACAGTGAAATGCACAAACTTTAAGTGTATCACTCAGTGGATATTTACATACATATACACCCATTTACTCACTACCCAGATCAAGAAAAAGAACAATTAAATGCCACAGAAAGTTCTCTCATGCTTCTCCCCATCATAGACAACCACTATTGTAATTTCTATCCCCATAGGTTACTTTTTCTTGTTCTTAAAGGTCATAAAATTTGAATCACACCATATTTATGCTTTTGTGACCAAATTTTATTCAACACAAAATTTTTGAGATTCATCCATATTGTAGAGTGTATCATTAGTTTGTCTTTTAATTTTGGTGTAGTGTTCCAAACAATACACCACAATTTATTCATCCATTCCACCAATAACGGATATTTGGAGAGTTTCCGTTTGGGATTATTATGAAGAAAGCTCATTTTATCATTCCTTTACACATCTTTTAGTGGGCATAAGCATTAATTTCTGTTGAGTGCGTACATAATTGTGGAAATGGTGGGTGCCAGAGTATACACGTGTTGAGCTACTTAGTAAATACGGCCACACACTTTTAAAAAGTAGGCAAATTTACACTCCCACCAAAAAAGCACTAGAGGTCCAACTGATCCACATCACTGTCAGTACTTGGTATTTTGTCAGTCCCTTTAATTATATCCATACCCAGGGCAGTGGTATACTGGTAACTCTTTTGATTTTAATTCGTATTTCCAGCATGAATAATGATATTGAACACCTTTTCATATGCTTATTGGCCATTTTTACATGTTGTTTTGTAAGGGCCCTTATTCCTAGGTTAAAAAGTAACGCCTTTCAGGGATTCTCAAATGAAAGTCTTTATCAAAACACTTCTACCTTTGCAAGACTTAACTTACAACCCTTACTTCCCCAAAGTACCTGGTCAGCTCTTTAGCCTCTCAGCTGTTCTTTTTTTGTTGCTGGATTTTAAGAGTCTTGCACTCTGCATATGCAATTTAGGATTTGGCCAAGGACTTGGGGGTAATTTGAACACAGATTTTTGTTGTTCTGAGAGTTTGTTCTGAAAATATGCCTCTTGACAGGCATGAACTCTGCCTCCTGCCTCGTT